>NC_140939.1:19418841-19991341 GCF_014529385.1 Adiantum capillus-veneris | reverse complement strand
GCGCAGCTCACCCATCGCTTGAGGAGGTGCCCCATTGGTCTGTGTTCGGTGGTGGTGCACTGGCACGCAAGGTCAAACGGTAGAGGCAAGAGCGACTGGGCGATTTGGGTGCACCGCATGGTGATCCTCACGTTGGCTCTACGTCGGCAACTCCTATGGCGTCTTCGTCGCACTTTGAGGTAGAGGATGAGCACATGTTCGACATGTGTGATGAGTTACTAGCTCATGAGCATGACGTGTGCGAGGAGGATGGTCAGCCCTGCACTAAACGGGCTACCGAAACGGAGGATAGATTGATGACAAGTGCCCAAACACTTTACGACGGTGCATGGTACTCGGTGCTCCGAGCATCGTTGGAAGTACTCAACTTGCAAGCAAAATTCGGTTGGAGTAATGCAAGTGTCAATGCACTACTTCTGTACGTATGGAATGTGGCTTTTATATACTCTCTCCCTCTCTCTTTATGGTGTCTTCTTCTAAGAATTATACTAATACGCATGTTTATTGTAGTTTAATGGAAAAAATGTTTCCATAAGATCACCACATGTCTCCAGATTTTCGATGAGCTAGATCGTATGTCATTGCACTTGGAATGGAGTATGAGCACATCCATGTGTGCATCAACGATTGCATGCTATACCACAATGAGCATGCACATGCTACCTCATGTCCCGTGTGCGGGGAGGCACGATACAAGACAAGACTAAGTGGGGCACACCTACCCCGCAAGGTATTGAGACATTTTTCATTAATTCCTCGCATCCAACACATGTTTAAAATCAGGTCTATCGTGGAGCTTCTTGTGTGACACGCAAACCATCACTCAAATGATGGAATGATGCATGTCCCTACCAATTCACATAGAAACTCAATGGCCAGAGTTTGGGTTGGAGCCTCGACACTTGAGGCTTGGGTTAGCAAGTGATGGTGTCAACCCCTTCGGCACTAAGTCTACTTCATGGAGCACTTGGCCTATGGTGATCGTCAACTACAATATTCCACCATGGGAGACAACCAAGAAGGGAAATATACTTCTTTCCTTGCTTCTGCCAGGAAAGTACAAAGTGACAAATATTGACATTTACCTCGAACCCCTCATCGAGGAGTTGGAGGAGTTATGGAGAGGCATTCCTGTTGTTGACATCTCACTTGCAAAGGGGGAGAGAGAGGCCCGAGTGAGGGGAATCCTTATGTGGACTATGCACGACTATCCTGGGCTTGGAGAGATTTCTGGTAACCCCCTGTCCTCTATCTCTCTTTCCCTCTTTCCCTCGATCTCTCCCTTTAGCTCACTTTAGTTCACACGTCTCTCTAACCATATGATATGTATGCAGGGTTGTCCGAATTTGGGCACAATGCATGTCCTACTTGCGGGCCATCGTTGGTGACGGAGAGGCCCAATTCCTTGCACAAGGTAATCTATCCAAACAACCATCGTTTCTTACCCCAAGGGCATAACAAGCACAAGGCTCCAGCAAATGGGAAGACTCCTCTAAAGCTCACAATGGTAGATTGGGCAACCATTTGGGAGGAACACTACAACAACAATCCAGCTCCGTGTCCTCCACCAAAAGGTATGTCAAGGTATTCCATATTTTTAAAGCTTCCATATTGGAAGGACTTCAAAATACAACACCTCTTGGATCCCATGCACATATTCAAGAATGTAGCCCCAACACTATGGGACCACATTATTGGCAAGAGGACTCTTTGGGTGTGAGGGAGGATTTGAGGCTTTTAAAACATCTCCCTGTCTCTGCTACTCCACGGCGTGACCCAAATGGAAAGATTGTGCTTCCTAAAGCACCATGGATGGTAGCAAAAGAAGAACTAGACAAGGTGAAGGGTACCATTGCCTCTATTCGCACACACCAACAAGATACATGAGGTCGCTAAAGGGAGCTTTCACAAAAGCGAAGAAGGGTGGAAGCGTTCAATTGTATGGGTTGAAGTCCCATGATTGGCACAAGATGCTTCAAGTAGTCTTCATACTCCCTATTCTATCTATAGTTTGTGTGTATGACTATCACTCACTTTCCCTTTCCCTGATTTACAATATTGTAGTTCATTCTGCCGAGGAGTATGTGTATATGTCGGGACAAGAAAGTCAGGGATGCTATTTTCAAACTAGGAGAGCTAGTAAGGTACACCACACAACTACACCTTTTTTATGTACACAATAATTTCAACTAGCACTTAGTGTATCCTTGTGCGTTTTCTTGCAGATTTGTGAGCTCCAAGGAAATCAAAATAGATGCTATCCCTGCTGCTCAAATACTTGCAACATAAACTGTGTGTGCCATTGAAGATGCATTTCCTCGATTGGTCCTTCTTAGTCAAATTCACCTCTTGGTTCATGTGGTAGAGGAGATAGCTATATGTGGAGTAGTGCACACACGATGGATATTCTTCTTAGAGAGGTTTTTAAAGACTCTCAAAGATTTTGTGCGGCTACGGTCTCAAACATAGGCATATATGGTCGAAGGGTGGATTGTTCAAGAGGCATTTGTTTATATATCAGAGTATTTGGCACAAGTTGATCCTTCAATGCCTCGCATGTGGTCAGACGAGGAAGATGCAAAGATGACTTCACACTTGACAAGTGGAAAGGGGAAACTACTTAACATGGATATGAATCTATCCTGAGTGGTTGATAACTTTTGCATTCTCAATGCAAGATTATGACCAAGTGGGTGGACTTGTGGACAGTGGAAAAGGCAAGGCGTTTGCAAGAGAATCAAGTGGAAACAGAGGAGAGGAAAGGTCGATGAATCAAGTCCGACGGCAGTAAGTCTTTGCGAGGATGATTGTCATGATGATGAAGATGATGAGATGGAGGGTGACGAACTCGAAGATGATGAAGCTTGCAATGCATCCACAAACAAAAATTCCGTTTCTCTCTTTATTGATTTAGGAGCCATGGGCTTAGAATTGGATGATGCTTCATGTAGAGATCATTTGGAAGATGATTCATAAACATTTTGTTGTTATGAAGTTTTTTTATCGTGTAATCTATTCACCTCTCTCTCCCTCCTCTTTCTCTCTTTAGATTTGAGAATATGCTCAATTATGTTAATCAATTGACAATGATTATTTTAGTTGTAACCAAGTGTAATCTTATATCCCCCGCCTCCTTCTCCCCCCTCTCTCTCTCTCTCTCTCTCTCTCTCTCTCTCTCTCTCTCTCTCTCTCTCTCTTTCTTTCTCTTATTTTTTAGATTTGAAAATTATATGCAATATTCTTTAATTTTTATTGAGAAAAGGGAAACACCAAAATTTGAAGGGGGGAGGGGAGGGGTTAAGCCAGAAGTTGAAAGTTTAGGCGCTAAATTTGGCAGAGGATATAACAACAATAATAAGCGTGGTAATAACAACGGTAATAACCGCGGTAATAACCATGATAATAACAACAGAGAAAGTCACGGTAATACTTTAAACACAAAAAAGAAACCCCCCGCCCTCCTCTCTCTTGTTTCTCTCATTGAATTTGCACCTTCTCTCTACAAAACGCGGTAAAATAGCGCGGTAAACACTTGGAGATTTTCATAGTGCAAGTGCCAGATAAGGAACGAAAAATCAGATATCAAAAGGCTCTAACAGTGCTTAAAGACCACCTCGCTAGCCGCCAGCCCAAAGACTACTTCAACCCATAAAGTTGTGTCAAGGGACGACACAGGCGAGGAGGGGGGAATGTTAGCAGCAAGCTAACATAGATAGCACGGATACCATTTTTTGGATTTCTCATTGTAAAAATGCTTATTATTTTGATAAATCGAGAATATTGTAACTCTTATTTTCTCGGATAAACCTTGTAATTGATGAGCCGGGACTACAAGCTTCCAGATTGTATCAACCTGTCATTACCCATCTTTGGTAGAACTCCCAGATTATTAGTTTTGACCACCAAAAACCTTGGTTAAGGTATAAAAGCCAATTTTTGTAAGTTATTATTAAGTTTTGGATAATGAAATACACAGCGTGAGCTAATGGCACTCACTTCTCTCCTTCTCTGCTTTCTACTCCCTCCTCGGTTTTCACATTACAGTCGCATTTGTTGCATTGCAATTGCAGGTAAGAGCTCGACGCATTGACATAAATACATCACAGTATTCGTAGCTTTTGGCGTCGTCGACCCGTGGCCTAATTTCGTTATAACTAGGAATTTACACTTTAAATAAAAAACTAATCATAGGCGGGGTATTGGGGCATCATTGCTAAGCATTTAGATGCATTCTGGGTCGAAAACGACTAGGTCAAAAATCCACTGCTGTTAATAATCGCGATTTTGGAACTTGACCTAAAGTGAGATTTGAAACCATACGCATGTGTGCTTAGATCTTATAAACATGTCCTAGAAGTTTCGTTAGGTTTGGATGTCATTTGATGTTGCAACGGAGCCAATGAGCGATTGGTTTTTAGTGATTTCTGTCACTTGAGTGTAGCATGAGTAAGATGCGAGTTGTTAGTTGTTTTCTGAGAGATTGACACCCTTTTGTAGCCTCTATGCACTAGTCGATTCAGCTTCATCTCATGGATTGACAATTTAATCGTGGTTCTCATTAATACTGCAATAAGATAGGATAGTGAGGTTAGACACGCGTCCCACATATGCACATGGGCCACCAGGATGTAGCCATCACTGAAAAATTCAATGAGGTAATCCTTTGAAATCTCCTGCAGGTAGAGAAGAGCACTGTTGGCCCATGCCCACTCTTCAATTCTCGCATATCTCTCACACCACTTGTTGAAAGGGAAGCCTTGGAATGGATGGTTGCATGTGCCTTTTGATCCTACACAACTCCTGTAGTACGCATATGTGCGCCTCGTATCGACATCTTCTTGCTTGAGCATGCAAGGACTCACATGTTGCCCTTCTAGCTGTAGCCTTTTCACGAGCCATCTCTATAAACAGCATAACGAAGAAACAACCACATTATGTCAGCGAATGTTACTTTCACATAAGGGGATCCACGCATCCAACACAGCTACAATTATTATGGTAAGTATCAAGCGAACTAGAGCATCAAATACAGTAATGATGCCCCTATTCGCTTGGCACTGGCTCTAAAAATTCGAACTGCAAAAAAGGAATAAAAGATACAAATAACACAATGGAAACACAACTGTGAGAAAGATGGTCAATACCAAGCGAATCCGAGCCGGAAACACAGTTATACCGCCCCTATTTTCTTGGTATTGACCTTCCAAATTTGAACTACAAAAAAAAATGACAGGACACCTGAGCACTGTGTAGAGAGAGATCTGCGAATCAAGGTAGAAGAGGACGTGGCAAGTGAGTGGGAGTACTTGTCCTTTTACTATTTGCACACTACACGAAGACTCAGTTGGGATGGGGGTAGAGTTAAAATGCAAGCCGAGAGCAGGCTGACGCTCGAAGGCAGTGTTACATACCTCTAAAATTTGGACCATGCATCTCCTTTTTCATGACGTTTGGTGGACTGTACTGCATGAGAATATGAGTCCGTTTGTTGTGCTTACACTAGTTGTCCTTGTGTGATGGCCAACCCATGTGTCTTTTTGGAGTTAGGGGTCGATATCACCATCTCCAAATAGGAGAAACAGACCGGCCTTGCCTTTTTTGCAATCTCGCTCTTAGCCACCTCTCTTGATCTTGCTCTCGGTGACCTCCAAAGCTTTGAGTTTGTTGCTTCCAGGTTGCCATCACCCCTGCCTTCGCCTTTTTGCGATCTTGCTCTCAGCCACCTCTCACAATCGTGCTCTCAGCGACCTCCAAAGCTTTGCGTCTGCTATTACCTACCTCATCCCCATCCACCTCGGTGCCATTGGATATTGCAGAGACAGGTTCTCTCTCTCTCTCTCTCTCTCTCTCTCTCTCTCTCTCTCTCTCTCTCTCTCCCCCCCCCCCCAAACTAGCTCTCCTCTGCCTATGTGTTTCATGTTTGTGTGAACCTTCATCACGGGATAATGGCACAGGGGGAGAGTAGCAGTTAAGGTCGGAGCACGGTAACAATGGGTTGAGATTCTCCATGCATAGTTGTGAGGTTCAAAGCATAGTGGAATAATGACCCCTTGTCTGACTGTGCAAGGCTATGGTTGCTATTTTAATGCTCTATCTGGGCATCTTAAGTGAGTGGGCTTAGATAGGCTATCAAACACGAGGCTTCGTTATCAACTATTGATAACTAAGCCAACTATTCTCAGACAGAGTATTAAATGAATAACTAAGCGAAGAGTATTAAAAAAATAACTAAGGATTCTTCAGGCCCTTCTTTGCTTGGTTCTGACCCTTTGTGCCGAATGGACGTGGAGATATCGTGAATTGTATTGATATATTCTCATGGGTCGGAGCCAAGTGAAGAAGGACCTGAAGAATCCTTCAAGCCCTCTCCTCGCTTGGTTTTGACTCCAAATATGCATGGATAGTACCGAGACGATCACCCTAGTCAGAACCAAGCAAATATGGGCCCTCGGGGATTCTTTACGCCCTTACTCGCTTGGTTCCGACTATTGCCTCGTACTCGACTCTAATAAACAAGCGGGTCAAAACCAAGCGAGTAAAGACCTTTAGAGTATTAAATAAATAACTAAGCCTCTTGCATGGTTCTGACCAGGCCTCTCAATGAACGGGTCAGAACCCGGTGAATAGGGTCCTCAATAATTTCACAAGGGACTCCTTCGCTTGGTTCTAACCCTCTGTGCCGAATGGACGTGGAGATACCATGAATTGTACTGATTCTCTTGGGTCAGAACCAAGCAAAGAAAGGCCTCAAGAATCCTTCAATCCCTCTATTCGTTTGGTTCTGACCCAAATGGGCTTTGTCTTGTTGTTTCTTTCAGACATGCGAAACATAGTACTAGAGACGGACGGTGTAGGGGAGGATACATGTGAAGAAAAATTATTCACGTTCCTATACAACACCCGTGTTTATGACCATGCACCAGAGCTATCACTAATGTTTAATGCAAAGTTTTGTATCCGGCGGATTATTGATTTGTTAACCCTCATGGCTCACGGACACCATATCACCTATGACAGGCGTTGTATTATTTACTTGGTAGAGTCAGGTACCGGGCTTGTCGGTCCAATAGGAAAAGGGTAAGAGTGATCGCCGATGAGAGGCGCACTCTAACTCGAACATTCAAGGGATTAGTTGGCTAAGCATGGGTGCCCAAGTGTGAATGGGGCGAGCTCATATAAAAGTCAACTAAACCTAAAATTCACTCATTCTCTCATTTGTGCAATTGAAGAGTGCCCTTGCTCCATCTCCATCTTCTTCTTCTTCATCTCCTTGTGTCTATGTGAATGCGTGAGAGAGAGAGAGAGGGAGAGAGAGAGAGAATGTGTGCGATCGAGCATTGTGACGACGGCACGGCGGCTCTGAAGCGGTTGAGCGCCGCGTAGCAGCGTCTCCTTCTTCTTCGCGACAAGGAATCCTCCACGAAAGCAAGCGTAGAGCGGTGAGTGACACACCATCGCCATCTTTGAGCTTACTAGTTTAGGCTTGTTGTGTGCTTGGAGCCATTTATGGCTTGCACACGGTGTATCGGCAAGTTCCTTGCATTGACACGTGCAACATACGTGCACATTTTTGGCGCCGTTGCCGGGGAATGTGTGCGCTCCTTGCCGCACTGTCGAAGCAAGGGACTTGCCGATACACCGTGTACGAGCCGCAGACGGCTCCAAGCACACAACTAGTTTAACTAGTAAGCTCAAAGAGGGCAATGGTGTGTCACTCACCGCCTTATGCTCCTGCCGTAGAGGATTCCTCGCCACGAAGAAGAGGGAGACGCCGCTACACCGCGCTCAACCGCCTCGCCGCCGTCGTGCCGCCGCAACGCTCGATCGCACACACACTCTCACTCTCTCTCTCTCTCTCTCTCTCTCTCTCTCTCTCTCACACACACACACACACACACACACACACACACACACACACACACGCACACACACAAGGAGATGGTGAAGGAGAAGGTGGAGATGGAGCAAGAGCAGCTTCTATTGCACAATGAGAGAATGACTTTGCCGCACTGTCGAAGCAAGGGACTTGCCGATACACCATGTACGAGCCGCAGACGGCTCCAAGCACACAACTAGTTTAACTAGTAAGCTCAAAGAGGGCAATGGTGTGTCACTCACCGCCTTATGCTCCTGCCGTAGAGGATTCCTCGCCGCGAAGAAGAGGGAGACGCCGCTACGCCGCGCTCAACCGCCTCGCCGCCGTCGTGCCGCCGCAACGCTCGATCGCACACACTCTCTCTCTCTCTCTCTCTCTCTCTCTCTCTCTCTCTCTCTCTCTCTCTCTCTCTCTCTCTCTCTCTCTCTCTCTCTCTCTCTCTCTCTCTCGCACACACACAAGGAGATGGTGAAGGAGAAGGTGGAGATGGAGCAAGAGCAGCTTCTATTGCACAATGAGAGAATGACTCAATTTTAGGTTTAATTGGCTTTTATGTGAGCTCACCCCATTCACACTTGGGCGCCCATGCTTAGCCAACTAACCCTAGCATGTTCGTGTTAGAGTGCGCCTCTCATCGGTGATCACTCTACCTTTCCCTATTGGACCGACAAGCCCGGTGCCTGACTCTACTTAAATAAATAATACGGTTACAATGTCCGTCGTAGGGGATAGGGTGTCCGTGAGCCACGAGGGTTGACATTGCCCCCCTTCCTGATGTAGATTCCGTCTTCGGAAGCTATTCAGTTGAAGCTTGGTATGTCCATGTTGTAGAGCATCTAGATTTGAATCTGCAAGGCAAAGTCACTGTTTTAGCAAGCGGAATTATATTGCCATAAATCATGAGGGGAATGTAAAGTACATGTGGAAATGAGTAAATGCAAGATTTATGAAATGTTAGACTGCCATTAAGGACAAATAAATTGCACTTTGAGTAAATTAATTAATCAAGAGTTTTGAGCTTATGGGTGAGTCTATCAATTAGTTAGCTATGACTAAGGTTAAAACAACTACTCTAGTACTAGCTAAGCTAAGAAGATTATCTAAATGCAAGATTCCCTAATTATGCTTTTCAGCTTTGATTAGCCAACTCGCTCTCACAACTGCAAACAAAAGCTTGAAATGTTAACTGTAAGCTCAATGGAAGTCTTTTAATTTTAATTTTAATTTTTTTAATACTTTTTTACTTTGGGTCACAATCATGTGACGTGTGTGCTTATTTTGTATGTCCGGGGTTTTTTGCTTCTCAAGGAAAAGCGCCCACACTGGGAACCTCTAGGGCTCTAGTACCATAGACAATACATGTGAGTGAAGTACCAATTCAAGCCAGGATTTCTCTTCCAGCGTAAGATTTTTCATTTGTGGCACTTATGTTTTTTTTTTTTTTTGCTTCCATTTCCTTGGTATTCGCACTAGTGTTTTTTGTTGTTTGAGTGAGCAAGCCTTTCTCTGCCGAAAACATTCCTAAGGTCTCAAATACTCGGATAATTTTATTAGCTAGGCCTAGTGGTCAAGTAAATGAGTTAACCTAAAGTCGTCTCCTAATCTCCAGGCTCATCCATAAGATTAAATTGGAGTTCAATCAACTTAAGCAAAAACAAATTTATACATCTATAATGGCAGATAACAATCATAACTATTGCACTCAAACAAAGAATGAATAATCATTATTAGCAATTACACATATCCACCAACATGAATCATGGAAAGTAGTACACCTGGAGGTATGGAGTGGCTCATTTCGTTGAAGCAGATGTCCTCAGCCATGTGGATGGAGATCCATATAAGTCCTACCTAACACATCCAAAAACAGGCACTATACCTCTAGGAGGCATGTCAGTGTGAAAAATTAAAACTCCTAAAAAACAAACTCAAAACACAATCTAGACCCCTAACCTACCTATCTGTCACCCCTTTTAGAATCAAGGAAAGAGGATATTATATAAACCGGGTGGCCACCCTAAGGCTAGGCCTCTATCCTCATCATCTAGATAAATAAAATCGTTGTCCGTGAGGCCATAGTCTTCCTCGGTCTCTATTAGTTCCTCTTCATCATCCTCTTGTGCAAGCATGCTAATCAAGAACCTCGCGATGCGTGGATACTCATCTTGTGCAAAAGAATAAGCATGTGCCATTGGAGACACATTCGCTACTGGGTAGGGATCACTAGTTAGCCATAGACGTATCAGCCATTCTAACTCCTCAAAATTTCTCTCACATGCAAGGCTCTCTATCAAATCCCATTCGCAAGAAAGTATAGGGTAGCATACGTAGAACACTTGAGGAAAAGACAAAGGGTACCTTTCATCAAAAATAGAAGTGCATGCCTCTGGTGAAGTAGCCATTTCTGACAAGACAGATAGATTTGGTTAGGCCTTTAAAACATAAGAGTTGTTTTTGTGTGTTGCTTGAATTGACACGGTGAATTTGGACTTATATGTAAGATCTGATAGGGTGCTCTCTCGTTGCTAGTCGTTCTTGCTCTTTACTATTTTTGTTTTTTGTGAGTATAAGGCTATATATATACATTCCCTAAGATTGGAATTGAGAGGTCAGGGAGGAAGGTTGAGAGGGGAGCGAGTGAATGATTGATGTTAGCAAACACTCCCTCCTTCCTTGGGTAGATCATACCTTTTGGAATGAGGTCATCACCTCTTGAAACCAATTGTTCCAAGTTGTTATGGGTGAAGGTTTTAACCAATAGTTTTCGACCGCCCTATGCGTTTCATCTAGTTGCAAGGGTGGTAAGGTACTCTCCCATGATTTTATTTGCAACGTTGTTGTAGGTGGTGAACTTACCCCGGGAGGTGCAAACTCTTTCGTGCTTGTATGGATATGTACAGTGGTAGGTGGAGGTTGTGTCGAAGCTTCTATTTGCGTATAGGAGCTACATGAAGAGCAAGAAGCTTCATTTGATTTCCCTGTTCCTGAGCTAGGTGGAACAATTCGTTCTTTCTTTGGTACCCAAACTAGCTCTAGATCGGGTGTGTAACATTCCATGATTTTTTCCTTTCCGCGATTTTCAATTTGTTTTGGAGCCACAGGATTGGGTTTACATGGGCCAGGTGACAGGTAAGAGTACACTTTACGTTTGGGCACCCAGATTTGATCATTTCCTTCATAGTATCCTTGGGCTTCCAATAGTCGTTTAGGAATCCAACGCGACGTTTCTTTACATTTCTTGGAGTGAGTGGGATGGTTCTTACTAGGTTTCCGTTTTTTTGCATCAACCATGCTCACTACAGAGGCTTTAGGGACCCACTTGTATGTTTTCTCTGTTATATTAGGATGGTTCTTGTGTGTCTCAAGCTTTCTTTCAACTACATCAGTTGAAGCTCTAGAGAGTTGGGCTATGGGGACGTATGGTTCAACCTCCTGGACATGCAATGTCTTGGGTTTTATTTCCTTAGGCAATATCTCAGGGACTATGGCTTGAGTGGTAGGGCTAAGAGTTGGTTTTTGCGTTGTAACACCCCCAGTCCCCCAATCAATAGTGCATTTGGTGGCTATCATCCACGTGCGGCCTAGGTTTATATTACCCTCCATAGTTCCAGTAGGCATGACCAAAAAGTCTTGAGCTACAATTCCATTGTCATAACTGACAGAAGTGTGCCAGATTCCAAAAACCGTAGTTTTTTTCTTGTTGACACCCTTGACTTGGATAATACTCTCAGATAGAGGTGGCTTCCTTAACTGACACCACACCCCATAGGATAGCAGATTATGTTTAGCACCCGTGTCCAATAAGGCGTTATATAGCACTTTTCTATAGGCACTATTTAACTCGATAGGGTATCGTAGAGGTGTGTCAGAGTCCAACCCATCCTCTTCGATTTCCACGTGGAATGCATTTGTGACTCCAAGGTTAGCCTCTCGTTTTTGTCTTATACGTTGTTGTCGCTCCTTAGCCTCAGCTTGAGCTTGTATCTTGTTTAACTCGGTTTGTGCTTTGGCGGCCTTCTTTTGATGAATGGCCCGTAGTTCTTCTTGGCTTAAAGGATCATAATATCTTTTGAATTTACTCCCATTGAGGAATCCAATGGATTCAACTCCATCAAGAGTTTCCACACGAAGGGTACCTTGTGGGGTAATTTCACATACGCTATATGGTCCTTTACCAGCATATTTCACCTTTTTCTTCTCTTTACGTACTCCATACATAAGGACTTTATCACCAACTTTGATGTCCTTGTCCTTCACATGGCGATCAAACCACTTCTTTCTCCTATCCTTTTCCACAAGAGCATTTTGCACAGCCAACTGTGTCTCTTCGTCTAGTTTTTCTAAGATATACAAACGCTCGGTTAAGGGGTTACCATTCCATCCTTCTTGCGAAGCTACCCTAAGACTAGGAATGACAAACTCCCAAGGCATAACCGCTTCTTGGCCGTATACCATTTTGAATGGCGTACAATTAATAGCCACTTTATAAGCAGTACGATAAGCCCATAGAGCAGATGTCAACTTCAAATCCCAATCAGTGCGATGAGCTTCTACCGTCTTGGTTAAAATAGAGATTATAGTCTTGCTGGTGCTCTCGGCTTGTCCATTAGCTTGCGGGTAATAAGGTGTAGACTTATGGTGGGATATCATAAAGGTCGTGGTAAGCTCTCTTATTACCTCATTTATAAAATGGGTACCATTATCACTAACAATTTCAAAAGGGCAACCAAATCTTGTGATAATGTTCTCAAAAAGAAACTTAGCTGTTGTCCTCGCGTCAGCTTTTTGTGAAGCCTTAGCTTCAGCCCACTTTGTTACATAGTCCGTAGCAACTAGAATATATCGAGATTGAGTGTTGCGAGCTGCGGGACTAATTGGACCTACAAAGTCTAAGCCCCATTTTTCAAATGGTTGGGTTACTTTAATAGGATGTAAGGGCATTCTGTCCTTGCGCTGTGTGGTCTTGTAACGTTGGCACTCATCACACCCTTTTGTAAAAAGTGATGCATCCTTAAATAAAGTTGGCCACCAATAGCCTGATTGCAACACCTTTCTAGCAGTCAGGTCCCCTGAAAAATGTCCTCCTGCTATGCCCATATGTGCTTCTTGCAAGATATACAAATATTCATCCTCGCGGGCACAACGCCTAAGAATATCGTCCTTGCCTAATCTATACAGGGTTCCGGCAATCAAACAATAGGGTTCACATTCTTTTACTAGCCTTCGAGCGATATCCTTACGAAGTTCCTTGGGTGGAAAACCATTAACTAAAAAGTTAACAATGTTCTCACTCCATTCAGGCATAGTCTCAACTATGAATAGGGAAGTATCGGGTAATTCATCATCAACTCCTGTAGGGGCTTCACCATTGGGTATGCGAGACAAATGATCAGCCATGACGTGCCTTTTACCGGGTCTCACTACAATCGTGAAATCAAACTCCAGAAGAATTAACAACCATCGTGTGATTCTTCCTGTGGAGCATGGCTTGTTTACCAGATACAGCAACGGTTGATGATCCACATAAAATACAAACTTGTTTGCCAGAAGGTAGTAGCGAAATTTCTTTACTGCATAAACCATTGCCAAACCTTCTCGCTCTGTAGTGGTGTAGTTCCTTTCAGCATCGTTCAATTGACGGCTTGCAAAGCTAATGGGATAGTCCAATTTATGTTCTCCTGGTTGAGTGAGAACACACCCAATAGCAAAGTTTGATGCATCAATATGCACATGGAAAATGACATCCCAGTTAGGTGTCCTTAAAATTGGAGCACTTGCTAGTGTTTTCTTCAATTGTTCATAGGCCTGGTCACACTCTTCAGTCCATTTAAATTCAATGAGAAGCTTGTACAAAGGACGTGCTATCTCAGCGAAAAATAAAATAAACCGTCGATAATAACCCACGTGTCCCATGAACCTTTGAACTCCCTTGTAATTGGTTGGTGGTGGTAACTCTAGAATCACTTTAATTTTGCTCTCATCGGTTGAGATACCATTCTTGGATACTATATGCCCTAAAATAACTCCATGCTTGACCCAAAATTGGCATTTGAACGGGTTCAATGAGATACGATATAACCTACATTTTTCAAACACCTTCCGCAAACATGATAGATGTTCTTTCCAAGAAGAGTAAACACAAAGGTCGTCTAAGAAAGCTTCACAAAACTCTCTCAAATATTCTTTAAAAGCAGTGTTTATTAATCGTTGGAATGTAGCAGGGGCATTTGTTAAGCCAAAAGCCATCACACGAAATGCAAACACGCCAAATTCTGTGATGAAGGCAGTTTTAGCTTGGTCCTCTAGCACTATCGTGATTTGGTTGTAGCCTGAGTACCCATCTATAAAGCTATAAGCTTCCTTGCCTGCAACTCTTTCGAGTACATGTTCGGAATATGGTAGGGGGTAATGGTCTCTTCTAGTAGCTGCATTAACTTTTTTGAGGTCCACGCACACCCTGAGTTTCCCATTCTTTTTTGGCACGATAACTATTGGAGACACCCATTCAGAGTGTTCAATAGGATATATAAACCCACATTTGATAAGCTTTTCTAGTTCTTCTTGAATGATCTTTGCGTACTTAGGATTCATCGGGTAGGGTCTTTGTTGTACGGGCTTCGCAGTGCTAATCATAGGGATTGTATGTTGGACCACAGAAGGTGGAACACCTTTCATATCATGGTATGTCCAAGCGAATACGTCCTTGAATTCTTTGAGAAGCTCTTTGAGGACCGCCTCTTCAACTTCTGTGAGGTCTTGGGCAATAAAAACAGGTTTTGATTCTTCACCGGGGTCAGCTAATTCTATTTCTTTAACTATTGCCGGACCATCATAGATTCCATTATTCCCATCGATAGGTATTCTTTGGGCTTTTGTGTACACAACCTTTGCTTCCCCTGTGGTGTAAGATTTGAAATGTTCTGGTGCAGGATGCAAGTCTGTGGATTCTGGTTGTGCTTTGGTTTGTGCTTCCATTTCTGCTTTCTTGTGTTGTCGAGCTAATTCTTGGTTTTGACGCCTCCTTGCAGTGCGGCTCAACTTTGGCTTGTCTATGATCTCTAATTGGGCTATGTCATGGGGTCGTGTTCTACACCACATAACATTTTGGAGATATTCACCCCAATTGTCTACCAATTTTCGATGAGCATCACATGCTCCTATATAACTGAGCCATTCTGCTGAGGATCTCTTCTTTTTTATCCTAGCACGTACATTGGCTCGATATCGACACCTCTTAAGGTTTTTCTTTTTCTTATTTGAGACCTGCTTTTGATTTGCATTTAGATCTGGCTCACCTAAGGAGTCCTCTTCACTCTCGGGGGAGCTATCATCGGTTGATGTGCTCGGTCCTTCCGAATGTTTTGACTCTGAACTTGCTCCACTCTCTAATTCATGAGATTCAGAATCCGTTTCACTCTGGGAGTCAGTGTCCAAGTCGTGTTGGTCAAAGTCTTCTATTGAGCTATCGGTGTCACTATCAGATTGGTCCACAATTGCCTTGCCCTTAGAAGATGCATGTATGGCACTTATCATGTTCAGAGGTGCAATTTGTGGTACCTTTTCCCCCTCTGGTGTGACCCAAGTGGTCCCTTTATTTCCCCAGGTATCTATGGTTGCAGCTAGGTGTACCCAGTCTACGTTGTCTGATTCCGTCATACCCGGTAACACATCCATGTAAGGAAAATCTTGGCCAATGTCTGTATCCTTCTTACAAGTGTAACAATATTGTAGTGGGGCCGAGTGAACTGTGGTGTCAGAGCGATGATCAATAATGGTTTTACTCCCTAAGGGGTGTACCTTACCAGTCACCAAATCCACTCTAAGGACAGAGTCTTGGAATTGCAAATAGACATGATTTTTAGACCAATCATGAACCATTTGTGCTTCCCTCATGAATGGTCGTCCTAAAATCATTTCATATGACATAAGGTGTTTAGAGAAATCCATTACAATGAACGTATGTCGTACCTTGTGTCCTAGAACTTTGATCTTAAGATCCTTGAGCATCCCCATAGGTTTGGCTATGGTACCATTTGCCATCTTTACCACAATGTTAGTAACACTGAGGCGGGGTTTTCCCATGGATTCCCAACAATCTTTTGTAACGATGCTAACTCCCGCACCACCATCAAGAATTCCCTTTATAGTTAATCCCTTGGTAGTGATGGGTAGGGTCGCATTAGACTCGTCGCCTTCAAAATACTGCCCTAATTCGTTAATGGGTACCTCGATCACAGACTCGTGTCCATCTAAGTCAAGTGATTGCACATGATTTTCCTCATCAATCATAATCGAGTCAGGCCTATTTGGTTGCGCAAACTGCGGTAATCTCGTTCGTAGCTCTCCGTTAAGGAATGCTCGAAGTGCAAGGAATAACTCAGGATCTCCATACAGCTTTGCTATGATCGTGGTTTGGACCTCAGAAGACATGAAGTCCACTAGTTTGGCAACATTCATTGGCATTTTACAGGGTGTAGGTCCTTGACTAGGAACTGGTGAGGATGGAATCTCATATTCCTCAATGGGATCAGGTATTCCTTCGTTAAACATCCTTTCCAACAAGAAAGGTGTATGCTCACTTTCTGATGTCCCGTCCTCACTCCCTTCTTGGATGATACTAGATATGGCTAACGGTCTATGGTTCATGTGGGGTGGATGAACTTGCGTGGGAAACACTGTGTCATGAATTTTGACATGCATGGGTTCTGGTTCTAGTTTCCTTTGAGTCTCCTCCACTAAACCTCTTAGATGTTTCACCTGCTCAATCTCGTCTACTGGGTTTGGGTACGTCCCAATCTTCTTTTTACGATTCTTCCCTTTTTGCCCCTGCGGTTTATCTTGGGGGTCTTGGATTGGATTTGGAAACACTTGTGGTGTTTTCAGAGGCTCTTTATGGTTTTCTCTTATTCGGTTTTCATTTGGTTCCATGTTACGGTTTTCTTTGTCGGTCTTTCCCTTTGTGGTATTGGTTCTAGTCTCCATTGTCTTGATTGAATCTGAATCATCCTCGAGGTCATTCATATACACGGGGTCATCTCCTGTTCCTATGTTTGTTTTGGAACTTGGCTTTGAATTTCCCATATTCTGTGACCTCTTCCTTCGTGTCTTCTTTTTCTTTGCTTGGATAACTGACGCGGTATCTCTCTCTTCGAGGATATGGCCTGGCCCTTGAAGCATGGACCGTGTAATCGCATAAGCGGGTGCGACGGGTGGTATTGGCGATGTCACACTAGCAATTTCGACCAAATTTAGGGGTGTGATTTTAGGCGCATTTGGGTTATAGGGGCATTGGGCAATCCAGTGATCTATGCCACAACGATTACATGTGAGTATTGGCATTGCAGACGTGCTCCCTTGATTCATTTGCATCTGTGCAGCATTATTTTGCAGCCTAATAGGGCACTCCGCTGCCCGATGTGGTCCACCACACTCATAGCATTGAAGAGGTGGCCTCCTAGCCTGGGTGTTGATATTTTGACCTCTATATGCGAGAGCAGCAGCTTGATAAACCGGCTTGACTTGCCCCCAACAATCTTCCATGTAGTATATAGGACACTCTTCCAATGTATCAAGTCCGTAGGCAATACTAGTGTCTATTTCCTCCTCACAGCCATCTGCATAAGAATTTGATGGCTCGCAACCCACTTGGTTCATAGGGGCGACTCTTGGATGCGGGGGCTGCGGTCCTAGCACAGGAGGTGGTAGCGGTGTAGCTTGTACAACATTTTGAGATCTAGGGACCATGTGTTGCGGTAGTTACTCAACAGGTGGAGCAGGCATCAATACAGGAGCTCGAGGTGCATCCGTCCAGGCTACAGGTGGTCTATTTGCCATCATACGTTTGATCATTAAACAATCCTTAGCTTGGTGACCATACCTACCACATGCGTTGCAAGTTCCATTAAATTTTACTCTAAACGTAGGGCACTCACTAGTGCTATGTGGACCTAAGCAAATGGAACACCATTGTTGCTCCCTTCTTGGATACATGTGACTATTTTGAGGGGGTCGATTATCCTTAAGAGACTCTTGGATTGCCTTGGTGAGGTCTGTCAAGAATGTCTCAAATACCTTTGGCTCATTGGCAATGGGCTTTGCAGTCATGGGTTCATACTCAATGGCTTGTGAGCTAGTGGATCTCGTGTCAGTAGACACCCTCATGCCTGCTATCATCAAGTTGTCCTCTAATTGGATTGCATTGGCAGTGACATCTTCCCAGGTTGTGATACCTCTAATCACTAGTCCATTATAGATTCCTTCATTCCTCAACCCTCGAATGAATCGATCAAGCAGTTGGTTATTGTTGAAGCGCTCATTTACAGGGCAGCGAGAGTTTAAGTGCTTTAGACGACTAATGAAGTCCCTTATTGACTCTCCTTCCTTACGTTCGGCCTTCTGTAGCTGAGATGCTACACCCCAAAGCACACCTTCTCGTATGTACTCCTTTAGAAACAACCTTCGAAGGGTAGGGTAGATTGTTTTCTCGTCCACCCTTAGGGTTCTATACCAATCTCCAGCCTTCCCACTTAATGTCAAGCTTAAGGCATTGCACTTATGTAGTTCGTTGCGTTCCCCTAAGGAATCACATACTTGTTCAAACACTTCAATGTGTTTTCTAGCATCTTCGTCCCCATTGAATTTTTGCGTGAGTTTGGCAATTTGTACTGCCTTACTTCTAGGCTCTCTATCAGATGCATGACGCATATTTTCCGCGATAGATCGACCTATGGTTTGAGCAAACGCTGCCAAGTCACCTATGTGAGGAGGCAGGGCCGGTGGAGGTACTCTTGGAATCATATGTGGGAGAGGTACGGGTACCGGTCTTGGCATATGTGTGGATGATGCAGGATATGGAACATAACCGGGCATGGGTCCACTCGGATAAGGGCTAGGGAGCGGCACTCGAGGAGCATAAACAAGTGGTACAATTGGAGGTGTGGGGGCCATGTGTGCATAAGGGGCTAGAGGCACATACGGTCGAGGCCCCATATTAGGTACTACGACACTAGGTAGTGGCACTGCGCTAACCGTAGATGTCATCGGTACATTCTCTGTGAGGCTTATCCCTGGAGTGAGCACTGTGTTTTCCTTAATAGAGGGTTGAGCCAAGTTAGGGAAGCTAAAGTTGTCGCTCGGAGGCTCAGATTGCATAGAGACCCCAGGTGAAATGACGTAAGATGGGTCTATGGGGCTCATTAGAGGAGTCTCCATTTGTGATAGAGTAGGCTGTTGAGCCTTGCTCGTATCCAAAAATCTCATGGGGCCAGTTGAGAGTATATTTACCCCTCGGTTTTGCCTTTCTGATTGAATAATGCCATGGATAACATTACAGATCATTTTCTGTTGATCTTCGATGCTCGTGGCACTAGAGGTGGATTGTACAATCTCTATCCATCCTACATGGTAGGCGTGGCCAGAGTGTAGATCCGTCAACACCTCAGTGTGGAGGTCGTATGTCCAATGATCATTAATGAACAATCCTTCTAGAGTCGACGTGTTAACGGTTTCTTGTGAGGTAGAAGCAATGTTGCTCCCCGTGGTTTTACTTGTTACCAACGGTACTCTAGAGGGAACTTCTGAAGGAGGCAGTCAACAGGGCCTTCTTGGTAAGAAGTTGGCAGGATATCCACATGGACACTCTTTGGGGGTGTGGGGTCCACGTGCGATGTGAAAGGAGAGTCCACTTCCCCACCCCCTTCGTGTGCTTCATTTGCATCAGGTTCCGAGCGAGTAGCTCTACCTAATGTTTCCATGAAACGGCTAAACATACTAGTACTAGGCTGTGGAGCTTCGGGAGGTGCGTGGCCTTCTCTCTCAGTGTTTTGGGTAGGGTATGCTTCCATGATTTCTGAGTCGGAGGAGGAATCACTAGCGGCTATTTTAGGGTCTTGGGTGGTGCTACCTTGTGTCCCCGCTGAGGGTCTAGAGCCTATCGTGGATGGGTAATGGGTGTCCGTATGAACAGAGGAACCCTCAATATACTCGTGTTCTAGCACCCGCCAGGAGCGTAAGTGCATGTGCTTTTGATACCCTAAGGTGTCAAAAAGCTGCTCTAGGAGGCCTTGTGAATAGTTTTTAGCTTGTTTTTTGTTTTTTGTTTTGCTAGATTTTTTAGAGCGTGTCGTGGAATGGGCCGTGTGATAGCTCGAAACGAGCGTATCGCTAGGAGGGACGCGCTATGCTTTACAGCCCACCGTTTGGTTCTATTTTGCTCCAGAAAAGCCCGAAACAGTCTTTTCCTAGCTGGGGAACTAAGCTCCAAATAGCAAGTCTAAAGGTGCAAGTGGGAAGAGAAGGGAGGAGAGTGGAGGACTTGTCCCACATGCTCTAATTCTCTCTTGAGGAGGTAGGGTATATATATAAGAGTGAGCCTAGAATATATCATAAGATTGAGGACTGAGGCCTGGGCCTGGGCTTGGGCTTGGGGAAACGATCCCGATCTAACTTTTATACAACCAACCAGTCCGTTTTTATAACTCACGTTTTTTATTTTTCGAAAATCTAACCTCCCCCTCGCTCACGTTTTTATTTTTCGGTTTTTTTTTTTTACAATTTTTTTTTCATTTTTTTTTTTGAGATATTATTTGGTACGCGTTTTGGTGCGCGTTGACCTCACCTACCTATTTACTGTCCCACCTACCTACTGACCTGCTAATCCGTGGTTCACCTAATTACTAACCTACTTAATTAACTAACTGTGTGCGTAACTGTGCACAAACCAGAAAACACAGAAAATGCAGAAATTGAAACTTGACATAACTGTGTAGTGAAAACACAGAAAATGCAAAAAAAACGCAAGAAATGCTAACTGTGTGCAAACAGAAAAACAGAATTTTGCTAACTGTCCAACTAATACTCAATGTACGCAGCAAAAAAACAGAAAATGCATACTGTGCGCAACAGAAAAACGGAATTAACAACTTGCAGAAAAAATACGCCTTCCTCTCCCTCTTCTTTCCTACTGCAAACCACTCATACAAGAAGCACAAAGTGCCTCTTGGGCTTAGTGCAGGGCTATTCCCCGGCAACGGTGCCAAAAATGTGCGCTCCTTGCCGCACTGTCGAAGCAAGGGACTTGCCGATACACCGTGTACGAGCCGCAGACGGCTCCAAGCACACAACTAGTTTAACTAGTAAGCTCAAAGAGGGCAGTGGTGTGTCACTCACCGCCTTATGCTCCTGCCGTAGAGGATTCCTCGCCGCGAAGAAGAGGGAGACGCCGCTACGCCGCGCTCAACCGCCTCGCCGCCGTCGTGCCGCCGCAACGCTCGATCGCACTCTCTCTCTCTCTCTCTCTCTCTCTCTCTCTCTCTCTCTCACACACACACACACACACACACACACACACACACACACACACACACACACACACACGTACACACACAAGGAGATGGTGAAGGAGAAGGTGGAGATGGAGCAAGAGCAGCTTCTATTGCACAATGAGAGAATGACTCAATTTTAGGTTTAATTGGCTTTTATGTGAGCTCACCCCATTCACACTTGGGCGCCCATGCTTAGCCAACTAACCCTAGCATGTTCGTGTTAGAGTGCGCCTCTCATCGGCGATCACTCTACCTTTCCCTATTGGACCGACAAGCCCGGTGCCTGACTCTACTTAAATAAATAATACGGTTACAGTGTCCGTCGTAGGCGATAGGGTGTCCGTGAGCCACGAGGGTTAACAGAATGCCATACACTAAGCTTGAATGGCACTCTGCTTCTTTTGTGGTGCAATTTCAATTGTAGGGAAGGTAGGGAAGGAGTGTGTGTGTGTTGAGAAGAAGGATTTGGTGTTGTATTGTGTATTTTTTTTGTTACTGGAGTTTTCAAAAGTACTGTGTTTATTCTCTATGTATTAAGGTTGTTAGTTTTCTTTGTTAATGGAGTTTTCAAAGGTACTGTGTTTATTCTCTGTGTATTAAGGTTGTTAGTTTTCTATGTACAGTAAGTAGGAAGTAGATCTGTGAGAGCTAATAGAGTGTGTTAGTGTGTAACAGTAGGTGTATTAGTTAGAAGTAGGTAGATAGAGT
The DNA here is from genome assembly GCF_014529385.1 of Adiantum capillus-veneris. Taxonomy (NCBI): domain Eukaryota; kingdom Viridiplantae; phylum Streptophyta; class Polypodiopsida; order Polypodiales; family Pteridaceae; genus Adiantum; species Adiantum capillus-veneris. The sequence goes on along the minus strand of NC_140939.1, from coordinate 19,969,435 downwards.
GTGTGTGTGCTCTCGCGCAGGCCGCGGCGACCTTATCCTATTAAAAAAATAAATAATAATAATAATAATAATTTTTTAAAAAAATAAAAATAAAAATTGAAAGGTAGGACCGGGATCAGGAATATCTCTCAGACCCAAGCCCAAGCTCACGCTCAGGCTTAGGCCTCATTCACCTTTTAAAATTACGAATTTTAGCTTCACACGTAGCTAAAAATCGATTTTTTGAGGACCAACGGAACTTCAGATGCCCGAAAATTATGATGTAAAGCACACAACGATCCTCTAAGTAATACGCTCGTTTTGAGCTATCACACACTTTAATAAAAAAAATCAAACATTAAAAACGTAAAAAACACAAGTGAAAACGGACGCTTAAAAAAGTAAGCGGTTAACCTTCGAGGTCATTGGCCGACGCTTGTAGGGTGCCAAAGGCACATGCATCTGCGCTCTGGTCGTGTGCTAGAGACGGAGCAACTAGAGAGAATTTCGACTTACGCTAGTTCTCAATATCCAGCTACTTTAGGTTCCGGGCCCTCGGCGGGGATCCAAGGTAGTATAGAACATAGCGGCTAGTGACTCTTCCTCTGACTACGACGTCATGGAGGGTTTTCCAATGCCTAATCTCGATAGCTCAAGCCAAGACATGCATGCCATGGGTCCTCGGTCTGGGCCGAGCGTGCTTAGCCGCCTGAAGGAAACCTTTAGTAGAGCCACTCGCTCCGAACATGGAGCTAATGATGTAAATGAGGGGGGTGGGGAAGTAAATTCTCCATTCGTGACCAACGTAGACCCTATACCATTAGAGAATGTGCACGTGAATACTTCATTCACTGCACCTCCTGACTCTTCAGAGTTATTTTCCTCCGAGGTCATATTATCCGATGGTAGAAGCCTTGCTAAAGTGCAAGAGGTTGAGCAATATATCATTGTGGCTACGGAAAAGGAAGTCGAGAGCTTACGCAAGGCGGAGCAACGAAGAGAGTTAAAAGCGAAAGCCCCTATGTCAATATCCTTGCTAAGAGAGCAATCGAGTGCTCCTGACTTAGCAACCGCTAAGGGCCAACCCCTAGAAAGCAACATTGCATCTAGCTCAAAGGACACCCCTAGCACCTCAATCCTAGATGGAGTGTTCTTAAATGAGAACTGGGAGTACGAACTACAAACAAAAACTCTGACCGACCTATACACAGGTCACACCTATCACGTGGGTTGGTTAGATGTCCTACAAGCCACAATAGGTGCTACTAGTGTGGAGGATCAACAACAAGAGTTTGTGAGGTCATCCATAGGGTCATTGAGTTAGAGAGACAGAACAAGGGTATCAACGGGTCTCATGAGATTCTTAGATACAGGGAAGGCTAAACAACCGACCTTATCGCAAATGGAGACTCCCTCGGTAAGTCCGATGGATCCTCCATATGTTGTTTCGCCAGGGGTCTCGGTGCAATCTGAGCCCACAAGTGATAGCTTCACCTTTCCAAGTCTAACTCATCTTTCCCTTGATGACACCACGGCTACCATGCCTACCCCAATGATGGGCATGCCGAGAAACACGCCATGGACCTCATTTGTTAGTAAAGCACCACTACATAGTAGCTCAATGTCTGCAACAGTACCTTCAAGTGTGTACCAATCGTATACACCCATGGGTCCTCGTACTCATGTAGTCTCTACTCCTCCCATTGTTTCAACAACCTATGCTCCACAACCACAATACCCAAGTTATTATTTCCATGGGACTATACCGGCTAGCATTAGTATGTCACATCCGACGTCTGCTATGCCTAGGGCCACACATATGAACTTTGGACCACCACATGGCACAACATCGTACCCAACGTGGAACCCAAGGGCTTCCTATACGCCAAGCCCAATGCCAATACCTACTCCACATGTAGTCTCTGGAGCACCTCCACCCACGGTGCCTGCTCACTTAGGTGACTTGGTAACATTTGCTCAAGCTATCGGTCGATCTATTGCTGAGAATATGCGTAACGCGCCTGATAGAGAGCCTAGAAGTAAGGCAGTACAAATAGCCAATCTCACACAAAAATTTAGTGGAGACGGGGATGTGAGAAAGCATATCAAAGTGTTTGAACAAATATGCGATTCTCTAGGAGAACACAATGACCTGCATAAGAGTAATGCTTTAAGCCTAACCTTAAGTGGAAAGGCTGGGGATTGGTATAGTACCCTAAGGGTGGAAGAAAAAACGATTTACCCTACTCTTAGGAGACTGTTCTTAAAAGAATACATACGAGAGGGAGTACTTTGGGGTGTAGCCTCTCAACTCCAGAAAGCCCGACGAGAGAAAGGAGAGTCGGTGAGAGACTTTATAAATCGCTTGAAGCATTTGAATTCTCGTTGTAATCCAAATAAGCACTTCAACAATAACCAATTGCTTGATAGATTCATTAGGGGATTACGACATGAGGATATCTACAATGGCCTAGTCATTAGAGGTATCACCACTTGGGAAGCAGTCACCACCAATGTGATCCAATTGGAGGATAATTTAATGATTCAAGGAGAAAGAGTGTCTGTTGAGCCTAAATCTATTAGCTCGCAAGCATCAGGGCATCAGCCAATGATCCTAAAGCCTATTGCTAAGGAGCCAAAGATATCTGAGATGAATTTAGCAGATCTCACCAAGGCTATTCAAGAGAGTCTTAGAGACAATCGTGCTCCGCAAAACAATCATATGTATCCAAGAAGGGAGCAGCAATGGTGCTCAGTATGCTATGGACTGCATAGTACCAGTGAATACCCTACTTTTAGAGTAAAATTCAATGGGAATTGCAATGCTTGTAGGAGGTATGGTCATCAAGCTAAGGATTGCATAGTATTTAAGCGCGCGATGGCCAATAGACCAACCTTAGCATGGACAGACACACCTCGAGTGCCTGCATTGATGCCGGCCCCACCTCTTGAACAAACATCACAACACATGGTCCCTAGGGCCCAAAATGTTGTTCAAACAACACCTTTACCACCTCCAGTGCTAGGACCGCAACCACCACATCCGAGAATCACTTATGTGAATCAAGTGGGTTATGAGTCATCTATTTCTTCTTTGGAAGGCTGTGAGGAAGATATATATCCTAATATTGCCTATGGGATGGATGTGCTTGAAGAAAGTCCACAATACTACATGGAGGACTATTGGGGACAAGTCAAACCTGTATATCAAGTAGCTGCTCTTGCGGCAAGAGGCCAAAATATCAATTACACTGCTAAGAGACCACCTCTTCAATGCTATGAGTGTGGAGGTCCACATCGTGTAGCCGAGTGTCCTATTAGGCTACAAAAGAACGCCACACTAATGCAAACCAATCAAGCGAGCACGTCTACAATGCCGATACTCATGTGTAATCAATGTGGCATAGATCATTTGATTGCCCAATGTCCAAATAATCAAAATGCACCGAAGATCATGCCATTAAACTTGATCGAAGTTACAGAGGAGCCATCACCAAGTACACCCGTGGTACCAGTAAACGTACTGACACGATCGATGCTCCAAAAACAAAATTATACTCTTGAGGAAAGAGACACGGCATCAATCGCCCAATCTCAGAAAAATAAGAAAACACGAAGAAAGAGATCGCAAAAAGCAGCAAAGTTAGACCCCATTTCAAAGACCAACATAGGGACTGGTGACGACCCCGTATATGTGAACGACGTTGAAGAAGATTCTGATTCAAGAGAAACCATGGAGACCAAAATGACCACTAAGATAGAAACCAACAAGGAAGATCTTCATGAGCCACAATGGCCAGGATCCAAGAAGAAGATAGGAACTTATTCAAACCCTACAAAGGAGATTGAGCGAGTCAAGCAATTAAGGGGTTTGGTAGAAGATACCCAAAGGGATCTAGAAACAGCACCTAGGCAGATCCAGATTACAGACACCGTGTTCCCTACGCAACATCAACCTCACCAAGTCCATAGACCCTTAGCCATACCTAGTGTCATCGAAGAAGAAAGTGACTTAAAGTCATGGGAAAGTGGGTGTACTCACTTCTTGATGGAAAGAATGTTTACAGAGGAACTACTTGATCCTATCGAAGAAATGGAGATCCCATCTCCCCACGCCAAGGGACTAAAGTCCAAAGGGTGCCGTTAAACATTGCCAAATTGATGGATTTCATGTCTTCAGAAGTTAGAACCACCATCATGTCCAAACTATATAAAGACCCTGAGCTAGTCTCAGCTCTTCGAGCCTTCCTCAATGGAGAACTAAAGTTTGGGCTACCACAATTTGCACAGATGGATAGAGCTGGGGAGATGCCAATAGAGGAGGAACACTTAGATCCACAACCCAAGCTAGATGAGAACCTTGTTATAGAAATACATGTTAACAAGTTGGGACAATATTTTGAGGGTGATGAATCCAATGCGACCATATCAATCACTACTAAGGGATTAACTGTGAAGGGAATCCTTGATGGTGGCGTTGGGGTTAGCATTCTGACTAAAAATTACTGGGAAGCTATGGGAAGACCTCACCTTGCGACCACAACCATAGTAGTGAAGATGGCCAATGGGTCTATTGTTAAACCTATTGGGATGCTAGAAGATCTCAAGATCAAGGTCTTTGGACATAAAATAAGAGTTACCTTCATTGTTATGGATTTCTACAAACACACTATGGCATCGGAGATGATCTTAGGACGTCCTTTCATGAGGGAAGCAAAAATGGTGCATGTCTGGTCTAAAAACCATGTCTACTTGCAGTTCCAAGATTCTGTCATTCAAGTGGATCTTGTTACTGGTCGATCACATCCTCTAGGAAACAGGTTTATAATTGATCATAGATCTGATACCACATCACTTGGCCCCATTGCAGTATTGTTACACGTGTAAAGCGGACACTGATGTTGGGGAAGATTCTCCTTATATGGATGTACTACCTGGGATGACTGAGTCGGACAATGTGAATTGGGTCCACCTAGCAGCAACCATAGAGACTTGGGGAAATAGGGGGACGACCTAGGTAACACCTGAGGGGGATGAAATGCCCGTACCCTTAAATATGCTACAAGCAATGCATATAGCTTCTGACAAGACTCATCCTAATATAACGAAGAAAACATACAAGTGGGTCCCTAAAGCTTCTTTATCGACCATAGCTAGTGCTAAAAAATAGAAGCCTTGTAAGAAACGTTCCACTCGCTCCAAGAAATGTAAGAAAATGTGGCGTTGGATTCCTAAATGACTATTGGAAGCCCAAGGCTACTCTCAGGGAAATGATCAAATCTGGGTGCCAAAACGTAGATTGTGTTCTTACCTGTCACCTAATCCATGTGCGCCCAATCCCGTAGCTCCAAAACGAATCAACGATTGTGGAAAGAAAAAAATCACAGAATGCTACACACCCGTTCCAGAGCTAGTTTGGGTAACGAAAAGAGAACGATTTGTTCCACCTAGCTTAGGAAGGGGGGAGTCCCATGAAGCTTCTAGCTCCTTATGTAATGCATCCATAGAGGTAAAAGCTTCTCCACAGCCTCCACCTACAATAGTGGACCTCCATAAAGCTACAAAGGAATCCACACCTCCCAGTGTTCAAGAATCACCTGATGAACCACTTCAAGTTCGATCCTGGGAGAGTACCTTACCACCCTTGCAACTCGACGAGGCACCTAAGGAAATGAAAAACTACTGGCAAAAATCTCCAGCTATTACCAACTGGAACAATTGGTTTCAAAGGGTGACGGGCACATTTCAAACGGTATGATCTACCCAAGGAAGGGGGGAGTGTTTGCTGACAGTCATCATTCACTCACTTCCCTCTCAACTTTCCTCCCTGACCTCTCAATCTCCCAATCTTAGGGAATGTATATATATAGCCTTATACTCACAAAAATAAAATAAAATAATAAAGAGCAAGAGCAATTAGCAAACGAGTATGCACAATAAAAGTCAAAACATTGACCCAGACCTACACATTCACATTCGGTACAGTGAAACAGAAACCTATGTCATAAAACACCTTTGATCCTCATCACTCGAGTGATGGAGGGTAGGTAAGATTAGTACGATAGGAGTGTTTCTGTTTTAGAGTTGAGTGATTACCAAAGTTCTTTTTTCCCACTGATGTGCCTCCTAGAGGTATTCTTGTGTTTCATAGTGTGTACAAGAACGTGTTGTTGTTGTTAGGATTTGGACCTTCATGGAATCTTTCTCTCATCCACTTTTCAAATCAAGCGCGACCATCAACACAAACAGGTGTTTCTTGTCCATTAGCATTGCCCCTTATCTTTTTTTGCATCTATGATTGTCTTCTTTAATTGTGATTGGTAGCATAATATTCAGTGCATTTGCTTAGTACCAAACATTAAATTCAATGTAATTTTTTGTCATAATCACTTGTCTAGGTTTAAACATCTAGTAGTCCAACTAAGCTAGTTTGACCAAGCTAGGCGTTAAAGATCTTCTCTTAATACCATGGGGAATGCCTTCCTAATAATTAATGGTTACTTAGGTTCTTAATCCGATTTAGGCAGCATTGTGTGAAATGTACTAGGGCTTTCTAGTGGGCTTGACCCTATTGACCTTTAGCTTAAGTATTATAAAGGGAGTTTACTAGTGTGATGAGCCTGGGGAGGTGTAACAGTGTTATATGACCCCCCAAAGTTACAAAATTAAATGCTGAAAATGAACAAACAAAAAATCAAAGTGCCAAAATGTAAAATCTTAAGCTGGAAGAGAAATCTTAGCTTGATTGGGTACTTCACTCACATGTATCGCCTATGGTACTAGAGCCCTAGAGGTTCCCAGTGTGGGCGCTTTTCCTTGAAAAGCAAAAAACCCAAGGCATACAAAATAAGCACACACATCAAAATTGAATCACTATGAAAAGACTTTGGGGGGTCAAAGAAAAGGTAATCGGTCAGGCGATGATTTCATGAGAAATTCCTTTTATCGTAGCTTAATTACAAGGTCTTCTAGATATAGCCTCTAGTCAGCCCTCGAACATGAAATACTTGGCTCTCGCGATTAAACAACTTAATTGACCAGAGAAAATTAAGAAGCTTACCCATGGTATTAATAGTCGATCTTTAGTGCCTTTCGATCGTTAAATTAGCGACCCCAAACTTGTTTAATTTTCTACCTTTACAACTGTTTATGCATTTGATTATATTGCAATTTAATATTTATTGTTGACAAATAGTTTAAAATTCTATTACCAATCACATTGTTTGCCTACAACTGCATATGCTTTTTAATTCTATATGAGAATGCAATTATTGTGCCAATGTTGTTTGATTTTGCAGTGCGAGTGAAGAAGGCTAAGGACATTCATCTCAAATGCTCTTCCACCTCGACGAACGAGCTTCAACTCAATAGCTTCCGAGGACGGAATCTACATCAGGAAGGGGGGCATGTTAACCCTCACGGCTCACGGACACCATATCACCTATGGCAGGCGTTGTATTATTTACTTGGTAGAGTCAGGTACCAGGCTTGTCGGTCCAATACGAAAAGGGTAAGAGTGATCGCCGATGAGAGGCGCACTCTAACTGGAACATTCAAGGGATTAGTTGGCTAAGCATGGGCGCCCAAGTGTGAATGGGGCGAGCTCATATAAAAGTGAACTAAACCTAAAATTTACTCATTCTCTCATTTGTGCAATTGAAGAGTGCTCTTGCTCCATCTCCATCTCCTTCTTCTTCATCTCCTTGTGTCTGTGTGTATGTGTGTGTGTGTGTGTGTGTGAGAGAGAGAGAGAGGGAGAGAGAGAGAGAGAGAGAGAGAGAGTGTGTGATCGAGCATTGCGACGACGGCACGGCGACGATGAAATGGTTGAGCGCGGCGTAGCGGCGTCTCCTTCTTCTTCGCGGTGAGGAATCCTCCACGAAAGCAAGCGTAGAGCGGTGAGTGACACACCATCGCCATCTTTGAGCTTACTAGTTTAGGCTTGTTGTGTGCTTGGAGCCATTTGTGGCTTGCACATGGTGTATCGACAAGTTCCTTGCATTGACACGTGCGACATACGCGCACATGATTTCTTAATGGAGTACCTACAAATGCATTTGCAATAGTACAAAGCACTCATTTGTGATAGCTCCCTATCAATTGATGGCAAGCGATTTGTGCATCCAACATATCTTGATCTTGAGAAGCGTGCTGCTGTTACCATATACATGTGGTAGTGATGTGTGTGAACACACTAGGACCGCCGGGGCATTTTTTCCCTCTTTAGGAGGCTTTTTCCCCCGTGCATTGTATATACGCCCATCACTCTAGGGCTATCTATCTTTTCATTGCACACTAAGTAACACACTCTCTATTGTGTGCCTTGAGCTTCCTTCGTCTTCTCCAAGCTGTGTGTGTTTCTCTGCAACCCTAATTCCAACAATTGGTATCAGAGCAGGTCACGTCCTCCCGGGCTTAGTCGCCAGCTGCACCAGCACACGCTTGCTCACTTTCTCCGATTTCAGTGAGCTTTGGCGAGCGTTCGCAGGTCGAATTTTTTTTGGGGGATGCTCAAAGAGCCTAGTCTGCTCAGAATTTTGATTTGGGCTCATTTCGGCCTCCGTTTCCACTACAGGAAGTACTGCATAGGCTATTTCGTCATTTTGTGCAGAATTTTTGTCAGTGCCGTTTTCTGCATAACAGGTGCCTTATAGTCTTCTACGGTTTGTGCTATGTAGCACAGGTTGTTCCCGCTCCATTTCTCCTATTTACGAGCAGTTTTCACATCAAGTACAACATTTACCATGGCTGACAACAACAACACTGATGTGTTCAAGATGTTTGCTGCTGAGGACAGGTTGGATGGGGACAACTACCCTATGCGGGCTTATATGATGCAACATGTTCTTGTGTCAAAGGGTGTCTGGAACATTGTGCAGGGCATTGATGTACGTCCTGGTTCTAAGGATGTAGGCGATGTTGAGGATGTTGCAGGTCTTGCTGCAAGGATTGCAGCTGTTAGAGTTGTTTTGCCTACGGCAGAACAAGTTTGTTGGGATGTTAAGGATGCGCAGGCTCATGCATTGATTGCGTTGTCTATGAAGCGCACATTGTTCCTCACATCCGTTCAGCAAAATCTGCAAAACAGGCTTGGGATATTTTAGCAGGTCTTTATGCAAGCCGCAATGAGGCTAAAATTGCTTTGTTGCGTAAAGAGCTGGAGTCGAAGATTATGCATCAGGAAGATGATATGGACACTTTCCTTGCTAGTGTCAAGGATATCAATGAGCAGCTTATTTCTGCAGGTGAAGTCATTTCAGACAGTTCCCTTGTGCAGACTGTTCTTGATGCCTTACCAGATTCCTACCAGACTTTTGCTAGTACTTGGAGACTGATGACCCAAGGAAATCCTGAAGTTGTCAAGTTTGATGCTTTATGCACATTGCTGTTGCAAGAGTCACTTTCTAGAAAAAACAGGACTAGGTAGCGTGTAGTTGAACATGCTTTTATTGCTTCTCAAAGAAAGGGTGGTAACAGTAATGCAGCCACTTCTTATGGTTCTGTTGCGAGTGGCAAAAATTCTGTTCCTTATGCTTCTGCTAACAGTACTTCGTCTGGCAATTCTGGTGATAAGGGCAAAAAGAAGATGTGTTGCCATTATTGTAAAGCCAATGATCACTTGATAAAGTCATGTCTTAAGTTGAAGGCCAAAGAGGCTAAGAAGAAAGAGGGTGGTTCCACTGCAAATGCTGGTTCCACTAGAAATGCAGCCATTGTTGAGTCTTCTGTGAAAGGAGACTGTAATGCTGATGTTGATGCAGAATGGGCTTTTAGCACAGAGTGCACTTACAATCCTGCCGTCCATGATGCATGCTTGTCAGTTGCTGCACATTCACATGTGTGGTATTTCAACAGTGGTGCTACAAAGCACATTACCTCACATCGTGAATTGTTTACCTCTCTTGAGACTGTCCCTCATGGGAATTCAGTCACTTGTGCCAACAATGCCTCTTATCCAGTTCAGGGAGTTGGAAAGATTGTGCTTACTACTGCTAATGGCAGTTCTTTCACACTTGTTGATGCACTTTATGTACCTGGGATCAAGAAGAATCTCTTGTCTGTATCCACACTTGCTAGACTTGGACTTGTAGTCAAATTTGTGGATGACAGATGTACAGTTCATGATCTCAGTTTTGGTGATGAAATTGTTGCATCTGGCCTTTTGTGCCGTGGGCTGTATAAGCTCACTTTGTATGACAAGTGTGGACAAAATTTTGCAAATGCTGTTGCAAATTCAAGGGCTATTTCAGATGCAAAACTTTGGCATGCACGTTTTGGTCATCTGAATTTTGCCAGTTTGCTGCGTTTGCAGAAATCTGATATGGTTGCTTCTTTGCCGCCTCTTGAAGCACCTGTCAAACATTTTTGTGAAGGCTATATTTTGGGTAAGATGTAGCGTTCTAAGTTTCCAAAGGATGGTTCAGTTCGAGCCACATGCAGGTTGCAGCTTGTGCATAGTGATGTTTGTGGGCCCATGCAAACTCCGTCCTTGGGCAATTACCTGTACTTCATGACTTTCATTGATGATTACTCCAGGCATGCATGGGTATTTCCGCTTAAAGCGAAGTCCTAAGTTGTTATGTGCTTCAAACAATTTCTGGCTATGGCTGAAAATGTGTCGAAATGTACTATGGGCACAATCCGTTCCGATCGAGGGGGGGAGTATATGTTTCATGAATTTAATGCATTTCTAGCTAGTCGTGGGATAAAACACCAATGTACAGTGCCTTATACGCCTCAGCAAAATGGTGTTGCTGAGAGGAAAAACAGGTCACTGACGGAAATGGCACGATGTATGGTCAAAAGTCAAGCTTTACCGCATTCTTTTTGGCTTGAGGCCATCATGTGTGCCACTTATGTACTTAACAGGTGTCCTACGAAAGCTTTGCAGTCTATTACTCCATATGAAGCATGGCATGATAGAAAGCCTTCTATTGAGCACATGCGTGTTTTTGGCTGTTTGGCATATGCTTTGGTGCCACAAGTGCAGCGCAGAAAATTGGATGATAAGGCTGTCAAATGTATTTTTGTTGGTTATAGTGCTGAAAGCAAAGGTTACAGGTTGTATCATCCGCAAACAAAACGTATTCTGGTTTCTCGGGATGTAGTGTTTGTGGAAGATTCTGTTCAACCCTTGCTGTCATGTACTAGAGACAGTAATGTAAGCTCACAGGACATTTATGACACTTTGTTGCCTCTTTTCAGTGGTGGAAATACGAATGTAAGTTCCAATGAGGCAAATGTACAGCCTATGGGGGTTTCTGAAAATGTTCTAGATCAGCCTATTACTGATGTAGATGTACATGATGTACTTGATGAGGAAAGGGCTGAAAATGAGCAGGCTAGAGGTATGCCAAAATGGCTGGTGCACACTTTGCGTGACAGTAAATTGGATGCACCTTTGTCTAGTCATACTCGTTCAGGCTCTTGCCATGCATCTTATGCATCAGATTGTTATGCTTTGGCTGTGTCTAGCTTACATGATGTTGAGGAGCCTCTGACTTTTGATGAAGCACAAAATTCAGAAAATTGGATGGCTGCCATGCAATCGGAATATGATGCACTTATAGAAAATGACACATGGACTTTATGTGATTTGCCTCCTGGAAAAAAGGCCATTGGTACGAATGGGTTTACAAGTTGAAACGCAAGCCAGATGGTGAGATCGATCTCCATAAGGCTCGACTTGTTGCAAAGGGTTATGCACAGCAAAAGGCATAGATTATGAAGAGACTTTTGCTCCCACTTGTCGTATGACTACTGTGCGTTTTCTATGTGCATTGGCAGCTCATTTTGGTTGGGATGTACATCAATCAGACATTGTTACTGCTTTCTTGAATGGTGACATATTTGAAGAAGTTTATGTAACGCAGCCTCGCGGTTTTGTCATGAAAGGACAAGAGGACAAAGTGTGCAAATGTAACAAGGCTTTGTATGCGTTGAAGCAATCTCCTCGTGCTTGGTATGAGAAAGCTGACACTCATTTGGTCAAACAAGGCTTTCGTAACAGTCCAACAGAAAGCACATTGTATGTAAAGCGTGAGGGTGATGTATTTCTCATCGTGGTTCTTTATGTTAATGATTTGCTGATCACTGGACCAAATGAGAGAGATATTGCTGAATTTAAGGCTGATTTGAATGCTACTTTCAAGATGAAAGATTTGGGGCTGTTGCATCATTATTTGGGTATACAGTTTAAGCAGTGTGATGGTGGTATTGCCTTGTGTCAGAAAAGTTACATAGAGACATTGCTATGTAAGTTTGGACTTGAGGATTGCAAACCTATTGCCACTCCCATGGAAACAGATTTGAAGTTGAGTCTACATGATGCTGGTGATCCTGCTGATGTCACTCTTTACCAAACTGCTATTGGCTGCCTCATTTATGTATGCAACACGAGGCCGGATATTCAGTTTGCAGTCTCACACGTCAGCAGATTTATGCATAGCCCAGGGTCTAAGCATTGGTAGGCTGTCAAGAGGATTTTCCGCTACCTTAGTGGCACTTTACATCTTGGCTTGTTTTATCCCAAGGGGGGGTCATTGCCGCCAGAATTACATGCTTTTTCGGACTCAGATTGGGCTGGTTGTTTTGACACGCGAGCGTCCACAAGTGGTTTTTGTTTCATGCTTGGCAGTTCATGTATATCATGGTTGAGCAAGAAGCAACCTACTGTGGCCACTTCGAGTTGTGAGGCTGAGTACAGGGCAGTCTTCACAGCTACGGTTGAGTGTGTATGGATCAGATGCCTTATGGCTGATTTGGGTGTTGGACAGGACACTGCCAACACTATCTACACTGACAGTCAGAGCGCATTGGCAGTTGCGAGGAACCCAGTTTTTCATGCTCGCACAAAGCACATTGAGGTGCATTACCACTATGTCAGGGAGAGGCTCTCAACAGGAGAGATCAGCTTGGCTTATGTGCCAACACAGGACAACCTTGCAGATCTTTTCACAAAGGCATTGTCTCGTGAGAAGCTTGAAGCTTTCCTCAAAGGTTTGGGCTTACTCCCCTTTGTGGACTGATACTCCTCAGGGCATGGCACTTCCCTTTACTCATGTGCCAACTCTCGTTCACCGCATCACTCCAGGGCGGATTTGTTACCATATACATGTGGTAGTGATGTGTGTGAACACACTAGGACCGCCGGGGCATTTTTTCCCTCTTTAGGAGGTTTTTTCCCCCGTGCATTGTATATACGCCCATCACTCTAGGGCTATCTATCTTTTCATTGCACACTAAGTAACACACTGTCTATTGTGTGCCTTGAGCTTCCTTCGTCTTCTCCAAGCTGTGTGTGTTTCTCTGCAACCCTAATTCCAACAGCTGCAAGAAGATTGAATCTCTGTATGGAAAAGTGTCTCTCCAAAGCACTGCTTGTCAAAGAAATATGTCATAAGCACTCTAAAAGGTGTTGCTTAGTGGAATTCAACCATGGGTTTGTGTGTTACTTGTACCTATGATGGTGAGTCAGAGACTTCACAGTCGTCAAATTTTGGTAGTTGCCCATTGGCACAAGAGGAAGAGGTAGGAGACGTGGAATTATAGTTTGACCTAGAAGAAGAGCGGGTAGAGGTACTGAAGAAGACATTTGATGTATGCTTAAATCTTGCTTCTCTTGCGAATGCAACACTTGGAAGCAAGCAAGAAAGCCCGAATGAGAAAGGATCTTTGTCTTTGAATTGCGCTCCCAATTTTGCTATGGCTAACGGGGTGCACTATATTCTGCTCACGGATATTATGCATGAGCTAAATATACGAGAGAACTACTGCTTAGCTGCAATTGCTAATTCTTGTGAGACAGACGTGGGATTTGTGGAGGATGGAGTGGACAAACATCTACTTGCTGACACATCTGTGCACGACACACAATTCACTTCAGGGGGTCAACTGATCAAAGATATATTCAACGAAGCAAATCCTGGAGAAGCCAATTTGCCAACAGAGGAGCATTTCCAATCAACCACAAGACATCTAGGCTTAGAAAACATGGGTATCCTTGTGGCACCCTAGCTTAGATAGCGAATAGCCATTCAATTCACTTATGGGGAAGGTCCATGTTGAAAATGGACGAGAACCAAATGGTAACTTCTTTAGTGGCATGTAGATGGTTTTTCCCATGTCCGAATATGCAATTTTGAGATAAATCTGATTGTTGACAAGTGCTTGTGTACGATGATAGTTTCCTTAGAAGAGCAGGAGGCTCAAGGCAAGGACTTGTCACTGGAATGCAAGGCAAGGATGCGGCGTTGTCTGATCAGTACATTGGGTTTTTGAACCACAAAAAGGTTTGTAGAAACAATTCAAGTACTTGACACTATTGTACGCAAATCAATAATAACCCATGAATGTTTTGATATTGTTTTGTGGATCATAATATACCACAAGGAATACTCTGAGGATAATGCAAAGTTCCCTTTGTTTTCAATGAAAGTTATTACAAGATTGTATGGTGGGTATTCCGTGCCATTGAACAACGCAGAAAGGATAATCCTGATAGAGAAACTGTTTTCCCTACGCGTTTTTGGCATCGGGTATGGGTACCAAGTACTCAGGGCTCCCTATTTCATGGCGTCGTACACAGCTCGTGCCCTAGCAACAAGAGTCTAAGACCCGGAGACCCTAGATCCATACAACAAAAGGCTATTTTTAAGAGATATAAGACGCTGTGAGGATGCTACCGTCAACAGAGGAAAGAGTTCGGCTAATAGCCGTGCACTTCGAGGAGGTACATAGTGAGGAAGAAGGGGGTGCAACGAAGAGAATAAAAACAACGGGATCAGACCCATCTTCTCTCGCTTCGGACTCGTGACTGTCGCCACTTTGCATGGCGCTTTGAGTTGCCCCAAGCCCTTTGCTTCCTCTCTTTGTGGATGAGTTGTAAAGAACGTGTAATTTCTGAACTCTTAAGAAGCTCTTTCTGCCTTGCTCTATGTATAAGTCGTCTTTAAGTCCATTGGTGTAACTCTAATAGGCTATTGGCTTTATCTTTGCCTCCAACTTGTCTAGTGTGCTTAAAGTAACATGTCCTTGCCATGTAGTGCGCTAAAACTCTTTTCAAAACTCGACAGAATGCTCTCTTTATTTTGCGTTGTTCGCTCTTCGTAGAAAGCAATAAAGGCTCTCCTGGGATACGAGAGTTTTTCTCTTAGAGGTGATGAAGGAAGGAGAAATTGTGTGTTTTACTCTAGAGGGAGAGATGGTACTTAAGAGGTCTTCCACATAACTCCTTTCATAAAAGAACAAAGGGGTTCTTTTCTTTATTTTGCATTCCCACCATGAGTTTGGAGTAGTTAGGAGGGAATATAGGGGGAGTGATTCCTTTTCACAAACTTTCGCTAAATCACAAAAGTTGCAAAAGTTTGTGAGAAGGAACTCATCCCTTTTGAAGCTTTTGACTTCCTTTTGTAGGTGAAGATACTAAATGAGATATGCTATGGTTTCTTTTAGGCACAAGGTGACTTGCTATTGGAGGTTGAAACTCCCTGAGCGTGAAAGCCCCCTAATTGACCCCCTTTAGGCTTTAGAAGAAAAGAATATTATCATAGTCGATGGCAATCTTATCATGGTGATCACCAACTTTACTTTTCGCGTTTCATCTCACTGGCGCTATAGCCCTTCTCCCGCAAGCTCCCTTCAGCTTGTATTTTGCCCTCATCTCCCCAATGCTTGCAAGCAGGGTGCCCCCCCCCACACGGAGGGGGGTAATGGTTAGAAGTGATGGATGTGATTGCTTCTCTCTCACGCACGCGCGCGCACACACACACACGCACGCAAGGAAAGAGGGGGTGATTTGAACTTTACCTCTTTGAGGTAAAGCTATATGAGGGGAGGGGGTACCCCAAGCTAGCTCATGTGGCCCTCCACAGAGAGTCTCTCTCTCTCCCCTATGTGTGCTCGTGTGCGAGCACAGACACACACGAGCGCTCCCATGTAAGAGGTGATCAAGCTAATTTAAGTATGCAAACGGCGGCTTGAACAGAAACTACTCCCACGAAGTAGTGACCCTACTTGTGGACCTTTCCCTCCCTCTCTATCCCTATCGCTCCCTTCTTTTCACTTGCATTGGCTTTGCATCACCCACACAGCAGGCCCTTCTTTTTGAAGATTATATGGTTTTACTGTAGGTGTTTGCCCTAATTGACTAGAGACGTGAGGAGGGGGCACGTTTCTCCAGCAGAGATCAGCCGAAATGCACATTTTTCTTTGCTATTAATGTTTAGGACCTTACTTTAATGGATAGGAGCTTACGTTTATATTTATATCGCATATCGGGGCTTGGATACCGAGTAATGATGAGACTCGAGAGTTGGGCACTGCATGAGGGAGGGGACTCGGGTCCCGGGAGGGAGGGGGTCGTACACAAAGCCGCTGGATTAGCGAGAGCATACTATGTTGTCAGAAGGGCAAGCGGGGGAGGAATTAGTTTTGCAGGGGCGCAAGCCCGGCTCTTAATTGATACATCCACGGTCCACACCATCCTCCTCTCTCATGATTTTCTCTCTCTTTCTCTCTACACACTCTGAGTGCAGACACTCTCTTTCTCTCACAGTGCTACCTACAGTGGTTTCGTGTGCCCCTGCTACTGTAGCTCGCTTTTTCTCCCCGCCTTGCCCCGCCCTTACCCCGAGCGCCCACACAGGCGTTCGCCAGGCAGACATTCACAGACGCACACCCTCGCACAACAGTCACTGTTTCTTATATATGTTCTTTCTGTAGCTCACGCACACACAGAGCCACGTACAAACAGCTCTTTAACAGGCACACGGCAAGCACGCAAGCAGCAGCCCCCTCACCCCATCTCTCTCTCTCTCTCTCTCTCTCTCTCTACGCACTGAGAACAGAGGAGATTTCTGCTGATCTCCAGCGGCCCTCTCGCCCCCTCCATCCCCAGCCACCATACAGTGCGTCGATTCTGCTGTAGCCAGGCGCGCACAGGGAAGTTACAACTAACACAGGCTCTCTCTCTCTTTTTCTCTAGAAACCTATGTATCTCTCTGCCATCCCGTATACGGCATCGCCCCCGCAGAGGGGCGAGCAGCTAGACATGTGTAACGTGCGAGCTAATACGGAGGCACGGTCTCCCACGCAGCCAGGCTAAATCATGCTATCAATGCTCCGAAGCTGCAGCTCCCGCTCCTCCAATACAAGCCTAGAAGCGGTGGATGACAACGGGCCCTCTCTTCTCTCCTCTCTCTCCTCACTCTCTCTACCCAGGATTTCATGCTGGCGATTATTATCTAGATGATCAGATCGCTTCATTAGCAGTGCATCCCAGCAATTAAGGTTTGTTTTATGCCAGAGTGGCGCCGCCAGACGTGGCTGCGAGCGGCGTGGCTCCTGACTGGGCTTCTTCTTCTTCCTCCTCCCTTCAAGATAACACTTTCAAGGAGCGCCTCAACTTCTCCTCCCCCACCAATTTCAATGGTAGTAGCAGCATCTCCGCAGCTCCAGCAGCTGCCGCAGCAGTCCCTGCGCAGCTCTCATCCGCACCACCATCGCACCATACCCTTGGCGCAACTGCCGGTGCTGGAGCGTCTCCTTCCACCTCCCGTTGGGAGAGCCGCGCCAGCTTCACGGCCAATTTCCCCTACCAGATGGCCTCTTTCCAAGCTCCTGCAGCTTCTGGCTCCGAGCTTCCCTTGGCCATTTCAGGAGAGGAGGTTGCTAGGCAGAGCGCAGGCTTTTTTGCTGCTGCACTGGGTCCCTTCAGTAGTCAGAGACTGATGCCTGGCTCGGGCTCTGCTACCTCAGGCGCTAGCCGAGAACATGGCGGTCTCAGCAATGAGCCCACTTACAGCAGCGTTGGCAGAGATATGATGGTGCGGGGAGAAGACTTTGTTGGACTATATACAGGATTGAGTCGTCTCGGTGGAGGCCTTGAAGGGGGCTCCACAACTCTGAGCAGTACTAATCCTGGATTGATGAATGTCGGTGCAACAGGTATAGCTCGGGCGGGAGCAAAGCCAGCAATGGTGAGCTTTGTGGGGGGAGAATTCAGGTTGCAGGGAATGGGGAGAGGAATGGAGGAAGTAGAGGGAGAAGGCATGACCTCCATGCAGCCATTGGCTAGTAACATGGCAAGGAGAGGAGGCCATGAGGGAGAAGGAGAGGCTACTGCGCGTCGAGAAGCATCGTGGCAGCAAGGAGACCCTAATGTACACGACTTGTTACAGAGGGAGAGATCGGCGGCCCAAGAGCAGCAGGAGATGGAAGCAGAAGCGAGGGGGGCAGTAAAGGAACCATCAGGATTGATGATGGGGGGAGGCGGAGAGCATCACCACCATCAGCAGCAGCGGGCAGCAGCAGCAGCAGCTCAGGCGCATCAATTAGCGATGGTGCGGGTGAACGAGGGAGGAGAGAGGGGGCTGGACCAGCAGCGAAGGCTGTTAGAGCAGCAGCAGGAGCAGCACCAGAGGGAGCTAATGATGAGATCGCAAAGGGGGATAGTAGTGGGAGCAGTATCGGGGGGAGGGGGTACTACGGCGTGCTATGACTGTGGGAATCAAGCCAAGAAGGATTGTCCGCATATGAGGTGTAGGACGTGCTGCAAGTCGAGGGGGTTTGACTGTGCGACGCATGTGAAGAGCACATGGGTGCCGGTGTCCAAGAGGCGGCAGCGGCTGCAGCAGCAAGGGTTGCTGAATCCATCGACGACAGCGAGCGGGGAGCAGCAGCAATATCAGGAGAGCTTGAAGCTAGCGAGGCTGAAGAGAGCTCGAACGCTGTCGTTGACAGCGGGAGGTGGCAGTAGCAGCACCATGGCTGGCGCGGCTCATCATGCAGGGGCAGGAGCGGCGCCATCCCACACCTCAACATCCACGGGTACCCCGCCCAGAAGCTCGGACATTAACTCTGCGCCGCCAGCACCCCCTACGCATTCTCAAGGTGCCCTTCCAGAGAGAGAGAGAGAGAATTTAAGAGAGAGAGGAGAGAGGTATCCCTATTGTGTCTCTCCATGGCAGTATCAACCATGAACCATGCACCCCTCTCCCTCTTTAATGCCTCTCCTTTATTGCAGTTTTCTGCAAGAAATTTTCCGCCATGAAGCACCACCCTCCAAAAAGATATTTTCAGTTCTCACGCTGCCTCTCGTTAATCAATTTAGTCCCTCTCCATATTTTGTTAATTTAATGAATATTCATATCTCCCTCATCCAACTGCATTGCTTCCCAGGTCGCTTGCTATTCTAGACTCCAGCTTGTCAATCTCCTCGTTCTCCTCGTCCTCTTTCCATCGCCTGGCACCGTTCCCTTGGCTTTCACCCATTTTAGCTACAACGAGAAACATAGAGTGTATTTGCACTTGGCACTTCCGCGAAGCTTTCATAATAACCAGATATTGAATGCACTCACTGGGTGCATTCTGCATGCATACTATTTGTGTCTTTGCAAGGTGGGTTGATGAGAGAGAGAGAGGGAGAGAGGGAGAGAGAGTCTGTTTTTTAATCCTTTCCTTTTGTGCTTCAGCAGAAGGCCAAGCGAGAGGTGGCCTGTTCCCTCCTGCATTCCGAACGGAAGCTGTATTCAAATGTGTGAGAATAACAGGGATGATGGATGGGCAGGATGAGTATGCCTATCAAACAGAGGTGAGAATTGGGGGTCACATATTCAAGGGCATTCTACATGATCAAGGCACCGAAAAGTCCGACCTTGCGGCTACAAATATAGCAGAGCTCCAGCTAGGTAGTAGAAACATACAATCGAGTACGGCAGCATTGATGGATCTATCGGGAATGTATGCCTCTGGTGGAAATGCCATGCTTGGGTCAGGTATGCTCATTATTTAATGGTTTTCGCTCTGTGTATAAAATATTTGATAAGGACTTCATTTGTCTGATGGACAAAATACCAAGATGCTTCTATGCCTTCCGATACTGCTGAGGCGCAGGGGTGTGGTCGTACGCTTAATAGTCTGATCGTATAGTTGAGAAGTAGGCTCTTAAGCCTTCATAATTTAGTGTTTTAACATATTTGAGCAGCATTTTGGTGCGCTGCATCTATAGGTGGTGTTATGAATTTATGCTGAATTCGAAAATCATGCTGCATTATGGGATAAGTTACTTAGCCTGGCTCAATGTTGGTCTGTTGTTTTATGTGATTGAGGTATTCTTGGTTTTAATGGGATTTCCGCTAGCCAGTTAGTTGCATAGACCTTAAATATGGGTATATATTCTTAGTTAATAGCTCACACTTGCATCTTTTGTCGGAATGTTCGGAGCCATGATGGAAACTTAGTGCTTCTGCAGACGTTGGCATGGATGTTTGCTCGTATGTTTGTCTGTGCAGAACTTGGTAGGAATGTTTGCTCATATGTTTGTGTGGGAGCTGAGCATAGATTGGCTCCTAGCGCTACACCTATACTAGGGTTAATATGTATACTGTCGTATTTTGTCCATTCCATGCGTGATGGTTTAATAATGTATTCTTCATGTATGGATAATCTATAGCTTGCAATTCCCTGCGTAGCTAATGTCAGTTTGCATCTTCTTTGAGGGTGCATAAATTTATGTTTGCTACATTAGTGTTTTGGTGATAATACATGTTAATCACCATGCATATTGTTTAGCAACTGATGCTGATTGCGTGTATATGCAGCGTTCCGATAGCATAGATGGCCACTCGCATTCATCTCAAATAAAGCTCGTCATCAATCGGCACAAATTCTTTTGGCAGAGGAGGTGATCTAACTTTGGAGGTTTGCCTTAAGACTGAGAGACAAGGAAGTTGGTACTATGCTTTCAGGTAGGATCTCTAAACACCCTTGGATTGTCAAAGACATCCTTGCTTTTAAGATCAATGGCCCAACTGCAAAAGCTCTTGAGGCAACATCCTCTCCTTCTCCTCATGGTATTTCTCGCTCATGCACTGATGTATGCATTACTAAAGTTAACACTTGTAAGTATAAGTAAACATCATAATACAAAGTAATAGATTCAAAACATGATTACTCAAACATTGTGCAGATATATTTTATGCTTTGTCCTCTTGACTAAAGATAAACCACTGTATTGTGTGGTTTATGCCAGTTTAATGAGAGGGGGCTAGGTCATCATCCGACATTCTTGTGCTCAACGTCTGATTATTCATGACTGCCTTGTTTCATTGATGTGCCTTGCCAGAACCGTTGATTATTCATGACTGCCATGTTTCATTGACGACGTTCTTTGCCGAAAACTCTGATCAGTCATTGATAGAAAAGTATTTTCCTAAGATGCCTAATAAACTCAGGAGGAAAGAAACCCCAACTGCTCTTCTTGGGTTGGGAAGAACTGCAGTAGTCTACCGTATTCTATGAAAACGTAATCTATTTGATGCTACGGCGCTTCAAAAACTCCTACAATTTGGGCTGCTAATCTGGAAAGAAAATTTCATGGATGTTGATGATAGATTGCAATTTTAGAGCTATGATGGTGATTGACAGCCTTAGTTAACTGAAATTATGTTACCGTGTAGTATGTACCAAACTTGAGTATATGAATGGATAGCTTGTGCTAGACAAAGCATAAGCTCTTTTTATACACATACATGTTTTCAATCTGAGACCTGTACACAGAAACAGTGTCCAGCTCTCTCTTAACTTGTTTGGGCACACTTACGGTGGAGGCGTGCCTTTTCTCAGAGCCTTGGCTTCAGCTATTTTATCTTTAGCCCAACGCAAAGGTAGCTAGATCCTTCATCTTTTCTTTTCCAGGAATCACCCATGCTTCATGTCAAACGCGTACTTTGGCATTTCCTTAATGTGGGGCTGGAGTTTTGCATTGTATTATGTGAGTTTTTTTCCCTTCCAAATCTGCATTTGGGCAAGTTATAGCCACCTATAGTCAGGGCGAGGGATTTACCTTTGGATGTTAATCCATTTATTCTTTTACGCATGTCTCTAGCCTCCGTGTGAACTTTTGATCAGTGCATGAGCATGCAAGGTTGGGCGAAGGATGAGAGAGCATGAACGGCCATCTCGAGCTGTTATGCGAATGGATTTTGGGGAGGCCAGGGGCACTGTTCATTCTCATCAAGGCACAGACTTAACATTGTGCGACTATAGCACATTGGAAGTAAACTTAATTTTTCATTGTACTTACCATACTCATCACATGCATATTGAGCAATGAAAGCATCATCCAGATATTTGAAGACTGTTCGTCTATGGCCATTGAATCAGACGATCAAAAAGCTTGAGATGAAGCTGTAAGCTAGGTTATACTTTGGAAGGTGTGTCTTTTCTAAGACTTCCATTTATGCCAGATGCATTCACAAAAGTCCTCTAGTGTATGAAATGGCTAGTGCTAAATGGCTTTAATGAATCAGCCATTTCCATTCGTTCTTGTTATGCCGTGTCATAACTCAAGTTGAGATTTTCATGCACATAACACGATCATTAATGCGGAGAAGCATTAACGCAAATCACAATAACTTGTGTCAGAAGACATGATTTATGAGGAATGCTAAGCTTTAGTCTGAAGAATATTCAGCTTCAAAGTGTACAATGCACATAAGTTGAAAGAGAAAAGTCAAGTTGGAAACCCTTCTCACATACCTGAAATTTTCAAACATCTCATAATGTTGGGAAAATGAATCATATGACTTTGCTTATGCACACACACGTATCCACACCTTGCCCTAAAAGCATCTTTGAACTTTTGTCCTAAAATGTTTCTTTATGGCACACACTTGCACTAAGTCTCCTCCATGATTCATGCATGTCATGTACTAGTCGTGTCAAGCCATTGTGGACAATGTCTCTTTTGTACTTTGCATTTTGTATGTATCTTCATATCTATCACAATCTTGCATTTCTCTTATCACTCTTCTCCTAACATTTGCATGCTCTGCATGCTATGGTATGAATGGTTGTCATGTGGAAAACTACGATCCATACCATACATGGAACTTTCAGATGATGTCTTAGGTCATGAAAATTGATTGCAAATAAATGTTGCAATCAACAAGTTGGCTATTGCTCATCGCCGTTTAATTCCCTATCACTCCAAAATGGAAATACTGGATGACCTTCCTCTTTGTTTGTAATAATCACTTCTAAGTGTACTTGCTCTGTGGTTCAGTGATAAGTCTTTTGCTAACAGTTCAAGACTAGTTGCTTTAGGCAACATCTAGAGTATAAGATGCAAGCGCTCCACGGAAGGTTAGACATCCTATGCACACTTTTATATTGTAGTGGGTGTAAGAAAACTTTACTCGGATAGAGACTTTCTCCAAGCAATCGAATGATATCTTATGAAATTTTTTAAGGACCATGTGTGCTTTTAGAGGCCCATCTTGAGCCTCTGTAGCTGACAGATTAGGTTTCTCGTTTTGGCTCCGTACTCATCCTTGATATTTTTGACAATGTGCAAAGCTATTGAGTGTGTACCGCAATTCCCTATCATGGGCTACTCTCTGCATCAAGAGTAGGAAGGTCTTTGATTAGTATGACCGCCAGCTAAAGACATTAGTATGATCGCCAGTTGGTTAAGATAAACTGTTTAAGGAAGGTCTATAGTTATTGAGTGAGACTGATTTTGAAGGAAGCTTTGTAGTTATTGAGTGATATGGAGGTATGTGTCAGATATTCACGCTCATGTTCGTCTTAATCTCACAATCATTTTAGCTTCTTTCCTCTCGATTGGAAGCAAGTTGGAAGTCAAGCACATACTATTTAACGTGGCGGGAAGGCTAGAAGCAACAACAAGAAAGTTTGCCATAAACGAAAAGGATTTTGCAGATGCCGTGGCCGTCGCACTCTTCTGCGATCCGTCTAGTTTATCCACTTAGGTGAAGCTAATGCTTCAGTACCAAATTCTCCTTCATAGCTTTGAGTTCTCATCTGATATTTACCCTCCTCTCTTGTTGGCATCCTCCTTGCCCTTGATGTTTCCATGGCTTGTTGTGGACTTTTTTACATTGATTTATAAAGGTGTCCATGTTTTTTTTGGTCTGTGTATTTGATATTTATGTTTGTAGCGCTCAAGGTACTATTGTGTGTGCATCATACCTTGTATATTGGGTATGAGCCGACTCTTCATAATATAAAGAGTTACTTGTAAGCAAGTGAGAGGAAGCTATTCTTGGGTCACTCTCTAGATATATGTATAGACATACATATACATATAAGACTCGATCAATCCTTTAGCACTTGCAATAACTTAACGTTTAGCATCCCATGTGGATAGAATCATTTCCCTCTGATAAGAGGGGAACACAATCTTTGGAAAGTTTTATTAATAGTATTTAGATATACACATTGTCGGACGTCGTCTAGCAAGGCTATGATGAGGAAGTCCATCTTACATAAATCCTTGGATGCAATCGTCTATTCAAAGTATACAGTGGGGTATTATAGTATACTTAGTATATATAATATGGTGATGCAATTATTTTGTAAGCTTGCAAGGCATGTCATCAGCGATACTTGTGAAAATTCAAGCAACGTAGACTTGTGTATGTTCAAAGTTACCTAGATCAGGCGTTCTATTAAATTCTAAGAACCGATCCATTTAACATTCATAGTTAGGCAATTCTTTGATTTCACATGGTGCCTTGTACTTGGTGTTGATTCCTTCTAGTGGTTGCTTCCTTGATCAAGGACTTGTTTTGGAACCAAAATTTCTTCAGTTCCTTAGGCGTCAGCTTGAGATCATCACTAAGCTTTGTTGGTAATCTTCCCTCTAATTGTCTAAGAAGACTCTTATATATGTAAGGTTTGTGAATAATCCAATGATCATGCCATTGCAGTCTCAGAGAGACATGATTAACACTAGAATGTGTTTTAGCTTTTAAGTGGCTTAAGTCACCTAAGTGGCTTCATGCCTCACTTCTCCTATACTAGATCTGGTATTGTTGAATAAACAAAGACAATAGTATATCATTGAGGTATTAGGTAAATTTTGGTGTACCTTTCTCTAAAAGAAGATAAATAAAAAGTGTTTTCTCTCAACAAAAATAATGAAAGTTGTGAAACCAGCTTCAGAGTGTGGTTGCATATGCATTTTTAATAAGATTTTGGTGATGGAAATTGTTTAGAATATATGACTCACCAACAATAATTGTAATGTATATGAACATTAATAAGTATTTTCTTTTAGGTTAAATTAGATAGCATACAAATTTGTATCTAAAAAGAAAAGGTTTGTCTTCACTATGGTCTTTGTTTACACGTTTGAGAAGGATAGATATAAGGCCTCATTAGAAGAAAGACTATATTTGTGGAGTGAGCTTAAGAAAAGACTTTGTTTTGGTTGTCCCATTGAACTTTGTGGGCTTATTAGAAGAAAGACTACATTTATGCATAGTTACATGGGACGGCGGGTCAGGGTCGAGAACGGGGACGGGACGGCAAAAGTCAGGAAACGGGGATGGGGATGGAGGTCGGGATGGCAAAAAAAAAAGAGTGTTTTTTTTGGCATTTTTTGACCTATACACATGCCACACACGTAGAGCATCACTTTGACCACAAATTTACACTAAATAGACCAAAGAACATGAGTCATATGGACGCAAATGTGCTAATAAAACATCGAGAAATGAGGACCCAAAGGGTGGCCTTTATAACCATTGGGGTGCTTCAAAGTTCAAACATATGGCTATTGGAGAGAAACTAGCCTCTAGAAATGATTAGGTTTTCAAATTTTAAAAAAACTCCCCTCCTATCCCCTGTCGTCCCCTGCTGACCTCGGGACGTTTTGCCTGCGTTCCCACTCGGCAGCCCCTTTTCTGTCCGTCCCCGTCCCGGAAATGGGCGTCCCTCGTCCCTAGGGTCTGTCCCCTCCGTCCCCTGTAACTATGCATTTATGGAGTGAGCTCAAGGAAAGACTATATGTAATTTGGTTTGTCCCCACTCCCATTCAACTTTGTATCTCAAAACATTAGATTGTTGAGTGATTATGGGGCCATTGGAAGTGTTAAAGGAAAATTTGTAATGGGCAATTGATGATGCTCATTTGATTTAATTACTGTGAGCTATAGTGAGGTTTACAATATGGAATTAAAGATAAATTATGTCCATTCGGAGAGTGCCCATTGGAATATGAGGAAAATTATTAGATGACAATTACCGAAGATGAATGGGCCAACCATGTTCAAAGCTTTCTTGATTGTTGGAAAGACACAATAGAAAGAATATTGGGATTTGAGAGCTCCAAGGGAGAACTTGTGTGTAAACCAAACTCCTTGGTTTCCTATTCAAACGAGAGAGAGAGAGAGAGAGTAGAGTAGAGAACTTGATGTGAAAAATGCTACAGATAGGCAAGATAAATGCAAACTAAGATTCTTAGAGACTAAGAGAAGAATGTAAGCGTGTGGTAGCAATATCTAAAAACCACTCTTTAAAGAGGTAGAAATGTGTATGGTTATAAAACACTTCATACATCACAATTGCATGCATGCTATGTATGTTTGTCCAACTGGATGATAAATGTGACAATAATTGGTTATCACATTAACGTAAACACTACTTCTCACTCGTTTGCATAGCTGCTTAGTTCGTTGTTACTAAGCCAATGTCTCTTTACTCTTATCAATAAGAAAGTGCTGACAAAGATAGCCTATAGGATTAATCGGATGCATCATTTTACAATCCACTTTGAAAACACTGCGGAAAGGCATATCAAACTAAAAACTAGTTTAACTTCAATAAATGTTTAACAAGAGGCTCTTAAGACTCATACAAGCTACCATTACAATGATGAAGAATCACCATGTTTTTCGTGTGTAGGGGAGAGAGAGAGAGAGAGAGAGAGAGAGAGAGAGAGAGAGAGAGAGAGAGAGGCTTCGAACCAATCCTTCAAGTTTCCCAATGTAGTTATTCGAGTCTTACATGCTTCAAAAAGAGATTGCTAGTTGATAGCAACCGCTAAATGACTTGGCATGAATGTCCATGATCTCTAGATGTTTGCAAATCTACCACTCTACAATGGTTGCAAGTTACTCCTTCGTGGAGAACCCTTTTGGGGCTGATTTGATAGATGTTAGAGGCTATATATGTGGCTTCCGCTTGGCTTGAAACACGGAGCTCTTAGTTAATTTGTCTTAGGCTTGATGTTGCACCTTCTAGCTCCTACTTGGATGGCTCTTAGAAATTTTAAGCAAGAAACTACAAGGCTGATTATTTAGCATTGATAGAAGCTATTGGCTTTACATAATGCTTCTACTTGGCGGAAAGTTCCAGGGTGGTCTCGTACGGTCTCGTACGTTTTGTCCACGTACGAAGACGTACGGTACTCATCGAACTAGAAAATTTTGTCGTACGACATGGCTACGTACGTTCAAAAATAAAAACACGCAATTCTTAACCCTAGATTTTACACTTAGTACAAATAGACAATTGATTATCACATTGGACAAGAATGCAACTTGCCAGTGCCAAGTGCCAACACTCAAGAGTTGAGAATCAAGACAATGAGACACAATGGGTATGAATTGCGATTTGCATTACATATGTCATAAATCAAAAAGCTAAGTTGAGATTTGATAATCGAGATGATACAAAAAAGTAAGCCTTTTAAGCCTCAATCGTGCAAAAAGTGGAAGTAGGGTCAAAAAAGATATGAGAGACACTAAAGTCTAAGAGCTTTCACCATCCTCTTCCATCGCTCTAGTCGAAGGATGTTGAAAGCAAGATTACACTCAATGATGGTGCGTGCAATCTCAATGTCCGCAAGCCTTTGTCTCTCTCTGAGGAAAGACAATGGACCGGAGCTCAAACCCACCGATTGCGAGAGAGAGGCTTGCCTTGCTTGCTTTGGAGGATGGCCACTAGCACTTGCCGATGCCTTCTTCTTATTGGTTGCCATTGAGCTTGCTGTCGCGTCAGTGCTTGCAATGGAGGTAGAGGGAGAAGAGCCGCTTGTATCCTCCTTCGAGTCGGTAACATCAATGTCGGGCGTCACTATCTCCTCTTGGGCTCTCTTCATCTCCGCCTTGCGTCTTTTCAAAGGGAGATACTTCTTCTTGCACTCTTCCAAAATGTCGTCGGGTATATTCGGACATGGACCGGCTTCACCTCCCATCTTCGTCAAGTGGATGATGAGTCGAGTGGAGGAGGAGGTCATGATCTTGGGACAATACTTGCATGTCCACCTACAAACGTGTCGTTTGTCCCTCACTCTCTCATAGGAACGGCAATGCTTTTCAAAAGCTTCATGAAGAGGGGGAGGCATGATAGAACACTTGAAAGTTGAGAGATTTAGAGCTTGAAAGTTGAATGCCAATGGAGAGCTATGAGGGAGGAAAGGAGAGCTCGAGAGCTATGGAGGAATGCTTCATGGAGGAATGGAGAGCTTGAGGGAGGAATGGAGAGGCTAGAGCTTGGGAGGAATGGAGATCTTGAGAGCTATGGTAATGGAGGAATGCTTCATGGAGAGCTATGAGGGAGGAATGGAGAGCTTGAGAGCTATGGAGGAATGCTTCATGGAGGAATGGAGAGCTTGAGAGCTTGAGAATGACTCATGAGCTTGAGCCTTGAGTTGGAACATAATGGAGAAGAAGAGAAAGAGGGCATCCTTGTATAGATTTAGAGTGTACACACTTGCCCTTGAGGCTTGAACACGAGAGAGAGAGAGAGAGAGAGAGAGAGAGAGAGAGAGAGAGAGAGAGAGAGAGAGGAGCCTAGGCCCTAATGGAATCCAAGGTAAAGGACCAAAGCAATGAGAGAGAGGGAGAGGGCGAGAGAGGAGCTAATGGAATCTAAAGCAATGCTCAAGGCATGTGGGAGGTGAGAGGGGGGATCCTAGGAGGGATCCTATGCCAAAAAGTCACATAAATTCCTTGCAATCAAAAGCGCAGCCAACGTTTTTTAAGCCGGTCAAACGGACTTAAAAAAAAAATGCTAGACGGAACGGACCGGACGTCCGGACGGGACGGGACGAGCCGTACGACGAACGAGAACAACCCTGGCGAAAACAAAGAAGCCCCACTTTAATCTGTGTTGGCTAGATGATGCTACTTCTAACTCCTTGGTTGGGTCTTGGAAGCGATATTGCGGACCTTCAAGGCTAATTCTTAGAGTTTCGATCAATTGTCTAATAGTTGTAACAAGTCTTTCCAACAACATTGTTTTGAAGAAGATTTTTGCAAAACACACACTTGGTAAAGCATGTGCACATGATTTGTCTTGCATCCATCACACTTTTGGCAAGTACAAGATTGCACCTTCGTGTACCACTAGTCTTGGCTACTTGTCAATGGTGTAGGATGTCCCCAGAATGGCTTAGATAATTGATTGCATCGTGTTTTACCAACCAATTATGCAAAGGGAGTTTTGCATGGATCCATCCTGTCTAATGTAATTGTGTGAGAATATAGGTCGTGCAATACTATGCATGATGGAGCTGATGGTTATATTGTCTTGTGGGTGACTACCATGGGTCTATACCTTGCACTTTCCTTCAAGGGTGAATGTGGGCTTATCCTGGATTCATTTAGGTATATTGTTTAGTCGTATGGTAGACATGCAGTCTTCACATTGAAGTTTTCATCTAAGTTACGACCAATTGATATTGTGCTAATTCTTTCTATATTGTGTGGTGCGTATGTCCTATCAACTACCTCATTTTTGTGCTATTTTTTTTCGATTTAATGCTTCTTTTAGTGCTAGGCTTCATTATGATTGAGTTTGTCCTTGATCTTGAGTCATGACAGAAACTTAGTATGCTAAACTTTGTGTTGATGTATGCTCATGCGCGTGTGTGTGTGGTGTGTGTTGTGTTGGGGAGCATATGTTAGTACCTAGTTCTACACCCACTATTGGGCACTGATGACGTTAGTGGGGATGTCGTGGTATTTAGTCGATACTATGCATGATGGAGCTAATGGTTATATTGTCTTGTGGGTGACTACCATGGGTCTATATCTTGCACTTTCCTTCAAGGGTGAATGTGGGCTTATCCTGGATTCATCTAGGTATATATAGGTCGTGCAAATCAAGGTAGGTCCATGCTATAGAAGGGAGAGAGTTGATTACCCTGTTGGGTTCCCAACCAACCATTCAAGTTCCCCAATCTGGTGTTTGGAATGATACTACTTCAAAAAGAGATCGTTAATGGATAGAACATTGGATGAAGATTCAATTGGTAAATGACTTGGGCACAATTGTCCATGATCTCTAGATTTTGATGAATCTCCTACCCTCTAATGCTTCAAGTTACTCTTTTGGCGATAAACCTTTTGGGGCAGATTTGATATATAGAGGACATAGGCTTTATAATTTAGATGTGGCTTGTACCTTGCCAAAAGAAACTCTTGGCTTCTACCTTAGAAAATGAAGCAATAATCAGCAAGGCTGATTATTTCGCATTTCCAGAGGGCACTTGGCTTTGCATGTTGCTTCTACTTGGGGAAACAAAAGAGAACCTCAAAGTCTCATTCTGAGAATTTCAATCAGCTGTCTAATAGTTGTACCAAGTCATTCCAATTACATTATTCAAATTTGGTTGGGTACAAGAGTTCACCCATGTGTATTGCTAGTCTTAGGCTACATGTCAACGTTGTAGAATGTCCACAAAATGGCTAAGAGAATCGACCACCTCTTATATCACCAACCAATTATTCAAAGGGAGTTTTACAGATATCCTATCTACTGTAATGGATTTATTTGGGCATCCCAAGTCTTGCAAGCCAAGGTAGGTCCACGCATTCAATATATATACCATAGCATGCTAGTACTTTAGTATGTACTTCCAAAAATAAAAAAATGACAAATTTATTATGATAATTGTTTGCATATAGATATGTTACGTGATAGACCTAATATCTTTAAAAGTAGAAAGGAGCAATTTTGGTGATGGAGGAACCAAGAATCACCATAGTTGGAGCAACAATAATAGTAATTCGTGCATGAGCAAAGGGTCAGAATATGCTCAGTTATTCTAGACAAACAGGGAGAGTCCCCCTTTTTGATGGATGATAGGAAGGCCAAGTCTATGTATGCATCAATCAAGGAGGTTATAGGGCTTTTGGCGCTTATTTTATTGGACATTTGATAGGCATGTTGGGCATGATGTGTGGCACATGGGTATTCTATGGATGCATGTATGGAGGAGGGACAACACCACCCTTTGATAGGACTCTTGGTTAGTTCTTTAGGATATCATACGGTGAAATTTGAAACGCCCAAATTGTAGGCAATTAGGGTTTTAAAAATTTCATTATTGAGAAACGCTTGCAATATTTTGTATGTTGAAGAAGTGTTTTTAAACAACACAAATCTTTGTGGGGAATGCAATACTTCACTTCATGTCACTTTTGATGCTAGCTCTCCTATAGGTCATGAGAACTACAAAGGAGGTTAGAGTGTGAAATATAACCCTTTCCATAATAGATCGACTTAGATCCGCTTGCCTTTTTATGCTTCTAAAGTAAGTTGGAGTGAATAATTTTTTTCCTTCCTATAGATGGATGCGTGTATTTGAGGTTGATATCCAATCTACATAGAACCTTTGATGAGGAAGACACTTACAGAATTCTAACCTAAAGTATTGAGATGCGTAGTTTCTAATGGCTTCTTGTAGATTGGTCATTTGGTGAGCAGATGGAGAAGTACCATTGTGGCCTTTCCTCTAAGGTGGAAGAGATATTGTTTGAAACAAAAGGCTTTTAGTATCTTGCATGTGATTAGACATACTCATGATGGGTGCACTTTTCTTACAACCATATTAAATTTTAAGATCAAGAAGACTAATTTCTAAAGATTAATCCCAAGCTGTGAAGAAACAAATTCCATGGATTAGAAGTAGGATAGCCAAAAGAGGAAGATTTTGAGGAAAAGGAAGTTTTGATAGGTGACCAAGTTTCTTGAATAAAAGAGGGAACGTGTTAAACAAGATAAGTGTTTCACATGTGGAAAGGTAGGCCATAAACGTGCACAATGTCCTACCAAGGAGGAAGACAAGGCTAAGGTTTCAAAGATTGCATAGGAGAGAAAGGGCAAGAAGGCAAAGACCAATGTTGTATTCTAGCAAGAATAAATGCATTAGAGGTAGAATGGTTATGGAAAGATTTTAACACAAGGCGACTCATTCTTTAACAATGGAGCTAAGGCTCACTTTCTCAAGTTAGGTTGCAACCCGCATTGAAGCGTTGCATGAGGAGATGGAATTGAGAGTGATGGAGCTTTAAC
The DNA here is from genome assembly GCF_014529385.1 of Adiantum capillus-veneris. NCBI lineage: Eukaryota > Viridiplantae > Streptophyta > Polypodiopsida > Polypodiales > Pteridaceae > Adiantum > Adiantum capillus-veneris. The sequence goes on along the minus strand of NC_140939.1, from coordinate 19,937,344 downwards.
AGTGCGAGAGCATGAGGTGGTAGCAATCCTCTTGGTAGGCAAACTGTGCTTGCATATACAAAGATATATTGGTCACTAAGAATTCCACATCATGCCTCAAAGGAAGATGTTAGGGATATGATGTATGATTTGGGATGCCATGGCATTACAAGAATCGTGTCATGATTGATATTGGCGTTAAGATGATCCTTTTGGAGCGCAAAGACAAGATTAAGCTTATACAACTCAAAAGGGAGCGTATTCTCAATGTTTCCTAAATTAATGCTTTATTTTTGAAAGAGAGAGGGAGTAATCTTAGAGTACATCTAACTTACGTAGAGCTATAAGTAAAGAGAATGAACTTCTTGAGGTTGTAGACTTGCTATTTTGAGAGTCTACTATTGAGGGTATATTGAATACTTGGTATGAGAAGGGAGTTGAGAGTAACAAGATGGAATGGAATCTAAAATTGAACTTGAATACACAACATATTCTTGTCTTGCTTTAATAATACACAAGTAGATATGGCAACCACATACACTTGAAGGAAAAAAGGGCCATACTATCTAGCAAATTAATCAGCCACGAATGACCTTTATTGTCACCAACAAAACTTTTTGAATGAACTTCCAATGCTCTATGGATACCTTATTAAAGTTTTTAGCAAAGGATTGCCACACTTGTCAATTGAGCATGCTTAATACTAGGGCTGTGTGAGCATGAGCCACTTTTGTGGCTATGAATAAATTTTTTGTAAATTTTTGTTCTTATGGACCTCAAAAAATCTCATAAAAACCTTTCAAGGATTTGTTCTCCAGGCATGTAGAGAGCTGAAAAAATAGAAATAAATAATTTCATGTAAAATTAGGCTCTTTTAAAAGCCATCTTTTAGGTTCAATCGAACAAAAATCACTCAAAAGTTTTGATATCCCTTGTAGAACCTTCAAAGCACATTGAAACATTTTTGAAAAAGTGCTTTGAAACATTTTTGAAAAATACATGGATATGTGAACAATGAGAATCTATGCATATACTATTTTTGAAAAAAAAATACCAACTTGTTTTAGGCCTCAAATGCATGTATGCTTTTAAATTTAAAAGCCACTTTTGTGGCTTCTTACTATTTTTAGAAAATTCAATTTTTTAATTTTACACATTTTTGGGATAAATTTATGGTATACTAGAATTTTCCTCTATGTCATAGGATCTCAATGGTATCATATGATCATGGTTTTAAAAATTAGACAATCATAGAGCCAATTTTATAGAATGAGGTTCCAAGCCACTTAAGTGGCTCAAACACAAAGCTAGTGTTAAAGAGATATTTTAACTAGTTCTATAAATCAGGAAAACTATCCCAAATCGAATGATAAGGGATAGCTGCAAGGTCATCGATAGCATAGTAGCCAGTTGGGCTATCTAATGTCATCTATCATTTTTTGTTAAAGCACCTTTTCTTTTTCCGACAGACTATAGGGCCCACAGGGGGAGGTGCTTATCTCCTCCAAATATTAGCCATGTTACATGGTCGGGCAAGAGCCGAGTACCATCGGGCAAGAGTCACGTGTAGGCATCACCATGGCCACATAATTGATGCACCACATGCTGGGAACGACAGAGAACTCGTAGAAACCAGTTAGGAACCTCCTCCTCAGGTGACCCACCTCAGGAGGAGGATTCACTCGAGCCCTATCAACATGAACACCAGGTGAGCACAAGGTGTCTCTCTAGAGTGTGATCCAACGGGCAATTTGAACCCACAACTTGTAGGTTGAAAGGCCAAAAGACTTATCGTTAAGACCAACTCTTTGGGGACACCTTTTTTTATTTTAAAGTTGCTTCCATGAAACATTGTCATCATGCTTCAGGTCATTGAGAATGGCAATAAACTTTTGTTGTTGAGCATTCATAAATTTAATGGTCATAGCTTATCATCCTTTCTCGCATATAGTGCCCCTATGTGGTGTTACATGGTAATCTCCATATACAAATTAATGTATCGATGAGTCCTTGTTTTAATTGCGAGACTACTTGAGAAACTAATGCAATATTCTTCCAGAATTAATGTATTGACGAGTCCTTGTTTTAATTGCGAGACTACTTAAGAAACTAATGCAATATTCTTCCAGAAGAGCTATCCCTCCACATTTTCTTATTGCAAGGATACGAGTAAAATGCATTTAGTGATGTTTGATTCATACATATGTAGTTCTTTTTTAGTATTATTGGCCTCTAGGTACGAACTGATGTCTTCAAAGAAGAACTTTGTTCATGCGAGCAAAAAGGGTTAACATCCTTTAGCCTTCACCTATGTGTTGTCTTTGCCTCTTTATTGTGGTCCGCAAGTACTTAAGAAAGGCTAAGTTTTAATACCACCTCAAAACACCATAGTTCAAACACTGACAAACAAGCTACCATGGACATGAGCAAAGAGATAGAGAGTATGATTTCTTTAAATAATATAGATTGATTTTTCACCAATAGTTTGGGGTGGTTACTGGTTATAGAACCAATGGCCTTAGTTTATTCATATATTTTGCATCAAAGAAAACTATTTCAGCATTTCTAGAAAGATGTATGTAGATGTATTTACCCTTTTGCATCAAAGAAAACTATTTCAGCATTTCTAGAAAGAAGTATGTAGATGTATGAATTCACAACACATTCGCAAAGGGAACTTAAAAACAATGGACCTAGGTGGATTTGTGTTAATAGCCTTAGCAGGAGGCCAAGAATCAACCCAGGTGGATTTGTCTTAATAGCCTTAGCACAAAGGGAACCTAAAAACGATGGACCTAGCTAGATTTGTGTTAGCTATAGTGAAAGGCGAAGAATTATGTCTCCTTTGAGATTTATATGGTTTCACATTATTTATACTCATTGTCGTTGCAAATTTTGTATCAAGCTTTTTCTTTAAATCTTTATGAACCAACTATAGGACATAACTATATCGCATACATTAGGATTCGATTCACCCACTATTGCATGAGCCAATTAAGTGGGATGTACTTGTTAAAGCAGAATGTGACCCTAGTATTTATTATGTCTTAGGTATTGATTCTATTTTTTTGACTAGATTCTGGGTAGGGCAATTCTTTGAGTGGGTACCGAGGGACTTCATGAAGCACCCATTCCTCATTGTACTATTATCTAATCCATTGCCTAGTTGTTTGGTTCAACATCTCTCTCTCTCTCTCTCTCTCTCTCTCTCTCTCTCTCTCTCTCTCTCTTCTCTTTGGCTCTATGCTTCTATAGGACATAACTATATCGCATACATTAGGATTCGATTCACCCACTATTGCATGAGCCAAGTAAGTGGGATGTACTTGTTAAATCAGAATGTGACCCTAGTATTTATTATGTCTTTAGGTATTGATTCTATTTTTTTGACTAGATTCTGGGTAGGGCAATTCTTTGAGTGGGTACTGAGGGACTTCATGAAGCACCCATTCCTCATTGTACTATTATCTAATCCATTGCCTAGTTGTTTGGTTCAACATCTCTCTCTCTCTCTCTCTCTCTCTCTTCTCTTTGGCTCTATGCTTCTATAGGACATAACTTTGGCACGTTATTAGAGCTCTGGTGGGAGAACTAGCATGTGTAGAGGGAGGTGATGGCTCGAGGGCTTTCTGAGGCGACTCGTTGGCATTTCCGGTAGCGTTCCAAAATGTAGGCTTAGTATTCCAAATCGTAGGCAAAGTGAAGCCTATGGAGCTTTGGGTGATGATATTCTAAGAGGCAAGGTGAAGCTGGATGCCGGGAGTTTTGTGCGATAACGTTCTACAATGCAATGTGAGAGGTGGACAATCTTGCATGGATTAGGCCATGTAGAGCGTCTTGAGACGTTGCTCGATAGGGAGCTAAGCCACGGTTTTCTTTGTTGAGAGCGTATTGAAATGCTTAGCTCAAGCAATCCTTCTATGGCAGTGCCTAGCCTCTCTCGAAGTGTTTTGAAATGCATTTCTGGAGTTGTTGGCAATGCAAGGTCATTTAGTCAGAGCTTTGAAAGGCTTCTCGACACAAGGGCATTGGACGTTATTGAAAGGGGCTAGCAAGCATGGGTGTTTTGAAATGCTATGACAGTTTGGTGAGTCAATTTTGGAGCGTCTTAAGACGACACTAAAAAGCCTTTCTGCACGGCTTGAGGATGACTTTTGAAGTATCTTTGGAGTGAGAGGAGAAAGCCAAAGGCTTGCTAAGGATCAAACCCGGCTTGCTAAGGTTGGAACCCGCAATATGGACCCCCCATGCTTGAGAGCTAGCGATAAAGTAAATGACGACAACTATGCTCATTAGAACTCGATCATGTGGCTTTGGTTTTTGCGAAAAGGAGTATGGGACACTGTCGACACCTTGGAGGCGCGACCTAATAGGGATATCAACAATAGGTACACTTGAAAGTTGACATGAGGATAAGGAGCATCTCAAATCATGCATTGATTGGGATGCAAGCAATGCGAAGGCAGTGTTGGCCATTGCGGAGTCACTCACTTATAGACTTTGAAGACTGTTAGTAAAATTTGGTCCAAGCTCATTGGAATGTTTGATTGAGATTCTACGATGTGAGTGGTCACCTCCTTGGACATCTATTTTCCATCAAGTTTGAAACCAAAAGTTCCATGGAGTCTTTTCTAATGAAGGCAAATGCGATCCATGATTAACTCTTGGCTATGGATCGTGGTTGGATTAGTACTCAGTTAGTTGCCTTGGTATCACGAGGTCCTAGAGCCATTGCTATAACTACGAGAAGAGGCTTTGTTTGACTCGGGAATGTAAAGCCAAAGGTAGGTGCATGAGCTCGCAAAAGGACAGAGGCAAAGACAAGCTTGACGAGGGTGGCAAAGTCAATGTGCATGTGGCGGTGGCCACAATGGCCCCGATTCCAACCTTCTAGGTGGGTCGCCTTTGTCGCAAGATTGCCTTTAGGTATATATTTTACTTATTTGACAAGATTCTAGGTAGGGCAATTTTCCAAGGGAGGTCCATTGTTTTATTATCCAATTCATTGCCTAGTTGGTTGCCCCCCCCCGCCCCTCGGCTCCACGCTTCCGCATGGTCGACTTTGACAAGCCTAGCTTGGTTTTCATCAAATTGCTCTTATTAATCTGCCAAATTGAAGGTTGGGCGCGGCCTAAGTATTGGTTCAAAGGAAAGTAGGATTGTGGGTGCCCAATTACAGTTATATCCATCTTGTCAAGCCTATGAGGATATAAGTTGTGATACATTGTATTTTCTTATACAGAATCATACCTTTATCATACGATGATAATTCTGATAAAGTAGGAAGGGTTTGGGTATATAATGTTTTCTAATTATGTTAGCTAATCAAATAGATATTCTCATGAAGTGCATGTTTGTGTTCTCTATCACCATAGTTTAATTTGGCATATATGTACAACTCCATGAATATTTGTGTCCTTTCGTGCAGTTAACTATTGATGTAAAGATTTTTCCATATTCCATTACTTTGGCTTGATTAGTAGTCAATGTTTCTTACTCTCAATTCTCCCTATGACAGTGGCAAAGGGTATGATCTAGATTTTTATCATAGATGGTGGATATGACTTGTTGATTGAGTCACTTAGTTGAAAACTGTTGTCATGCCTATTCTAATAGCATGAATGCTCTAAGAATACTTGAGACGAGGTTAGCACTGTTCCTAGTTTTGTGGATGTCGTCGGGCTAATCTTAATTAGCATCACCAAAAAAGGAATATTGAAAGGAGGTTACCTCTACTGCTAATTTTGTGACTCTATATAATATTGTCATAGGCAAATTAATGTTCTTAGGTCAATAGACCTTAATAATTGTCCTTGTTATATATAGTAGAGGATACATAAATCAGATCAATAAATATTCTTTTGAATATTGCCTAAGAACATTAATTATCTAATGTGAGATGTTTCCTATTATTTGCAAGTTGCTTTTGTTAATTTACATGAATTTTTAAACCTGTGCTAGAGTAACCATCAAAAGATACCACAGTAAGACTAAGTTTGCATCTAGTAGCCTTGTTTGATTCTCAACCTCAGTTACTCTCAGATTGTAAGCTTTAACAATTTGACAGTTTCAAAATTTTTCGTTTGTCTCCGCCGTGTTGAAGATAATATGAATTAAGGAGCACCGTGTCTTTATTAGCAACTTCGATTTTTCGCACTTATGCCGAAACTGTTTCAAGGATACAAGAGGAGTCTGGGTATTGAATAATGGTGATATTTCTTGAAAATTTTCTCTTCAAGACTATTTAAAACCAATGAAGAAAGTTTCGGTTGTCTGCCAGTTATGCACTATTTTTAGATGTGTTTCAACATTTAGGTGAGTTGAGATCTAGCTTTTTTTGAAACTTGTAATTTTACTAATTTCATGGTTAAAAGACTACTTTGTTATATTGATGCTACTATCAAATTTCATCATGCTACTATGTTATGTTGATGTCCTATCAATGTTTGTATATTTTATGTATTTCATGTTTTCTATTTCTTCTCTCATATCACAAAGACTTAGCTCATGGTTGCCAAGCATGGCCCTATGGCATGCAAGTATCTATCAAATGGTCGCAACCATGCACGACTTGGTGGCAACCATCAGCTATCGCCTCCCGTTTATGCACGCTTTTGGCTTGGTCTCGTGGTGGATCTGCGCGGGAGGTTCAAAAGCTTAGGAGATTGGGGTCATTCATGAGAAGGCACTTTGTGAAGAGGTGACAGCTTTTTGGTGCTGATGTCACTATTTTTGGTGGATGGCTCGAGCGGCCGGTGACGGAGCTTGAGGCTGCCCCCTTCTTGCATTCTTGCAGAAAGTTGCAGGAACAATTTGCCTATGTTATGGCCTCTTTTGATATTGAAAGTCTCGTTTTGCAAGCCTTGTAAAGCGGGAGCTTGATTTTCACTTGATGAAAGTAATATTATTTCTCTACTCACATTATTGAGATGGCTGTTTTTTTTTCAATAAAGTATTATGAAATGATCGCATTGTCACTTAAATGGGTTTTTCTTTAATAAAACTTTGTGGTATGGTGCATTAGTGATGAAAGTCTTATTTTTTTAAATTAATTTTGTATATCACGTTTGTACAGAAAAGCATTATGGGAGAAGCTATCTTGTGATCACCAATTCTTTCAACAATCTCTCTCTCCCTCTCTCTCTCTCTCTCTCTCACACACACACACACACACACACACACACACACACACACACACACACACACACACACACACACAGGTCTTGAGTTCAACTCTCCGTGTCGGATAATTCTTTTTTAAGATCTACAGTTGAGGCTATGATCTACAGTTGAGGCTATGTCTTAAGATCTACAGTTGAGGCTATGTCTTAAGATGGACTGTAAGCTTGTTTAAATAAAAGGGGATATCAAGAAATATCATGCTAAACTTAAAAGGAGTAAAAGTACTACTTGTAAGGTTTTTTATAACAGGATCCGCTTTTCCAACTTAGACGCTAATTAGTTGACCACACTTCTCTAGATAAGTCATGTAGCGTTGGAAATGTGCACACAATATTATGAGGGAAAGATACACTTGGTGACAAAATTGAAGACTCTCTACTGCTAGGAGGACGTGACTTCAGGAAGATGACTTTCTACCATGAGCATCTTCTCCACAATAGACGAAGGGTGGTGCCGATAGACTAAGGGTTCGAAGGCGCATTGGGTTAGCATTGAGTTTGATGTGGGAAAAGAGGAGAGGAAGAAGCACCACATCTCACAACAGGCCAACAATTGTTTGAAATGAGAGACTCGCTAACATCAACAAGGTATGATGCTCGTTTACCCAAGTGGCATTGTAATGTAAATTAGCTATAGATTAAGGAGTTTAAGCCCCTTGGATCAGGTTAACCCGACAATAATTGATAATATAGAAACAGCTTAAGAAACTATGTAGAAGAAGTAGAAGTAGATGGAGAGCTCTCTGTGACCTCGACGATGGAATGGAAGTTCCCCTCTCCTCGCTCCCATAATGGCCTTGAAGAACTCTCCTTCTCTTGTTCTTCTTTCTCCAAAATCTGCTCCTTGATAATAGCCTTCCAAGGGAAAAAAAAACTTTGAACTCCTCAAAAATGTCAATAATTTTATTTTATAGTCCATAGGCTATTTTTAGCAAGTCCCTTAAGTATCGTGCACTTGTCCATTTGACCCCCCACTTTACATGTGAAAGTGCCGCTTATAGGTGAGTCTCTCTCTCTCCCTCTCTCTACTCCGCGGGAAGGGTTCCTCCCCTAGCATTAGCGGGAGGGCTTGATAGCCTTCAAACTAGTTTGCGATCATTGTTCGTGAGAACCCGCTCCGCCTTAGCTGCCAGATCAACATCGCCATCACAAGGCCGTCGATCGTCAACACACCAAACACCACAGTCGAAAGTGTCGCTCAAAACATTGCCATCGGTCGCCTGAAGCGCCCACAACACTGTGCGCCTAGTAGCCATATCCAAAGAGCTCCTTCAGCTCTCCTCATACACTCCAAATGGGCGCACCCTCGTGGTATAAATACCTTGCGGCCCTTGTGCCTTCTTTTGTATGTGGGTTTTACTACCCCCCCTCCCCTCCGCGGCCCGGGCCACATGGCAACACCATGAAGCTCCACCCTTCACACAAAAAATGCCCAATTAAAGGTAAAAAAAGGCCCCTTTTTTGCTCCACTTGAATGCCTTGCTACTTGTTGCGCGATGGTCAATTTCTCGAGTGGCAGCGGGTTTGTGATAGACCAAATTACATGGATGCATATTTAATACGGTGTGCTAATGGTGAGCTACAAGCCTCTTTACATCAGCTTGTCGTCAAGACTGAAAAATTTAGGGGGATTCTTGCAGAGGTTAGAATATGCCAACTATATTGTTTGGAGCATGAGACAAAGCTGCATTACATGTCATTGTTTGGTGTACGACGAGTTACAACTATGATTTCATAGTCTTTTTAGAGAGGGTTTTGGACCGCTATCCAGGGTCATGAGATATCAAGATCAAAGATGTCTTGGGTTATTATTACTCGAGCTATGCTAACACAGAGAGAGAGCCTGTTGTGGAGACCAATAGACAAACAATCTTAGAGGTAGATTACTAATTTTGTTAGATCACCTACTGCGCAAACAGAGGGGCACACCGCTCAATGGAGCCCAGCCATTACCCACATTAGGTACATTGATCAATGGGCTAGTGAGCTAGGGAGATCTAGATGCTCGTGATTGAAGGGTAGCTCAAAACATTGATTTCATTTTATTTTGTACCTTGAGATTGTATCAGATTCATCAAGATTGAACCAGTTTAGTCTCATAGGTCATTTTGGCATGTTGAAAAGTTTAATATGACATTTTATTTCATTCTCTCTCTCTCTCTCTCTCAAAGCTAGAAGAAAGCTTGGAAAGAGTGATGCAAGCATCATCAAAATGTCTAGGTGGAGAATTTTGGTTTTTGAGGACACGTTGAGAAATGGTAGTCTTCTAGAGTTGTCAAAAAGCACATATTACCAGTGAAAAGCAAACTTTATAGTGTTACAGGGTTGTGTGAGCTCCTTAGATTCACGACATTAGCCATTTAGTCTTTATCTTATCTTATTTCATTTCATTTTATTTTGTACCTTGAGATTGTCATAGGTTCATGAGGATCTCCAAGGTAGAAGAAAGCTTGGAAAGAGTCACACAAGCATCAACAAAATGTTTAGGTGGAGAATCTTGGTTTTTGAGTACACTTTGAGCAATGTTAGTCTTCTGGTTGTTAATGATTATAATGTTATTCAAGTCTATGTAGATTTTTCAAAAAACACATATTACCCGTAGAAAGAAACTATTTAAATGAGTGACAAGGTTCTCCAAAAGAGGTTTGTAATAGAGCTCAACTTATATAAGTGTATCCTCATGGGCAATGCTGCTTGCTTGAAGATATAATTAAGAGTGAAAAAATGAAAATTTCAAAGATATTCTATGAAAAATTGTGTTGCTAAAGTTAATGATGGCCTTTTTGAGTGGTCTTCTACATCAAAATTTTGTTTTGATCCAAACCAATGGTAGCTCTTGTATTGTGGGCCAAGAACGCATTGTTGGTTGTTTGGCCAAGGATAATCTCTCTATATATAATGTGCAGAGTGGAGTGTGGATTGTTTGGATTTGAGACACGTCAACAACACATAAAGAGATTTTTCTCAAGAGTGACGATTGATGGTTTGGCTTGAAAATGTATGATGTCAATCCATTTGGACCGTGATCTAAAACCATAGGCCCATTGGCCCCATTTCAGTTGTTAATATGGATGAATAATTTCTCACTTCTACTACACAATGGGGGGAGAGATAAGGTCGCAAAGATTTAATGCTATAGATAAATATCTTTTATAGAATGCTATATGGCTCTAAAGATCTTTGTGCAACAAAAATACGTTTGTAAGCATGGATAAAAAGACACTTCTTTATGTTTGATACAGTGGAGACACATGACAATACCTTGCACAAAGATCAAAAGTATCACTAGAGCTTTGATCATAGGATAATGCATTGAGAACAAGATGAGCATGGAGCTAGAAAAGTAGATTTACCACTTTTGCATGCTTCACCACATAACCATGGTGAATGGAGTGATGAGTAGAGAAGTAAAGAACAATGTCATGTGCAACAAAAATACGATTGTAAGCATGGATAAGGACTGGTTGATCCTAAAGACACTTCTTTATGTTTGATACAATGAAGACACATGAAAATACCTTGCACAAAGTTCAAAAGTATCACTAGAGCTATGCTCATAGGATAAGGCATTGAGAACAAGATGAACATGGAGCTAGAAAAGTAGATTTACCACTTTTGGATGCTTCACCATATAACCATGGTGAATGGAGTGAGGAGTAGAGAAGTAAAGAACAATGTCATGTGCAACAAAAATACATTTGTAAGCATGGATAAGGACTAGTTGATCCTAAAGACACTTCTTTATGCTTGATACAATGAAGACACATGAAGATACCTTGCACAAAGTTCAAAAGTATCACTAGAGCTATGATCATAGGATAAGGCATTGAGAACAAGATGAGCATGGAGCTAGAAAAGTAGATTTACCACTTTTTCATGCTTCACCACATAGCCATCGTGAATGGAGTGAGGAGTAGAGAAGTAAACAACAATGTCATTTGACTTGAAGTAAGAAGGAGTCTCATGCAGACGTGTCACTAAATTATGTGCTTATGATATGATAGTGTAACCATGGATTTTGAAGAGGAGGAGGTCTCTTGAGCTTATAACCGGAAGGTTTTCCCCTAATTTGCTTGGGTACACGTAACTTTTTCGTCAGAATAAGATGCTACACCATGATGTACATTTTTCATATAGGTAGGTCATACACAAATGCTTGGTAAAGAGGAAGATGGTTCAAGATAGACTGTATTAATAGAAAACCATGAACATTTGACTATAAGGCCTTGGTAAGTTCTAGGAAGCTAGTTGAAAGCACTCATCAAAACTAGAATTGTTCTAGTTAAAGAGTAGCCTAATGAGCCCTACACTGTTAAGGGGATAGATAGCCTTCAAGGATTGCATCGGCTTGCATCAAGCGACATAACCACTTGCATCAATTGAAGACACCTCTTGCCTGACAATCGATATTGCTATCATGCTCTAGTCTCAAGAGCCTTAGCCATAGGCTAGCCATCATAGGTGTGTGGGTCCATTTGGCCTCTTGTACCTACTCACAAAAACATTCAATATCATAGAATCTCTGGTGGTAGCATGCACTAGTGCTCTGGGCCTACACTAAACACCTACAATAGACCTGCAGTACTCACTTATGACAATGATCTACGGCCATCATATAAGACAACATGAGCTCTTGACAATTTAGGTAGAACTAGGACATATCTGTGACCAATGAAGCCCATCATGGTAAGTGCTACCTTAGGCATAAAATTGGTTATCTCTATCTCTATTTGGGCTTTGTCGACCAGATAATCTAATTTATCATCTCAACTTACCCAAAATAAGTGAAAAGTGTGGTCATGTTTAGAAGTTATGTTTGGTTGAAATATCCAGCACTCATCCAACAACTCAAAGTTGTTTATTAGGTACAACCATATGGGTCTATCTATTAACCTGCTACTAGGTAATATCACTCTACTGAAGCCCTTAAAAAACACTTGAAAGTTTTTAGTAAGTGTTTTCAATAAATTAGATACCTGGCATTGAACTTTATGATGATGATGAAAAAGAGCCTGTGCTTCTAGGTAGCTTTGCTAGAGAAAACCACTCCAAGTTGTCAAAGTTGATCAGAAAATACTCATGAAAAATAAGTATAGTTTTGATGGAGGAAGACAGGTAGAAAAGTAATATAGTTGAATACGAGGAAGTGCACATTTTGTAAAATCGTGGTCATACAAGTGATCAATGTTCAAAGGATTTCCCAAGTTCCAAGCGAATCAACATGCTAACGTTGTTTCTTTGTCCAATGAAGAAGAAGCCCACCTAGGTAGTGAGGTCAATGTCACCCTCTCTAGGGCTCTGTAAGCCCTTCATTCATAGTACTTTGTACACAATTGTACTATCTCTCATCCTCTCATTATTGATTGTCATTACCAGTATCATCTTGTTATGTTATCTTCTCTCTCTCTTCTTCTAGTATTCTAATAGAGTTCTTTGAAGAAAAGAGAGTAACAAAATGTCACCAAATCATCCTCTATGGAATGTTTTATTTATCTTGATTTGCATTGTTACAAGCCTTGTTTCATGAATTATGAGAAGAATGGTCCTAAAGCCATTCTTATGAAAATTGTTTAAAGAATACAAGTGGCTAAAGTTGTCTAAAACAGACACAAAAAAAAACATTGAGTTTCTATACTATACTAGTACAACTCTCTCTCTCTCTCTCTCTCTCTCTCTCTCTCTCTCTCTGTGCATCATTGTGCTCCCGAAGCTGCAAGCCACACCCGTCGCTTGAAGGACGTTCTGACGCGTGGCAAGGAGGGGGAACCGGAATTCCCTCCCCCATTATCCTTAGTATAGATATAAAGTGGGAAGGGATTCCGACCCTCTCCTTTGGCCACGTGATCCTCTTTCCTTACTCTGACAACTTTCAAGTCAATGTGTTGTGCATGAGGCAACATAGTAGTTTGAGTTTTTTTTTTTTGGTGGGAGAGAGAGAGAGAGAGAGAGAGAGAGGTTTCATCACTGGAGGCGACGCTTGCATGCTAGTGATATCTGATAGGCCGAAGTCAAAAGAAACATGTCATATCTTGAATAAAAGCAATCAATTTTATCGTATAGAGTATGGCACTAATAATAACTAAACATTGAACCACTTTAGGCAATCACTCAACCCACGAGGCTATTGCCCTGTTGGCAAGTAAAGGAGGGTTCTGAGGACATTGAGGTTTTGAAAGAAAGGAAGTGACTTTTTTCTGATGTTTCCTTTCTCAAAAGGGGGCCATCATCCGTGGAGGTGGCAGGGGGCTTAGAAGTAAGTAAGGGGGGATGGAAAAGGGGCCAGCAAGACCTTTCATAAGAGAGTAACCTTACTATCAGGACGGCAGCTTTATGTATGAATCACCCTAAGGGCCCTTTCAACGCGCACGGGAATATTTTTGGCTTTCAGGGAAATTGATATTATTTTTTGCTCGCTTTCTCCGACGGGTGTCGGCGCAAAATGCGTGGGCGAACATGCACTCACTTTCACGTCACCTCCTCCTCGCCCCCCCTCTCTCTCTCTCTCTCTCTCTCTCTCTCTCTCTCTTTCAAGCGCAAGCGCGGCCCCAACACACAGAAATCCATGGAAGCGTGACAATGGCGACCCCCCGCCAACAACAATCGGCGCAGAAGAGAGAGAGAGAGAGAGAGAGAGAGAGAGAGAGAGGATCCAAACCCAAGATATGCCCGATGATCATTTGCAGTATACTCTGCAGCGAATGCATCGGCAGCTCACACCCCAATATAATAATCCCACATGCGATGTTGTTATCAATCCTCCCTCTCTCTCTCTCTCTCTCTCTCTCTCTCTCTCTGTGGCCACCATCACCATGACCCCCGGTACTTACGGCTTTTCTAGGTCACCGGCAGATGTAAGATATTGACACGCAACCCGGCTCACATCATCTGTATATATCTTGTACATACGTAAAAAACCATATTCTAGAGTATACTGCTTACCATGACTCAATCGTATTGTCGTAAGGTATGTACAACCATATTGTTGCATGCCCACCCTCTTCAACCTATGCCGTTTACTCTAACTAACACCCATCTTGTAACATTTGTCCATGCTTGCTTTTGTTGCATATTTGTCCTTTTTTGGATATCTTGTCCACTTTCCACAAGTGAAAACGTGAACATTGAACACCCAATTTAAAAAAAAAAATTCATTATGTTTTTTTTTCCCGATGAACATAGGGGATGCCCATAAGAAATCAACCATATTGTCCCTCCTTTAGTACAATACATTAATTTGCTTTGTCTATATTTGAGTACAAATGGCAAACATACTTTTTCTTGGCATCCCTTTTGGTAAAGAAATGAATGGAGAGCTTCCAAAGAGTGAAGATTTGTCCAATTATGACTATTCTTTTCATGCCCATCATAAAAATTTTCATTTTTCTTTACCTTTGACAAAAACAAGAAATTGTATTAAAAAAGAACGGTGTTATAACTATGTCTCGTAGGCCAGAGGGGATCACTCATCAAGAGCTCTCTACATCACGTGCGTTGAAGAGATTTATTAATATCAAACCAATATACATGTTATACTTACACTATGAGCCTATTTAAAACAATCCCACTTCCCTCTAATGTATACATAAAAGTATATATTTTGGACTATTAATAATTCTCTTCAATTAACTCACATGATATGATACACATTCGAAAAGTGATTGCTCTGGGCTCAGAGGTAGGGAGAGTGGCATCCCATAGAGAAAGAAAATTACAAATCTAAAGAGAAAGAACATTACAAATCTAGGCACGACAAAGCCATAGATAACCTCTCCTTGGAGTAACACTTCATCATGTTGTCCTTCCAACATTGTCATCTGTGGAATTTTTGCAGACCATACAAAGGCAAGGAGGTACATCTCCAATGTATCTTATGCAAGAAGAAGGAGAGAAGACGACATATTTTTAATCTCTAATACGAGAGATATTGAGTTATCTCCAAATCTATGAAGGAAGACGGATTCAATTCTTTGAGTTATCTCCAAATCTGTGAAGAAAGATGGATTCAATTCTCTGAGTCTATCAAGACCATAAGTGAGTCTCCACATATTCCATAGAGGGACGTCTATTCGGATTCCTCTAAAAAGATCTCCTTGGTTGTAACCTGGTGAGGATGAAATTCTTTACAGCAAGACCGTAGGAAATCTTGTTTCCTGGCATTGTGCTGACAACCCACAAAAATATGCTTCAAGACTTCATCATCATTGCACCTTTTGTATTTTCCATCACCTATCTTAGCGCGGAGAGATCTTTCTCTTGTCCATATATCTTGATGAAGGATGAGCCATGCTAAGAAGCTATGTTTGATATGTATGGCAAAGCTCCATACACATTTGACCCTGTTTATCCATTGCTTTGGGCTCCCATTTCCTAATTAGCCTTCTCTCGAGGTCTTCATAAAAGTTGGGAAACTTGTTGACACAGCTATTGTAAGCTTCTGATGCAGATTCTCAAAGAGACAGCTGTTTGCGATGTGACATCACATCCTCCATCATTACATTCTTTACTTCTTCAATCCTGCACACAAGTTTAGAAATACAATCAGTAGATAGATTGTAGGAGTTAGTGAGTTGGTTGGAGGTCAATCAGGTCCCATTTTCTTGCAGATCATTCTAGGATCTCAGACCTACTTTTAAGCATTTGTGAGCTTTAATGAAGAGAGATCTTCTAGTTATCTTTGGAATCCAACTTGTCCAAATGGAATCTTGTCATAAAATATAATATCTAACTTTACCAAATGATTTTCTCATATTAAAGTGATCATTTAATATGGAAAGATAAAAGGAAAACAAGTGTTGGATATATATATGTGCTTCTAGACCTATCTCAACAGGGGACCAAAAGGATAAATGGTTGCATCTCAACTTAGGGGTCCAAAAGAAGATGGTCTACCAAAGAGCAGTGTGCAATAAGCGCTTCTAGACTTATCTCAACAGGGGACCAAGAGGAGAGATGGTTACATCTCAATAGGGGTCCAAAAGGAGGTAGTCTATCAAAGATCAACATGCATCTACTCGATCTTAAAAGACCTTAGGGTTAGCTTCATTAAAGACCTCCAAATGTTAGTGTTAAAAGTCCTTAGACCTTAGGCAAGCTAGGGCTATGCTTGAGGTGGGAACCCGGCCCAAGCTTGAGGTGATTGTCATGCTTGGTGACTAAGGTGCTTGTCATGCTTGGTGACTAAGGTGCTTGTGTCAGGACAAGGGTCCTACGGGGCAAGGCCCAACCTAGGGGGTCAGGGACCTAGGCCAAGGGCCTGAACTAGACTAGTGCGGACTGGGGATCCGCTTAGGGAAAGCTAGGAGCTAGGCCTATATAAGGGGCGGTAGGGAGGAGGATCCTATGTTCAGTTACCCTAGGTCTTACATTGGTATCAGAGCAACGATTTCTAAATTTGGGAAGGCACAGCCATGGTCTTGCATGCTTTTTGCATGTCGGGGTCACTGAGGATGTGGAGACCATCTCCTGTGAAGGGGACGAAGAAGGTGGGACTGCGTGGGCAAGTGTCCTTGGCAAGGAGAGGCGCCGAGTGGAGCTACTCCATATCGACCGCGGGCCGACTCAACAGGAGCGCCTCGGGATTTTGAGCAGGGTTCGACACAGTGGCATCGCTTGTTTCTCCTCACAGCGCTTCCCCTCACCTCCGTGAGCTCTTGTGCTGCCTGTCGGGCTGCCATCGCCTGTGTAAGGTATTTTTATTTCACACACCATGGGCGCCCAACCCGTTTGGGGTTGAGGCCAAGGGTTTTTTTTTTCCCCATCCAAGGGACGGTACCCACAATGGGGTACCCCCCCCTCCCTCTTGTGAAGCCCGGGCACGGCTCGGCATACCGACAAGGGTCCTGTTTGTCGGCACGGCCTCTATTTTTGGCAGATTTTCCGAACATGGAGAATTTACAATTATCTCCAGTGCATTTGAACGCTTGTTCTTCTGCTATTTTTTGACAGTCCACGGGTCCTGAAGACAGGGAATTGTGGACCAAAATTTGGCAACCAACAGTTGCAAGCTCCTTCATCAACTCCGCATACGGTGACTTGCAACTTACGGGACTGCATCCAATGCCAGGGAGTTTATTGGGAAGCTCGACTTTTGAGACACCTTCAAGGTCATCGGCAATTTGAAATTCCTCGACGATTGAGCCGCCGAGCGAAAGTTAGTACGGCTCATCACCGGCCTCTGTGTTCGATACGGCTACAAACTTCTTTACACTCCAAGGTACTATTTTCTCTTTTGTTCGCACAACACGGATTCGCCATGAGTGCAGAACTTGATGATCATCACATGTTTGACTTCGAATACTTGGCGTCTGTTTCATCTGTGGATGCCGTGTGGTCGGATACTCTCACGGAGGGTACCCACGTGGCAACTGCAATGGATGCTGCACAACCAAGAAGTCTATCTTTCTCTCCACGAGTATCTACACCTCCTCCTCAGAGCGTGTTTGATATTTTTGAGGATGATAGTAACTCGCCGGATGCCAGGGAGTTCGTCACTCGACAGGACTGGCAAACTTTTGAGAAACGATTTCGCAAGCTAGCTGTACGGGTCCAAATATTAGCTACGCAAGTGGACAACCTCACATGATTAATTTACAATCTGTTATCAGAATCAACTTCTCACTCGCCAGCAACCCAAGGGGTTGTCTGCCCAATAGTTATGACCAAAGAGGTCCAATAGGTACAAGAGAAATCAGTTGTCGATACAGATTTGGTCGTGACCAACGTGGTCAGGATGCGACTCTCACAATCAGAATTCCAATGTGCAAAGCATCAAACTTTATGCTTTTATTGCTTAGGAACGCATCAAAAGAAGCAGTGTCCACATGTCCGACGAATTAAGCATGATGCATGAGTTCGTGATTTGACATAAACTCCAATTTTGGTGCACGGCACAGTAGTTCTATGTCTTTGCACATAGCCATTTTCTCATACTTGAATATGGATTTCCAGCGTATTGTAAGCTTTTTCAATTGGGTACTGTTATGCCCCAATTTCTTTTCTGCTATATTAATTTTTGGTACGACCAGTCACATCATCTCGGCTTATACGATCCGCCGAAAACATTATGAGATGCATGCAAGATCACTGAATTAGGTTGTATATGATACACGTGTCTCCTACAATCTTACTTTCACATTTACTTTGGACAATATTGTTTGTGTGAAAAGCCAAATGCTTGGCCCATTTCACATGAAACAAGGCTTCTAATTTGTACTCCGATTAACTCGTCGGCGTCAAGAGTAGTTGGCAACCAAGTTTGGGGTACCTACATTAATCAGGATATCATCTCATCGAATCCCTCCCAGTCTAGCCGGGGCAAGGCACTTATGGTGTTGACTTTTACGATTGTCACGGTAGCCACGGGCTTCCGTTTTTGTATGCAAGGCATGCTACCCAGATGGTATAAAGTACGCTCTCACACATTCATTTTGTCAAGGACAATATTAGTTATGCATTGTTTCCCATAATTTTATTTATGGTTGCTATCAAGGCACACACCACTAAAAAGAACCTAAAATTTCTACTAGATTTACTGGCAAGGTGCCCTATTCAATTCATCCCCATACAGTAACAAGCCATACACGGTAGACGGTCAAGATGTGACTTGTGTTCCCTCTCGCGATGCGAGCATCATACAGTCAGATTGTTGCATCATACAGTCAGATTGTTGCATGTTTATAGGATAAGCTGCCAGTCAGGCATAAGATGTCTAAGAGCACACATCCTAGGCACACACACACTAGAAATGTCAGGAAAGTTCCTCAGCCCAGCATGCTCTTTTGTTTGTTCTTCATCTCTTTCTCTAAGGAACAAACTGAAAATTTTCTACGAAGTTTTGTTTCCTTTTCACTACTGAGTTATCCTGAGCCAAGATGCTCTAAAACTCTCAGCTAGAAATGGGGCAAGGTGCCATCAACATTAGTTTTCATCCATTCGACGATTGAACACTAATTGCCATGATGGCTATGAACCACGCATGCTGGCTAAGAGCCATTTCTAAACCTAGGATAAGATCCACTTGTTGGTATTCCCTGGACGATTGTTCTCAAGATCGAACAGCTCTACCCAGTGGAGTACACATTGATGTTAATTGACAAGCAAGCGTCTTGTCATTCCGGATGTCATTACGGATGTTTAGGGTGTCATTTTTGCACTACATGTTTTCAATGCAACGCTGTCGGGGGATATGTGTTCCCTACGTGAGCTGGGCAGGCGCCGAGCCTCTTGCTGTGGGAGGTGTGAAAGAGAGAGAACAAGAACAACAGATGCAACCGAATCTGGAAATCACCGTAATCATCAATTAATTGATTAACGCTTGAGTACAACTTAACCTTTCGCCAAGGCGGGCTGTTAACAACATCGTCACTTGGATCATCTGCTAACTAGGAGCTTAAGCTCCCGTTTACAAGATTAACCGGGCCGTTAACGACACCGGACTTAACAAAATGATTAATCAATCTTGGGAGTGATGTCGATGATGAAAATTCTCTTCTGCTACTTCAACTGCTTCAATTGCCCCGTGGATTCTGCAAGCTTCAATTCAGTTCACTACCCCGTGGATTCTGCAAGCTTCAATTCGGTTCACTACCTCGATCATCAATTTTCAATTATTACAAATTGTACTGCAATTGCCCGCTCTTTATGCTTTGGATTGGCTTAACTGCCATTCTCTTCAATTGCTATATGATGCTTTAACCCTTGCTTTGCCTGCGTCATGATGTCCTCTTGCTTCTTACCTTGCTTTGTTTACCGTGCATGCCTTCTCCTGCTTTCTTCCCCTTCTTGCTTGCTTGCCTCGACAAGTTTACTCCCTTGCTTGCTTCGACCAAACTTCAAGCTCCTTCCCGCCTTGCTTGTCCTTCTCATGCACGGAGAGAGGTAGGCTCCTTGTGGAAGCGGAGAGAGAGAGAGAGAGAGAGAGAGAGAGAGAGAGAGAGAGAGAGAGAGAGAGAGAGAGAGAGAGAGAGAGAGAGAGAGAGAGAGAGAGAGCCTTTGCTTCGTTTCTTCGACACAAGAACGAGAGAGAGTGGGAGAGAGTCCTTTCTCCTTGGTCCTTTTCCAGCTCCCCGTAATCTCTTCCTTCGTTCTTGGTTCCTCTCCCTTCCCACGTTTTGCTTCAAATTTCATCTCATGCAAAAGGCGTCACTCTTGCTATTAATAGCGTGTGCCCCCACTTAGCAGTGGCGCCGGGCGTCATTGACGTGGCGTGAAGTCGGCCCTATGACATGGCATCCCAAATCCGGACCAGCGCGGAATTCGTTGCAGCTTGGACCAAATGTGTGCGCGCTACCGAGTTACGCCTTTTTCCCTTCTTGCTCGACATCGCCCGATGCCCCCTTTGGCCGGCGCGAGTCTTCCTCTCCCCCCCTGCGCTCTGCTCGTCGCTGCCATGGTTTTGCTCCCCCTTCTTTTCTTCACTTCGCACCCACTTATTTATTAAGTGGGCGGCCTTTGATTGGATTTTAGTGGGCGGGCGTCCCTAGTGGGCACTACATCTGCCGACCAATGGAATGCCAAGCAGTATCGATTGGGCGGCCATAGCCCCCTTGGCTTCTTTTCGCCCCTTAAAGGGAACCCCATTTGGCATACATATCGACCAAGGCATCAAATTTGGCGTACACATCATGATTTCATAAAGGCTCCATAGTTGATATACGCATTGGCCAAATCATTGTTTTGAGTTGATATACCAGCCATAGCAGCCTTTGACTCATCTGGATTCCAAAATTCATCCTGCTCAGTTGTGCCGGCAGCTGACATTGACCTCATGATATATTATCTCATGAGCTCGAACTCGGTTTGTATTATCTCACGAGCCCGAACTCGGTCTGAAGATCCGTTAATTCCTTTAGACTTCTCAAACTACATAGAGCGCATAAAAACCCTACTGAGGAGGCCAAAATTCTCAGATAGCACTCCGACCGAGCGGACCAAACTAGTACGGAGCCGGTCCTCGATGAATCTTTAACGGCTAATATCTTGGCAACTGCTGATCTGAAAGGACCCACGCGCTCCACAAAGTGAGAACTTCAGGCCCGTGCATGCATTTCATCTCTGTCACCTCAGCTACAATTGCCCAATCCGGTACGGATCTGCAAAATCGACTTGAACTTTAAACTGCCATAACTTCTTCACCGTAGCTCCAATCGACGAGCTGTAAAGACAGGCCGATAGAGCCCTTCAAGCACTACAATTCTAGATCATAATCTCTCATCTATGGTCACTACAAGCATACTCACTTTTGGCATCATTGAGGCATCTATTGGCCCTTATAAGCCGCATCTGGCATACATTAATCATTAAGCTTGGCCTGTTATCAAGCCCTGATCACTACTCAATAAATGTGTAGGCTTCAAAGAAGCTTATCTTGCTCTTTTTCTCTTCATGGCAGCGAAGCTTCACGACAACGCTCAAGTGCGTTTTTGTTAATCTTAAACTCACACCGGTTGATCTCTACCACGGAGTATAGAAGCAACAATCAGTTGTGACAACATGGTTGTAAGGGTTCGGTAGTTCACTCGTGTGGGTCTCTTGCTCTCTCTATAGCACTATGGAGTGTCTATGGACATACTATTTTGGGGTAAGACCCGGCGGATGATTGCTACATCACCCCATAGGCATTAATGATCACAGTTTGATCTGCATTGAGGATCACAATTGATCTCTCCCAATTATAATTTCAAGGAAAGAATTCCGCAATCTACCCCGCGGTAACAGACGAACACACTTTTCAAGTTGATTTCACCAATCTGTACACAGTTAACTATGTCGGTTACCGTTATCTGCTAGTTGAGCAGTTTCTACAAAGAGTCTTATCAAGGGGTTTGACTACGTAGATTCTAATCCAAGGGAATGGTTTGCAAGGGCAACACGCGGGTTCCCAGTGCAATGTTGTTTGTTTTTTTTCAGGTAGGGGACGTGCTCCTCTCCATTTGCATACAGATAAGTGAACATTACATTCAAATCTCTAGGTACACATTTATTGATTTAGTGTTATTCCACTTTCAGTATGCTTTGCTTGGTTTTTCAAGAGGTATAAGTACGCTTGAATGTTACAGAGCCATGCCAAGGGCATGTCGGCACAAAGTATTTTGGGCCAAGTGTCCAATCTCCGGCGGGGATTCTTACCCGCACGCAGCCAAGGGACCAAGTTGTTGCTTCAAGGGATCCTGGCACGGACGGCACCGGCTCAGGAGGGCCCGGCTCGGACGGCACCGGCTCGGGTCAAGTTGCGTTCTCGGGGGCCCGGCTCGGACGGGACCGGCTCGGGCGTGGTTGCGTTCCATGGGTCGACGGCCGTTTGTGTTTCGCGGGTCTTCGCGCGTCTCGCGTCTCGGGTCCCTAGCCCCACGTAGCCTCAGGCTTCTTTCTGCCTTATGCTGTTATGAACCTACTTGTAGGGTCCAATTTGGCACATGTTGTCACATGGGATACAACATGGTCTCGGAACTCAAGGAGTTTGGTTTAGCCAGTGTGGAGCAAGGCTAATGTGGGTCCCTCTCACTCCCGTCGTAGAGTGTTTGCAGTTACCTCCACACACAAGTATACCTTGTACTTGAAGGATGTTCTTTTTTACACATCCTTACATGAGACATATTCCACATGTGGAGAATATGAGTCTCTGGACTGACACTGGCGCCATTATTTCAATTATGTGTCACGACAAAGTCCCTAGGTGCTGGTCACATCTGTTTTCTAGACCATTTTTAGCACGACGTATTAGGAGCAATTTCGTGGCCAGAAATTGTCGGATACTTAGAATGACTTGTTAAGGTACAAGTACTGCTACATAACATTACAAATGGTTGTTTATACATATAGCAAGGCTATAAGTTGTTAATAAAAAATTTTCATTGTCTGTACCTTGAAGCGATCAATGTTTCACCTTCTATTGTGATTCAGACGTTTCAGCAAGGCTTGCAAAAGATTGCAACTAAAAGTGTTTAGTTTCTTTTCAGAACTATTTAGATTCCTTTTAATGTGTCCTAGGCGCATCACATTTGCCATAAGTATTGGCAAGGATCATTATGGATATACAGGTTCGGGTTAGTTTTTGCTAAATGCATGCACACTAGGTGTTATGGGCCCTAGTGTTTAGCAAAGGTTGATTTGGAACGGCATGCATATTCCTCAAGTTGTTGCTTATGAAGCATTTTGCACTCTATGTGCAGTATCTCTATGAGATTACTTTTGGGTGTACTAATCACCAACAGAGGTCATGGCTTGGTACGATCAGTTATCCATGGGGATAGGCAGATTACAAAGAGTAATCTTCTGCTAAAGGATCTGCTAAGAGCATACGTTAGCACAACACATTTTTGAATAGATGATTTCTCCCTATTCTAGAATTTGCTTAAGTACGATTTTCAACTTTGAACAACTCTTGTGGTGGGGTTGGAGATTGTGTCAATACTTTCATACGTCAAGGACTTACCAGGTGTGCTGACAAAGTATGTTGGCAAGTAACCATCATTAGGGATGAACATGTAGTTCTTTGTGTTCCAAACTATTCAGAATTCTAACACGAGGACACTCCCTATCTATGAACTTTTCAAGATACTCAGGTGAGTAGGAAATCTCGCTCACAACTGCATGGAAAGTTACACCAAGGTTTCCTTGCATTATTCCAGTACCTTCATAAGATCTGAAAACTGGTTATGCCTTTGGACAACTCTTAGTTGTGGTTACTCCTTTCCAGTACTCAAGCGAGTTATATATGGAGTTACCATTTAGACCCAAGTGGTTGCAAACGGACAACAATGTTGAAAATCAAGATGTTGCTCTTTGTTTCATTGAACCTCCTCACTGCACCAATTATCGGTCATACATACAACTGGCTCACTTATGGGACGTCAATAAAAAAAACATCAGTATTCTTAAGAAGATATTACTACTTGTGTTTTCGAGGATGAAAACTCTTCCTTAAGGGGGGAGTAATGTCAGGACAAGGGTCCTATGGGGCAAGGTCCAACCTAGGGGGTCAGGGACTCCTAGGCCAAGGGCCTGGACTGAACCAGTGCGGACTGGGGATCCTCTTAGGGCAAGCTAGGAGCTAGGCCTATATAAGGGGCAGTAGGGAGGAGGATCCTATGTTCAGTTACCCTAGGTCTTACAGCTTGTGCTTGCTGACTAAGGTTCTTGAGGTGCTTGTCGTGCTTGCTGACTAAGGTGCTTGAGGTGCTTGTCATGCTTGATGAGGAAGGTGCTTGAGCAGCTTCCCATTTATGGGGGGTAAGGTGCTTGAGTAAAAGAGAGACTCTATACAGGAGGGAGAAAGCCCCAAAATTAGGGTAATCTTTGAATTAACCTCCCACTCACCAAAAGGGCACCCACTTTCTCAAGGGGCACATGGACACATGTCAAGCTCTCCCTATGCCTAGCTACATGGTGTGCTTGAATCCTATTGGCTTGGCTAAAGAGGGGTCCAATGAGCTTCTAGTTTAACTCAACAAATATCTAGATATTTTCAAGTTCTCTCTCTCAAAGATGTAAGGAGGACACTTGTTCTAATTCTACCCATATTGCTTGAAATGCATTGTGCATGTGATTGGCTAGGCTTAGAGGGCTCCAATGAGCTTCAAGCTTGAGCTACAAGGAGGAGTCGACCAAGGCAAGCAAGGGGTGTGCTTGGGGGTATACACCCTATAACACACTCATTTTTCACACATTCTCACTTGGTGAAAGTGCAAGAACTTCATCTCCTTCTCCAAACTTGTTGAGAAGTTGAGAGCCTACACCAACACTCTTGGCTATGGAATGCAAATCCAACCAAGAGCCATGATTCAATGCTTAAGATTGCCATCTTCTCCATCTTTATTACTATGCTGTTATGTATGCATGCTGACAAGAAGAGTGATGATAGTGAGGAACTATTTATTTCTCCTATGAATGATTCTTCTTCCTCTTTCCTACCCTCATTCCCCGCTAGCTCCTTTGAAGGTGTAATAGAAATTGCCTATGAACTTTGAGAGTAGCGGAATTAGGAAATTAGGTGAAGCACTTTTGAGAGATTCTTTGTGAGCATAGATGTTGAACTTAATTGATGGTAGCACCATAAACATGGTACTTAGTTAACTTGGCATGAACAATACTTTTGCAAGAGAGAGAGTTTAGAGAACATGACAATAGTTGAGGACCGGATTCATATGGAGCTGGTCCCCCCTCCAACAGGCATTTATATTATAGTTTCTCCCATCAAGAGAGACTTGGTACAATACAATATTTGTGTTCCGTGTAACCTAGGTGATGCAATGAAGATGGAAAGCTTCATGCATCACAAGCATAACATAAACTTGAAGAAAGCATTAACTATCCCAAGCCTCAGTCCCAAGGCCTCAAACACCTTTGAAGGTGGAGAGAGTTAGCGGGGAATGAGGATAGGGAAGAGGAAGAAGAAACATTCCATAGGAGAAAGACATAGTTTCTCACTTATCATTACTCTTCTTGCTAGCATACATAATAGCATAGTAATCAAGATAGAGAAGATGGCAAGCTTAAGCATTGAAGCACGACTCTTGGTTGGATTTGCATTCCATAGCCAAGAGTGTTGGTGTATGCTTTCACTCTCACAAGCTTGGAGAAGGAGGTGGTGTTTCTCAACTTTCACCAAGTGAGAATGGCTTTCCAAATGAGTGTGTGTGGGAGTATATCCCCCTAGCACCCCCCCTCCTTGCTTTGGGCCATTGGTGACCTTTCTGCATGTTGCAAGCTCATTGGACCCCTCTCCCCCTAGCCAATCACATGCAACATGCAATCAAGTACATGGGTAGTCTTTTGACAAGTGTCCTCCTTAACCCTTAGAGAGAGAGAGCTTGAAAATATCTAGATATTTGTTAGATGGAATTAGAAGCTCATTGGACCTCTCTTTAGCCCAACCAATAGCATTCAAGCACACCATGTGGTTAAGCTTAGTGAGAGTCTGACATGTGTCCCATGTGCTCTTTTAAATTCCCCTAACTTTGAGATTTTTATGCATAGGAAGTTTCTCAAGAAACTTCCTCATTATGTGTGTAGGTTCTCTTTTTAACTCAAGCATCTTACCTCCCATGCATAGGTAGCTTCTCAAGAAACTTCCTCATTAAATGTGACAAGTACCTCAAGTACCTTAGTCATCAAGCATGACAAGCACCTTAGGTGGAGTTCCCACCTCAAGCACAACCCTAGCTTGCTTAAGTTTAGGTCGGGTTCCCACCTCAAGCACATCAGTAGCTTGCTTAAGTTTAGGTCGGATTCCCACCTAAAGCACAACCCTAGCTTGCTTAAGTTTAGGTCGGGTTCCCACCTCAAGCTCAGCCCTAGTTTGCTTAAGGTCAAAGGACTTTTAACACTAACCATTGGAGGTCTTTAATGAAGCTAACCCTAAAGTCTTTTAAGCTCATTAGTTAACCTTGCTCTTTGACAGATCATCTCTCATTTGGGCCCCTTTACCATTGGACCCCTGTTGAGATAGATCCGTTAGCACATGTCTATATTCTAACCCTTGTTCCCGTTTATTATCCCATATTAAATGATCAATTTAATATGAGAAAATCATTTGGGTTGGTTAGATATTAGATATTTAATTATAAAAGGTGTTTGAGGCCTTGGGACTGAGGTCGGGGATGGTTAATGCATTTACAAAGTTTATGTTATGCTCGTGATGCATGAAGCTTTCCATCTTCATAGCATCACCAAGGTCACAAGCAACACAAAGATTGTATTA
Source organism: Adiantum capillus-veneris (assembly GCF_014529385.1). Taxonomy (NCBI): domain Eukaryota; kingdom Viridiplantae; phylum Streptophyta; class Polypodiopsida; order Polypodiales; family Pteridaceae; genus Adiantum; species Adiantum capillus-veneris. The sequence goes on along the minus strand of NC_140939.1, from coordinate 19,910,485 downwards.
TACCAAGTCTCTCTTTATGGGAGAATCTATAATACAAAAGGCTATTGGAGGGGGGACCGGAGGGGGGACCGGCTCCACATAAATCTGGTCCTCAACTGTTGTCAAGTTCTCTAATTGTCTCTCTCTCTCATGCAAAAGTATTATTCTTGCCAAGTTAATTAATTATAATGGTCATTTTGCTACCACTAATTAAGTTCACCCTCTATGTTCTCAAAGTAGTCTCACAAAAATGCTCTCTTTAATTCTCCTAATTTCGCTATTCTCAAAGTTCATAGGCCATTTCCATTACAAATCTTGCAAAAGAAAGTGAGTTAATAAAACAATAGCATGTGGAATGTGCGTCCTCTTTTGTATTTGTTTGCGGGTCGTCGCGACGAACGTCCATAGCATAGCTCTCAAGCATCAACATATTTATCAATACAAGGGAAGCGACCAGGATGAGGCATGGAAACTCACTAGGGTGTCACTCCTAATGAAGTGAACTAGATGAGATGCATCTACTCACTCTACAAGCAAATCAAACGCATTACTGCCAAGTAATCTGACTATGTCCTTCTACACAGCTCTACAGTCGTCACGCCCGTTTACGATGCGAACCTATTCGGTCTACACCGCTCTACAGTCGTCACGTCCTTCTACACCGCTCTACAATCAACACGCCCGTTTACCATGCAAACCTATTCGGAATCGCACGAAACTTGAAGGGAAGCTACAGGGGACTATTAGGATTGTATCCTATCACTGTCACAACATTCTGGAAAGGTACAAAGATCGTGATCGTTCGTCCCAAAGTTAGCAAAAACAGCGAACAGGTGATCCTAATGGGTCGTTTTAGGGTCCCTAATGCCACTCCTAGGGTCAAAATAACATAAAACACGCATATAGACACTCAAAACAGCGATTTAAGGTCTCAAACGCGTAGTTGAAAACCTACACCGAATCTTGAATGATTACACTTGAATGGAAGAGCAAGGTAAGAGGAACACAATGCAATAAACAAATCTAAATTTGGATTACCGTAGCTACAATGGCGAAGATTACAAGTTGGAGCAAGAAGGAGCTCTCAAACGTACGCTGTCTTCTCAGTTTTCCATCAAAAAGATAATATTAAAACTTACAAAAAATGACCTTTATAGTTTAGGTCGTTACAAATGGCTTGTCCGGCCAAAAGATCCTAAACTTCTAACTGGCTCTCTAATATACAATTGCTCCCAGAAGAAGAATCATAAATTCTTTGACAAGTTCTCGGCTTAGAGATGCTTCCTTACAAAAGAATTTTACAAAGGTTTCTCATAAAAATATGATCCTTCTCTGGAAACGGCCGCTTGTCGCTTCATCCGCCAAACACTCCCCCCTTCCTTATCCTTGCACGCCCTCGTGCATGTTCAGTGCTTTGGCCGTTGATGTGGCTCCAATGAAGCAAGTGTTGCTAAAAAGCTTCTTGTTTGAAGGACAGCTTCCAGGGCTTCTTGATGCTGTCCGAATGGATTTTCACTTAGCGTCTGTTGGTATGCTACGTACCGTGCCTTGAGGTCCTTCGCCATAGGATTTCGAAGAATCCTGTGACAAAGGCCTCTTCGAATGTCTGCAAGTAGTGTGAGGGCAGTGTTACCATATACATGTGGTAGTGATGTGTGTGAACACACTAGGAGGTTTTTTCCCCCGTGCATTGTATATATGCCCATCACTCTAGGGCTATCTATATTTCCATTGCACACTAAGTGAAACACTCCCTATTGTGTGCCTTGAGCTTCCTTCATCTTCTCCAAGCTGTGTGTGTTTCTCTGCAACCCTAATTCCAACAATTGGTATCAGAGCAGGTCACATCCTCCTAGGCTTAGTCGCCAGCTGCTCCAGCACACGGCTGCTCACTTTCTCCGATTTTAGTGAGCTTTGGCGAGCGTTCGCAGGTCAACAAATATTTTGGGCGAGCTCGAAGAGCGTGGTCTGCTCAGAATTTTGATTTGGGCTCATTTCAGCCTCCGTTTCCACTACAGGCAGTACTGCACAAGCTATTTCGTCATTTTGTGCAGAATTTCTGTCAGTGCCGTTTTTTGCATTACAAGTACCTTATATTCTTCTACGGTTTGTGCTATATAACATAGGTTGTTCCCGCTCCGTTTCTCCTATTTTCGGGTAGTTTTCACATCAGGTGCAGCATTTACCATGGCTGACAACAACAACACAGATGTGTTCAAGATGTTTGCTGCTGAGGACAGGTTGGATGGGGATAACTACCCTATGTGGGCTTATATGATGCAACATGTTCTTGTGTCAAAGGGTGTCTGGAACATTGTGCAGGGCATTGATGAACGTCCTGGTTCTGAGGATGTAGGCGATGTTGAGGATGTTGCAGGTCTTGCTGCAAGGATTGCAGCTATTAGAGTTGCTTTGCCTACGACAGAACAAGCTCGTTGGGATGTTAAGGATGTGCAGGCTCATACATTGATTGCGTTTTCTGTGAAGCGCACCATTGTTCCTCACATCCGTTCAGCAAAATCTGCAAAACAAGCTTGGGATATTTTAGCAGGTCTTTATGCAAGCCGCAATGAGGCTAAAATTGCTTTGCTGCGTAAAGAGCTGGAGTCGAAGATTATGCATGAGGAAGATGATATGGACACTGTCCTTGCTAGTGTCAAGGATATCAATGAGCAGCTAATTTCTGCAGGTGCAGTCATTTTAGACAGCTCCCTTGTGCAGACTGTTCTTGATGCCTTACCAGATTCCTACCAGACTTTTGCTAGTCCTTGGAGACTTATGACCCAAGGAAATCCTGAAGTTGTCAAGTTTAATGCATTATACACATTGCTGTTGCAAGAGTCACTTTCCAGAAAAAATAGGACTAGGCAGCGTGCAGTTGAACAGGCTTTTATTGCTTCTCAAAGAAAGGGTGGTAACAATAATGCAGCCACTTCTTATGGTTCTGCTGCGAGTGGCAAAAATTCTGTTCCTAATGCTTCTGTTGGCAGTACTTCGTCTAGCAATTCTGGTGATAAGGGCAAAAAGAAGATGCGTTGCCATTATTGTAAAGCCAATGATCACTTGATCAAGTCGTGTCCTAAGTTGAAGGCCAAAGAGGCTAAGAAGAAAGAGGGTGGTTCCACTACAAATGCTGGTTCCACTACAAATGCAGCCATTGTTGAGTCTTCTGTGAAAGGAGACTGTAATGCTGATGTTGATGCAGAATGGGCTTTTAGCGCAGAGTGCACTTACAATCCTGCTGTCCATGATGCATGCTTGTCAGTTGCTGTAGATTCACATGTGTGGTATTTACATAGTGGTGCTACAAAGCACATTACCTCACATCGTGAATTGTTTACCTCTCTCGAGTCTGTCCCTCATGGGAATTCAGTCACTTGTGCCAACAACGCCTCTTATCCAGTTCAGGGAGTTGGAAAGATTGTGCTCACTGCTGCTAATGGCAGTTCCTTCACACTTGTTGATTCACTTTATGTACCTGGGATCAAGAAGAATCTCTTGTCTGTATCCGCACTTGCTAGACTTGGACTTGTAGTCAAATTGGTGGATGACAAATGTACACTTCATGATCTCACTTTTGGTGATGAAATTGTTGCATCTGGCCTTTTGTGCCGTGGGCTGTATAAGCTCACTTTGTATGACAAGTGTGGAATTTTTTTTGCAAATGCTGTTGCAGATTCAAGGGCTATTTCAGATGCAAACCTTTGGCATGCACGTTTTGGTCATCTGAATTTTGCCAGTTTGCTGCGTTTGCAGAAATCTGATATGGTTGCTTCTTTGCCGCCTCTTGAAGCACCTGTCAAACATGTTTGTGAAGGGTGTATTTTGGGTAAGATGAAGCGTTGTAAGTTTCCAAAGGATGGTTCAGTTTGGGCCACATGAAGGTTGCAGCTTGCAGCTTGTGCATAGTGATGTTTGTGGGCCCATGCAAACTCCGTCCTTGGGCAATTACCTGTACTTCGTGACTTTCATTGATGATTACTCCAGGCATGCATGGGTATTTCCGCTTAAAGCGAAGTCCGAAGTTTTTATGTGCTTCAAACAATTTCTGGCTATGGCTGAAAATGTCTCGAAATGTACTATGGACACCCTCCGTTCCGATCGAGGGGGGGAGTATATGTCTCATGAATTTAATGCATTTCTGGCTAGTCGTGGGATAAAACACCAATGTACAGTGCCTTATACACCTCAACAAAATGGTGTTGCTGAGAGGAAAAACAGGTCACTGATGGAAATGGCTCGATGTATGGTCAAAAGTCAAGCTTTACCGCATTCTTTTTGGCTTGAGGCCATCATGTGTGCCACTTATGTACTTAACAGGTGTCCTACGAAAGCTTTGCAGTCTATTACTCCATACGAAGCATGGCATGATAGAAAGCCTTCTATTGAGCACATGCGTGTTTTTGGCTGTTTGGCATATGCTTTGCTGCCACAAGTGTAACGCAGAAAATTGGATGATAAGGCTGTCAAATGTATTTTTGTTGGTTATAGTGCTGAAAGCAAAGGTTACAGGTTGTATCATCCGCAAACAAAACGTATTCTGGTCTCACGGGATGTAGTGTTTGTGGAAGATTTTGTTCAGCCCTTGCTGTCATGTACCAGAGACAATAATGTAAGCTCACATGACATTTATGACACTTTGTTGCCTCTTTTCAGTGGTGGAAATACGAATGTAAGTTCCAATGAGGCAAATGAACAGCCTATGGGGGTTTCTGAAAATGTTTAAGATCAGCTTATTACTGATGCAGATGTACATGATGTACTTGACGAGGAAAGGGCTAAAAATGAGCTGGCTAGAGGTATGCCAAAATGGCTGGTGCACACTTTGCGTGACAGTAAATTGGATGCACCTTTGTCTAGTCATACTCGTTCAGGCTCTTGCCATGCATCTTATGCATCAGATTGTTATGCTTTGGCTGTGTCTAGCTTACATGATGTTGAGGAGCCTCTGACTTTTGATGAAGCACAAAATTCAGAAAATTGGATGGCTGCCATGCAATCGGAATATGATGCACTTATAGAAAATGACACATGGACTTTATGTGATTTGCCTCCTGGAAAAAAGGCCATTGGTACGAATGGGTTTACAAGTTGAAACGCAAGCCAGATGGTGAGATCGATCTCCATAAGGCTCGACTTGTTGCAAAGGGTTATGCACAGCAAAAGGCATAGATTATGAAGAGACTTTTGCTCCCACTTGTCGTATGACTACTGTGCGTTTTCTATGTGCATTGGCAGCTCATTTTGGTTGGGATGTACATCAATCAGACATTGTTACTGCTTTCTTGAATGGTGACATATTTGAAGAAGTTTATGTAACGCAGCCTCGCGGTTTTGTCATGAAAGGACAAGAGGACAAAGTGTGCAAATGTAACAAGGCTTTGTATGCGTTGAAGCAATCTCCTCGTGCTTGGTATGAGAAAGCTGACACTCATTTGGTCAAACAAGGCTTTCGTAACAGTCCAACAGAAAGCACATTGTATGTAAAGCGTGAGGGTGATGTACTTCTCATTGTGGTTCTTTATGTTGATGATTTGCTGATCACTGGACCAAATGAGAGACATATTGCTGAATTTAAGGCTGATTTGAATGCTACTTTCAAGATGAAAGATTTGGGGCTGTTGCATCATTATTTGGGTATACAGTTTAAATAGTGTGTTGGTGGTATTGCCTTGTGTCAGAAAAGTTACATAGAGACATTGCTATGTAAGTTTGGACTTGAGGATTGCAAACCTATTGCCACTCCCATGGAAACAGATTTGAAGTTGAGTCTACATGATGCTGGTGATCCTGCTGTTGGCTGCCTCATTTATGTATGCAACACGAGGCCGTATATTCAATTTGTAGTCTCACAGGTCAGTAGATTTATGCATAGCCCAAGGTCTAAGCATTGGCAGGCTGTCAAGAGGATTTTCTGCTACCTTAGTGGCACTTTACATCTTGGCTTTTTTTATCCCAAGGGGGGATCATTGCCGCTAGACTTACATGCTTTTTCGGACTCAAATTGGGCTGGTTGTTTTGACACGCGATTGTCGACAAGTGGTTTTTGTTTCATGCTTGGCAGTTCATGTATATCATGGTTGAGCAAGAAGCAACCTACTGTGGCCACTTCTAGTTGTGAGGCTGAGTACATGGCAGTCTTCACAGCTACGGTTGAGTGTGTATGGCTCAGACGCCTTATGGCTGTTTTGGGTGTTGGACAGGACACTGCCAACACTATCTACACTGAAAGTCAGAGCGCATTGGCAGTTGCGAGGAACCCAGTTTTTCATGCTCGCACAAAGCACATTGAGGTGCATTACCACTATGTCAGGGAGAGGCTCTCAGCAGGAGAGATCAACTTGGCTTATGTGCCAACACAGGACAACCTTGCAGATCTTTTCACAAAGGCATTGTCTCGTGAGAAGCTTGAAGCTTTCCGCAAAGCTTTGGGCTTACTCCCCTTTGTGGACTGATCCTATCCTCAGGGCATGGCACTTCCCTTTACTCATGTGCCAACTCTCGTTCACCGCATCACTCCAGGGGGGATTTGTTACCATATACATGTGGTAGTGATGTGTGTGAACACACTAGGACCGCCGGGGCATTTTTTCCCTCTTTAGGAGGTTTTTTCCCCCGTGCATTGTATATACGCCCATCACTCTAGGGCTATGTATCTTTCCATTGCACACTAAGTGAAACACTCTCTATTGTGTGCCTTGAGCTTCCTTCGTCTTCTCCAAGCTCTGTGTGTTTCTCTGCAACCCTAATTCCAACAGGCAAGTACATTAGCTTGGTGTACATTGCCATCAAAATGTGTCGTGGCGGTGAATCCTGGAGATTCCAACAGATCCCTCTGTGCCCTTTCAAGAATAGATTCCACGGATGATCGTCGCCTTCAGTGTCTTTAAACACCTGGATGCAGGTGACGATCATCCGGGCTATCTTTACTAGCATTTGACAAGCCACGTCGGGGACCTCCCGCAGCAAGGTGAATTTCGAATTCAGTGTGTTGACCATGTAGGCCACTGTAGGGGGCTGCTGCGCTGTGAAGATCGGGTAGTTCAGTTTTTGCGGCCTTGAGCCTTTCCATGTGGCGAAATCCTTCCACGTGCGTCTTCTAGGGACTGGGCAGCAAGTAGGATCTATTTGTATATGTTGAGGAGCGTTGTGGTAGTTAGTTAGATCCTGTGGCCGTATGTGCAACCACTTCTGCCTCCACTTTGGGTGGTCATCGACAAGCATCTGGGCTTCTTTCGCGGTCAGTGCAATGCCTTCGTAACCCCCATCTTTGTTTCGTGGCAGGGCTGGCCGCATCTTTTCCTTCCATAGAATTGCTTCATGTCATAACAGAGGAAATGGTAGGTACTCATGGCCAAACCCTTCCAACTGCTCTTCTGGTTGTAAGTAGGCCAGGGCCGCTGACTCCATTATCTTCTTTTTATAGAGCATGTACTTCTTTGTTGGCCCCTCTGGCATGTCCTTAATGCTCTCAGTGAGCTCATCTCTAATATCCAGATCTGGCTCAACAAATTCATGCTCTTGTTCCCCTTGGTGTGATGTTTCAGGCTGACTTTTCATGAGTTTTTGATGTCCAAATGGCTTGAAACTTGGTTGGTGACTTGAACAAGATGTATACAAGGGATCTGTTAGGTTTTGGTCAAAATTTGATACTGAGGTACACAGATCGCGATCGTAGTACCTGAGTTTTGTTGGGTGAAAACTGGATGGTCATGGACCCCTATGCCTACCTAGCCCACTGATGATTTATTTCCAAGTTTGGACTTAAAATGAACAAATCAGAGCAATTTTTCACTGTTTGACCTTATTTTACCAAGTCTAATCATATTGGGTTTTCCTGATGAAATTTGGTTGGAGCCTGGAGTTAGTTGAAGTTAGTTTTAGAGCTTCCACTGCTTCCATGATGTGCTGCTACCATCAGCCTACTCCCTTGTCTGATTTTGACTTGATCAGGCACTTTATACCCCGTCTTGGGAGATTTTCCAGACTTGTGCATTTTTCAACCATTCCTTGGATACCCATGTGATATTTGAGCATCCCTAAGTCACCTTTTGGTCTTTGGCATTGGTTCGGCCCCAATTCTCCCTTTGTGTGATCATTCGAGACTGAAATGATTATATCTGTACTTGTAGGAGATTCTAAGATCCATTCGAGGTTTTCTACAATTGTACTGACTCTTAGTCGGACAGGCATGCCCTTCAAACTATCCATCATTATTTTTAACCGGATTTTGGTAGTTGTAGGTCAAATTTTCCCGTTTCGGTTGTGTTTGACAAATTAGGCCCATTTCATGAGCAAAATTTGTGCATTTTCCTTGAAAATTCAAGAGTGTGTATCTTTAATTGAGTTCCAAGCCTGGGCCAAATCAAAAGTTTCAAAACCCGCATCTGGGGGCACCGATCGCAATTGTACCACAGAGGCCAAAATGAATTTTGACACCTGCAGATTGTAGGCGAGGCTGAGGGGAGGTTTTTTGGAGATTCTGTCCCAAATTTTGTTAGTGAGGTACACCGATCGCGATCGGTGTACCACCACCAAACTGTGATTTGATCATATGGCTTTGTTCCTGACCTTATGGGGAGCACATTGATGTGTTCTGTGCCTGGAAAAAGTTTTGTTTGGATGCCTCTAAGGGCCCTTGACCTATTTGACCCGATCCGACTTTGATTTGATCCCTTCGCCCGTTTGTGCACTGATTCGCGCTTGCATGCGTAATAGACTTGATCTTTACTTGATAAGGAACATACCTGTGAAATCTGGTATGAAATGCTGGCTCCCACCGTCCGTACGGGGTAGAAATGTGGCAGCTCGCTCTAGGTCAAGAAGCTCTCTTCTTCTCTCTCAAAATGTGAAAATGAACAATGAGCTAGAAATTGGCCTACCTGACCTATATCTTCCAGATATTTTCGTGACATAGAGCTGATTTTCCTTACCTTTGATCCCGCTATAATCTGCATACCACTTGTGGGTCGAACCGCTTGTCATTCCGGCGTCGTATGACCATTTGATGCGATTTTGGCGAAATGTAGTCATGATCATTAAGGCTGAAATTCGACATCTTCAGCTTAGCTTCATATCTTTCATGCTTGATAACCTTATCATGATACTTTGGCGTTTGCTTCCAGAACTTGATTCCGACACTTGTGAGCGATATTTTTAAATTTTTGATGTTTTATTAACGAAAATCAAACAAAATAAATTGAAAATACTTATTAACTGGCAAAAATTAGCCAAAATTATTATACTCACCCCTAAGCATATATTTTCTCTAGAAGCATCCCAATGCTTTGGATTTTGTCATTACAGCTCATTATTATGCTGGTCAGATGATAAAAAATGCTAAAAATGCCAGGTTTGATCGAATATGTTCGAAATTGAACTCTAAATAATGAAAAAACACACACATTATGTACATATATACACGTTGGACCCCTTAATGGCCTTGACTGCTGCTAGATTCATCAATTACTCCCCCCTTCCTTGACTAAGTCATCCCGGACGAAGGTTGGGTGCATGTGCATGGGTTTTGGAATCTGTGTCTATGCATGGCGGTGTAATGTGGCCCTATTCTGATGTTTGAGACAATGCGTTGGGTAACAAAGTGGTGTGCAAGATGCGGGGACTGAATGTAGTTTTTAGTGGCTTTTGATGGCGAGGGTAGCTGTGTATGGAACAGGAGAGCTTGCAGTCGAATTGCTCTTTCCCTGATTGTTGGTGTTGTGATGGCAACTATTTTTGGAACCCATTTGTATGCAGTTTGTTGCATCTTTACAGATTCGACTTTAGTTTCCTGAAATTTCAATGGTTTCCAGTGTCATTTTGGAGGTTCAAGCTTCTTGTTTTGAGTTTTGGGTTTCCGTTCGAGCTCTGTCGTCGAATCTTTAGTTTTCTCCAGTTTTGGTTGCCATTTCCACTCTAGAGTAACTCCTGAAGGTCTTTGATATGGTACTGCTTTCGTCTGGAGTTTGTCCTTAGGTAGCCATATCTTGCTCGGTTTGTTGGGTATCATTCTTTTCTTTATCCATACTTTTCGAATAACCTTTTGTGGTGTTTTTGGCTGATGAGCCGGTTGCTTTTTCTCGATGGGGATACTCGGCCACGAGTGATCTGTTTTGGCAAATGGAGTCATGTACGTGTTAGAGTCGTGTGTGTACATCAACGCGTGTTCTGACTATTCAGTGACTGCATTGTACGTTCTCATCCATGGAACTCCCAAACATAGTGATTCTCTGATTTCTCCGTCTTTCATTACGAAAAATTGATGAGGACAACTATTTCCATCAATATTGATTGGTAAGTTTACTATCCCCAATGTTGGCATTGTTGCTCCGTTTGTGGCTTGTAAATCAAGTGTGGATTGCACTAGGGGTTCATCTGTAAGCATCTTGTAAGTGGAGAAGTTGACCACATTGACTCTTGCTCCTGTGTCAATCAATGCTCGTTCATATCTGCCATGCGAAAGTCTGACATTGATGCGAACATCAATTCCTGTTTTCCATTGCTCATTAGTTTGAATTATAGAAAGAGGAATTTGAGCCGTATCTGCTGGTTGAGGAAGTCTTTGTTGTTGTAAGTTTTGTTTGCATTTTAAAATCCTGACTTTGGCCTCCTCTTGCGCTTGAGCTTTTGTCTCCTTTGCTTTGTTCTTGCGCTCCTTCGCAGCGTGTATTTTGGCAAGCATCTCTGAGGTTGTTCCTGTTTATTCTCCCATATTAATGATTAGTTTAATATGATAAAATCTTTTGGGTTGGTTAGATATTAGATTTTATGACATTACCTCTCTCTTGAAATCATAGTCGTCCTCGACTATGACGTAGAAGAGATAAAGTCTTAGTCATTAGTCTACGTTTTTTATCGGGTAGAGGATCCCTTTTCACCCTATGATATCATTCCAGCATGGATGACTAGTCCATTTGGTGCTTGGGAGACGTACCTGCTGCAAGCATGTCTGCTCTTTAGTCCATATCATACTCCCAAAGTAGAGTGACAAATTCTACTTGGCGTTTGAGTGACGTCGTCATTACAAAAATGATTCTAAGCATGCATACTATTTAAATTTGTGCACAAAAGAGGATTAGTCTTATAAGACAAAAACATTGTTCATTTAGAAAGCATTTACATTTGCTTACTCTAGTGTAGCATTCACAGCATTGACAAGGTTTATAGTATCCTTAAGTTGTATTCCTTGTATCCATCTAGCATATTCAAAAGGATAACTTTTGAACTTAATAAGATACCGTCAGATAATCTTACCATGCCGTAGTACCTTGTCTTCATGTCAAAGGATAGCTTCGGGTTTTAGCAACTCTTCTTGGTCTTTGATTTCGGGAGGGTCTTCAATAATTGATTCACTTGGTAGTTCTCCTTTGTAGGGCTTAAGTAGGCTCACATGAAAAGCATTGTGTATGAGCCAATGGTTGGGCAACTTGAGTTGATAAGCCACTTCATTGATTGGCCTCAAAATTTGAAAAAGGACCATAGTATCTTTCTGCTAGTTTAGCATAATACTTTTGAAGGCCTGTAGGATTTTTGCCCGTTTTTTGCCTCAATCGAGCCTTGGGAAATTTAAGTAAGACCCAATCATTTTCTTTAACGTTATGGCCCTTCTGTGCTTATTAGCAGCAACTTTTTTCCTTTGTTGAGAGATGGATATAGCCTCCTTTCATCTTTCGAAAAGATTCTTGCAGGTCATGGCTATACTCATCAGCAATGAAGATCTTCCCATGTACTTTAAGTAGCAAGGGAATTTAGGTCTTCCCGCTATGATCTCATAAAGTTGCTTTTCCCGTAGTACTATGGACAATATTGTACACATACTCTACAAGGGGTAAGTACTTCTCCCATTGTGATCATTGATCTACTTTTGTAACAAAAGTCTTTAGTAGATCGAGTATCGTAAGATTGGCTATCTCACTTTGGCCATCCGTTTGTGGGTGATAGGCCGAAGAGAAATTCAATCTTGTACCTAGATTTTTAAAGAGACCTTTCCAAATATTACTGGTCATTCTAGGATCTCTATCTAACACAATGGATGTTGGTAATCCATGGTATTTGAAAATCTAAGATATGAAGAGGGTTGCCATTTGGTGTGCCTTAATAGTCTTTTTGACAGGAATAAAGTGTGCTTGCTTGCTAAACCTATCAACTATTGTCCATATTCTTGTATTTCCATGGGTAGACTTGGGTAATCCAAAGATAAAATCCATGGATATACTCTCCCATGGTGAATTAGGGATTGGCAATGGATGGAGTAATCCAGGTTGCTTCCCTCTGTCATACTTGGTCTTTTGGCATACCACACATTTTGAAACATACTCTTGTATGTCCACTTTCATGGTAGGCCAATAAAATTCTCTACTCCTTGAAGAGTAGGTTAAATGCCTCTATGCCCCACATAGGGAGGAGCATTGGATGCATACATAACTTTCTCACGAAGGAAGTGGGTAACACATAGCCTATTTCCATGGAGAATATAACCATCCTGCAAGGTGAATGGTTCCTCTTTCTTCCCCAAAGCAAGGGCTGACATTATTTCTTAAATGTCAGGGTCAATAGCATACTCATCTATCATAGAAGATAGATCATTGTGAGTTTCTATAGACACATCATTAACTTTTGGCCGTCGTGATAGTGCATCAGCCACTTGATTGTGCTTACCAGCAATGTGAGCAATCTGAAAATTAAATTGCAAAAGAAAATTTGGCCATCTCATTTGTTTGTTGGAAAGCTTTTTTTGCGTCATGAAGTACTTGAGACTTTAATGGTTTGTTGGTAAAATGAATGGAGTCCCCAATAAATAGTGCTTCCATGTGTCTAGGGCATGTAGAAAAGCTAAAAGTCCTTTCTCATAAATGCCCAATACCCGTTCATCCGTATTGAGCCTTCGGCTCTCATATGATATGACATGCCCTTATTGAAGCAAGACTTCTCCAAGGAAATCACCATAAGCATCACATTGGACCTCAAATGGCTTTGAGAGATCCAAAAGAATGAGGACTGGTTGAGAGGTAAGCTTCTCTTTGAGCTTGTCAAAAGCATTTTTCTCCTTAGCAGCCCATGAATACCTAACGTTCTTCTTTGTTAAGTCATGTAATGGTCCTACTATTTGAGAAAATTTTGTTATGAAGCGTCTATAGTATGCACACATACCAATAAAGCTTCTTAGCTCATGTAGATTCCTTGGATTAGGCCATGCTTTTATTACCTCTAACTTTGATGGATCCATACAGATACCATCTTGAGAGATAATATGACCTAAGTATTGAATCTCTTGAAGGAAAAATTCTCTTCTCTTTTGGTTGAGAAAAAGCTTATTCTCCCTCAATGCTTGAAAAATCACTTGGAGATGTTGCTTGCGTTCCTCCAAGGACTTGGAGTAGATGATGATATCATCAAAGTGTCTAAATATTTTCTCCATTAATCGATTGAATGTGGCCTCACCATCCCTTTGTCTTACTTTCCGAGCTGGGGAAACTCGATAAGGAGGCTTGTTAGGAGGTGAGATTCCTAATAGGAGCTCAATTCGATGGTCATCATCCCCTTGTTTTGGAGACATATCCATAGGGATATCATCGATGAACACATCTTAGAATCCTTTTAGAAAGTTAGACAAGTCTAACTCTTCTTGATTCCTAACATTTACATTTGATTGAACATTAGGACCTTTTATGGACTCTTTGACAAAAATCATGTATGCAAAAACTGATCTCTTCATTGATTTATCAAGAGAAAGAGGATTTACAAGTGGTATAGTACGACCAGACTCATTAGCATCTATATACATATTCTTTTCCCTATAGGCGAAGTAGTTTCTCCTTTTAGGGAACTTCATGTTGGCAACCATACGGTTGAACAATGGTGCCCCTAGGATAGCATCCTCATGTTGGAGAGGAGAGATAAAGAAGTCTTCTTTGTCGTGGAATTGGAGCTGATCTCTTGAGACAGCTAATTCCAGTGTTGAAGGATTTCAGCTACTTAGAGTAGGAAGAGTTCAGACAGCAGACTAGACAGAAATCAGTGACTAGATTGAAATATGAATACTGAAATGAGAATCAGACTTAAAGACTGGAGTAAAGTTCAGATTCTGATTCAGAAGACTGTTGAGAAGTCAGTATCACTGGAATATATATATATATATATATCATGATTGAGATTACAGTGAATATGATTACAGAGAGGGAAAATGTAGTCAATAATACTGCCACTGATGCTCAAATGCAATTATAGCTCAAAGCGCTAATACAAGTGATAACAATTGCCAACCCGATATCAAAGTAATGGGCCCTATTTATATGATTCGGGTTTACCGTAGTAATTACTTTAGTAATTACTAAGTGATTCACTGCCCATCTTCTAAGAACACGTTCCCACATGGTGACGCGCCAGCCGTCTACATCCTTCCCTTCTTTCTTGAATTTCGGCAAGATTCCAAAATTTCTGAAAAATCCATTGTCTGGTTCTAATGTTGAACTGAAAAATCCATCGTCTGGTTCTGATGTTGACAATCCATCTTCTCAATGTCAGAATCTGACAATCCACCAGAAGATGGTGAAGGATGCAGAGCTCTAGAAAGCTCACAGATTGCGAGAGGCAGCTGAAAAGGCCAAGGTCATCTCTCCTTGCCTGCTGAAAAGAAAAGTCGCCCCCGAATTCTGAGATAGAACTACCCAGTATCCTTCCATTGGACCGTCTTCCTTTTGCCCTTGAAGTTCCAGCATCAGCATTCTCCTTCTGAATCAGTCGGTAAATGGCCTCCTGCTCCAGTTGATCCCGCCGTTCTGTGTTCATCTCTACCTCATAAGGTGTGAGAGAATGATAGGTTTTGGTGTCAGGATCATAGAGTGTATGCCTGCCCTTGGTTAGTCTGGTTTTGGCCAGTTTATGACAGTGCAAAGCGGTATGGATCCATCCTTGTGGAAGAGGCTGATTTGTTTTGACGCGCGCTTCGAACAGAATCTCAGCCATCTCCCTGTACTGCGGTGCTAGACCCGGCTTTGCTGCAATGTCTTTCTCAGGCAGTTTGGAAGATTCGACTGTAAGATTGCAGTAACTGATTAGTAATCCTAGTCAATCCTCTGACCTGAATCTTCCACTGGCCCATACACAACTGAATCCTCTATAGCTCTTCCTTTATTGCCTGGATATCATTGATTTGAAGAACATCATTGAGCAATGTCTGCCAAGTCTTCCATTCTACAGTTGATCGCTCATACCAATCCTGAAGCTCATCAATTATTTTGAAATATGTGAGTCGATCAACTGGCTCTTGATATTGAGGATACAGTGCTGGAAAGAATCTTGGCAACTCAGTTTCTCTTGCTGGAACAACATACAAAAGAACTGGAGAATCAGGCACAAATTCCAGGAAATTCAGAATTGCCTGGTTCTCTTGTTGCATCATCTTCCTAGTAATTCTGACTAGCTGGAATAGGGTGCGGAGAGCAGTTGCTTGTGCTCTGACTGACATGCGAGTTTGAGGTCCTCTGCTAGTGGCTGTCCAGTCCTCCAGGATGGCTTTCATTCTTTGGTCCAAAACACCTCTGGCAATTTGCAGTTGAACCAGACCCTAACGTCCTTCATACAGCGGTAAGTTGGTTTGTTACCCAGCAAAAGTTCCAGTTCTAAAGCCAAAGACTGACAATGTGCAGTGGACTGTCTTTGCCAGTGTGGGTTTACCACTTTCTCATCAGCATTGAGTATCCATTCTGGAACTCGTTCCAACAGCTGAACTGTACTGGGATGCGCCGGTAGTCTACAAGCTTCCTTATCATAAAAAGCAGCAGATTTCCAATGTTCTACCATTTCCCTGGCTCCTACATATAGCCTTTGTAACCTTTCTAAATCAGTCCACAGAGTATCATCCTCTAGATAATGTTTGGTGATGGAGGCCTGTTGATGTCTCAGCTGCTTATTTAGGGTAATGAGTTGCAGTGAATGCTGATGATCCTTCACTGGTCCTTCATCTTGAGCCTTCATTTTCCCTTTAGCCTCTCTGCTGTGATGGGACTGATCAGGTGGCTCATTTCCAGTGTTGCTGGTCTGCCATTCTTTAGTCTGCTGATGACCCGACTGTTGTTCTGTTTCCTGTCTTTCCTGCTGTTCCTCAGTCTGGTCATTTTGGTCTTGCTGTGACTGGCCTCCTTCATCTGGCTCTGTCCCATCATTGTCTGGTCCTGGAGGTGGAGATGGTGGTGGGGCATCATCATCATCCTATGTATGCCCGGCTTCTTGATCATCCTCCTCCTTATCAACTTTATCTTCTTCTTCTTCTTCATCCTCCTCTGGGGATGTCTGCTGCTCAATATAATCCATGATGGCTTGGTGCATCAGAGCATTGTTGAATTCACTCACCTTGTCCTGCAAATCACTTTGCTGACTTTCCATCAAGGATTTTAAATTTTCTAAATCAAAAACAGCATTGCCTGCGGGGTTCAAAATTTCGGACAAGCTATTGTAGATGTATCTGTCCGTCAGCGAACGCTTCAGAGCTGTATGGTGTAATACCAGCTTCCTAAATTCTGCCCGCTTTGTTCTGAGCCCCATTTCAGCTCGCTCTACAGCTCTCAATGCTTCATTCCTTTGACTCTTTATGATCATAATTTCAGACTCAGCTTTAGCTAACTTTTTGTTCAACAACTGCTGAGCTCTCTCTGACTGAGCTTGCAATACCCTGTGTTGTACATTCTGTGCTTCCTGGGCTTTCGAGAGTGTGGCAATCTGATGTTGTGCTTCTGCCAATTCAGCTTTAAGCTTTTTAACTTCATCTTCTGATCCAGCAGCTTCCACTAATTGTCCCATACAGCTGACAATGGTATTCCAAGAGGACTGTATCAATACTGAACATCTGTCTTTGACCGTTGTTGGATCAGAATCAATTGGTTCATATATTGCCACAGGAGCCACATAAGGTAGAGATGCATAATCAGTTTTGGTGAGTGAGAGATGCCCTCTCAATTTCTGAGTTTGCATTTGCTGTAGCTTATCCTTTTTAACCAGTTGCAGAGGGTTTTGAGAAATGACAGCAAGTGTTTCAGTCATAGTTGAGGATGCTGGAACTTTCCCCTTATCCAGTTGATTCTTGCCTTTGTCTCCTGACTGGTCTGGTACCTTCGCCTCAGTGACTGGCTTTACCTGATCCTTCCCAGATCCAGTAGCAACTATTTGTTTAACAACTTTCTTAGTAGGTACAGTTGTCTCAGTGCTCGCTGCCTTTACCTGGCTTTCGATGTGCTTCAAGAATTCACTGCTTTTGGTCAGTGTAATTCTTGGTTTCTTTGAACTACTAGCTTCCTCTGTAGTAGCTTTCCTTTTCAGGTCCTTGGAAGTTGTTTGACTGTCCGTTTCCTCGCCGTCTGAGGATAGTTCAATTTTCTTCGGTTCAGAAATGGACTGCTCATTCCATGCCAGCTTCACCTGCTCATTAATGTCTGCAGCAATAGCCCAATACAGAAATTGCCAGACATACCATGCCTTGAAAACAGTTTGAGATTTCAACTTGGCAGTCTGTTGAAGTACATTATGCGAGAGTATTTGTCATAGGTTGATATGAACTTGTGGATCCAGTATCTTGGCCAACAACATAACAAATAATTTTTTTGACACATAAGTTGGGTTATTCTTAAGACTGACTGATTCGGCTACAAACCTGCAAGTAGCGGAGGCTTCCAGTCCTGCTACTGGAACTCCTTGAGTACTTGCCTTGCGCTTCTTTCGAGCTGCTTCATCCTCCTTAAGGGCAATACTTATTTGCTATGCAGTTGCCACCGATGGTTTAGGCTCATTAGGAATCCGAAATGCAAATGCAATGGCTTCTGGTGTCATTGACACCCTCCTATTATTTATCATAGCATTGCTGTTTTCTGCATCAAAGGAATCAAGAACTTGCTTGATGATCCCTGCATCAAAAGCAATCCTTGTCGCCTGCAATACAACTCGCAGATCCCAGAGTTGTAGCAGATTCAGTGCATGATCAGTAAAGACATATCGTTGGATTTTACTGTATGGAAGAACAGGAAGGCTTTCCTTTGCCTCAGTAATTATAGCTTGGGTTTCTGCAAGAGTTTCCTCCATCTTCTCTGATCGTTTCCTTCTACCCATACACTGTGAGGTCGACGACGATGAAACAAGCGAAGGTGAAGAGGACTTACTTGTGTTAAATTTGTTGCCTGGTGTCGCTGGTAAGGTTGTTTGACAGTAACTGTCTCGTTGGAGGTCGAAGTTTGCGGTTGTAGTGAAGAGACCTCGGAGCTCGGCGATGGCGAATGGTTGACAGGAGGAAAGCGTCGCGCAGGAGATTTATGAGGAAAAATGTTAACTCTCCTGAATGTTATACGTGTTCGCGCCATAAAAGCTCCACTACTCACCGCTCCTAGACTTGTGTGCACCATCGCTGACGTGGCAAACATGCATCGGACAAGACTGCAACCCATCCTTGTAATAATTATCACTGGCATACCATTTTACCGTTGGCCACTTAAAATTTGGAAAGTGTGTTCATACTGGTTCTGAACTGATTCCTACTCTGGCTGGATCATACTGGTACTGGTTCTTAAATTAGCCTGATCTGATTCTTCAGGTACTGGTTCTGAAGCTGGCACTGGTTGCACATGGAAAAGACAAAAAATATCTGATTCTGGTATCTCTTGATCAACAACCTCCAGTTCCTTAGTGAATTCTTCTAATCCAGTTTCTCTGGTCCCTGAGTAATAAAGTTTGATCTTTGCTCCATTATATACTCCTGGCAACATTAGTCCAGATAAGTCTTTTAATCTGACTGTGCCATTAGAAAAGACCCAATCAACCTCAAAAGGTCCTGCCCAGGAAATCTTCAAATTCGGCTTCTTTGGACCCATTCTTAACTGATATAGAAGCACTAAGTCTCCTTTCTGAAATTCTCGGACTTTAATTCGGCGATCATGCCAGTGCTTCCTTCTTTGTTGAACACTTTCTTGTTCTAATATAGCCCTTTGCTTGAGTTCATCTAACTGCATCAGTTCATCCAGTCTTTTCTTAAGGTTATGGTTGAAGTCTAATCCATACTTTACAACCATTCTCAGACTGGGGATTACAAACTCCATAGGAACCACTGCTTCAGTACCATACACGATTCTGAATGGTGTCATTCCAGTAGTGACCTTATAAGCTGTTCTATAAGGCCATAGAGCAGTCTGAAGCTTCAAATCCCACTGGTCTGGTTTCTTTTGCACCACCTTAGTGAGAATATTCTTAATTGTCTTATTGCTACTTTCAGCCTGTCCATTGCATCTGGGATAGTAAGGAGTAGATTTCCGATGCTTGACTGAAAGAATATCTAATAGGATTTCCATAGTATCATTGATAAAGTGTGTCCCTTGATCGGTCACAATTTCCACTGGACATCCATATCGGCAGACAATATTCTCAAACAGAAACCATACAGTTGACTTGGATGTGTTGTCAGGAAGAGCTTTAGCTTCAATCCACTTGGTAACATAACAAGTAGCCATCATGATGTACTTGTTCTTCCTGGGAGTCACCGTCTTAAAAGGTCCCATAAAATCCAATCCCCATTTCATGAATACTCCCAATGGTTGTATTGGCATTAAGGGAGTCATGTCTGCAGCTGTTGGTCGGCCCATTCTCTGGCATATATCACAAATTTTACAAAAGCTTCTGACATCAGCAATCATTGTTTGCCACCACAGACCTGCTTGCAAAATCTTCTTGTAGGTTACTTCGTTGGAAAAGTGTCCACCAGACTCTCCATTATGTGCCTCTGAGATAACTTGCATTCTTTCCTCCATTGGAACATATCTCCGAAGTATACCATCCACACCCAATCGATAAAGTACTCCCCCAATGATGGTAAATTTCAGGCTTTTTATGATCAGGGCCTTCTTCTGATTCTGTTTCCAATCTTCTGGAAAGGCACCCTGGGAAAGGAACTGATAAATATCATACCATTTAGGGTCCACTGATTCTTCTGCTTCTAGCTAAAATAAATTAGCATCCACTGGTTCATCTCTGAGAGGTGATTCTGAAAATCCTTCTGTACTTCTGGAAAGAAAGTCAGCTCCACAGTGGTTTCGGCCAGGCTTATGGAAAATTCTGAACTCAAATTCCATAAGGAACATCATCCATCTTATCAGCCTGCCTTGAATAATAACTTTGTTAATCAGAAACAGAAGAGCTTGATGATCCACATAAAAATGGAATAACTTCCCCAATAGGTAATGCCTGAACTTTGTAGCGCTAAAAACCATTCCGAGGGCTTCTCTTTCAGTAGTCGTATAGCCTTGTTCAGCCTGACTGAATCTTCGACTAGCAAAATAGACCGGATAGTCTGTTCTGCCATTTGGCTGAGCTAATATTGCCCCCATTGCCAATCTTGAAGCATCGAAGTGTACATGAAAAATGATATCCCAGTTCGGCTGCCTGAGGACTGGTTTACTGGTAATGGCTTTTTTCAAATTCTGGAAACTCTCCTCACACTCAGCAGTCCACTTGAACTTACTGGTCTTCTTTGTAAGCTCATATAGTGGCACTGCTTGAGAAGCAAATTTGTGTACAAATCTTCTATAAAAATTTACATACCCCAAAAAAAGAACTCAACTCAGAAGTAGTTCTGGGTTCTTTAGCTTGCTGGACACACTGTATTTTGTCATTGGCCATTTCTATTCCATTGCGGGAAACCACATGTCCCAGTAGCTGTCCCTTCCAAACCAAAAATACTGATTTAAATGGATTCAAGCAATCCTTTTCTCCTGACAGCGTTTAAAAACCATCTCTAGGAATAGAAGATGCCGTTCCTCAGTTGAATAGACAGTGAAGTCATCCATGAAAATGGCGAGGAACCGATGAAGAAATTCATTAAACATATCCATCATACACCGCTGAAAAGTAGCTGGTGCATTGCACAGGCCAAAAGGCATCACCAGATACATGAATGCTCCCCACTCAGTGATGAAAGTGGTCTTGGTCCTATCTTCTGGAGCAATCTGTAACTGGTTATAGCCGCTATAACCATCCATGAAGCTATACATCTCATATCCTGCGATCTCCTCAAGCAACATATCAGTAAAAGGTAAGGGAAATGGATCCTTAATGGTCTGGGCATTTAGTTTCCTATAGTCGACACAAACCCTTAATTTCCCATTCTTCTTAGGAACGACAACTATTGGAAATAACCAATCACTGCTTGCTACTTCCGTAATGAACCCAGCCTTGAGATGATTATCAATCTCCTCCTTGACCTTCTTGGCATAGTTAGGGTTCATCCGGTATCTTTGTAATCTGATTGGCCTAGCGTCCAGTTTTAGTGGGATTCGGTGCTGACAGACTTCACGATCTACTCCCTTCAAATCTGTATGTTCCCATCTCTATAGTTCTGGAACATTATCCGTGCTTTTTCCTTCATTGCCGGTTTCAAGTGCTTGTTGACTTTGATCATTCTGGGATTTTCCTCTGATCCCAGGTTCCATCCCTCTACTTCCTGATTATTTGGAAGCAACCAGTTGGGTCCTCCTCCTTTTTGTTTGGTCGACTCTTCAGCGTAGTTCCAAGAAGGTCCATTCATTTCTGAATCATTATTCTGATTAGGTGGATATTCTTCTAGACATGCTGATTCTTCCATTATATCAGTATCAGCTGGTTCCTCCATTCTTCCAGTTAGCTGAACAGTTCTTTCCCCTGTATTGACTTCAGTGAATTAGTCAGGGAATTGTTTCTTCTGCTTGTCAGCTTGCTCTTTGTTTAGTAGGATTGCATTCAAATCAATTTCTGCCAAAGGAAAGATGTTCATTGCTGCCAGCATTCGCTCAATTTTCTTAGCTCGGTATTTCTGACACAAATCCTTCGGCCTCAGTTCCTTTTTCCAGCTCCTGGTATTGTTGGTCTGGATTTTGATTCTGGCACTGGCCCCTTCTATGGTTAAAGTCTAGTTTGCGTAGTCATGAACAACATGTGCTATTCTTAACCATGGGCGGCCTAATAGCATTCCATATGCGCCCTGCACATCCAAAACTAGGAAACTAGTTTTGAATTTTTCCCTCCCCACTCTTATCTGCATGTTTTCAATCATGCCCGTTGCTTGTACGACTCGATGATATGCCATTCTTACTTTGAATGGTGCTTGTTTCATGTTGGTGATACCCATTCTTTGCTGAAGATGGGTTCCCATTATATTGACTCCTACTCCTCCATCCAATATGACACTTGAGAGAGGTTCCCACTGCTTCCTGACCTTGTAATCCACCTGAATAAGTGGAACTTCATCATCCCTAACAGTCGTCAGGTCTACTGTTCTGGCGTCTGCCTCAGTCCTCCTACGCTGCCTGATAAAGTTGGCCACCTCAGGTAAGGTCTTTCTTATATCCTCTAGCTCTACAGTCAGCTTCTGGATTCTATTACAAATTTTCACCTAAATTTTCTCTTGCTCCTGGTCAGACTGATTGTCAGAGCTTGAAGAGCTAGTGTTCTCATACTTCCATTCTTCTTTAGCAATACTTTCACTCCTTCCTTCCTCTTCCATCTCACCAGCTAGTCTATGTACCACAGCCAGCATGGTCTCTGTCATGGCCGGTACTGACTGATCTTTATCAGTCGATTGGGCTGGTATCTTCTGAATGACTCTAGCCTCGAAACTTTTTGGCTGCTCTGGCAGCTTCTTAGCTAAATCCTCTGTGATTTTAGCTGCTAGTTCCCGCTGCTCTTGCCACTCATCTACCACCTTTTCCTTACCCTTGGCCTTCCAAACTTTCCTTTGTTGGGCCCACTTGCTGCTGTTAGAGTTGGCTGGTACTTCTGAAATGTCTGGAATCTCTTCAATGATCACTCCTTTGCTCCTGGTAACTACTCTGACTGGAACTGGCTCTGGTGCCTTAGCCTCAGTAGAAGTTGTTACTGGTGCATCTGGACATTGGGCTGCAAAATGACCATACTTTCCACATGTATATCAATTCATGCTTTTGGTCTGGAAGTTGCCTCTTCCTCTTCCTCTGCCCATTCCTGGTTGGTATCTGCCTCGTCCTTGACCAGTACCACTGGTACCTGGTCCTTCTTCTTGGGCTACTTTGATTGGCTCTGTCTTCATTGGTTCAGTGTAGGCAACCACTGATAGATCCTTTCCTTTCTTAAAATGGTGAATTCGGATGCCACAATTATTCCATAGGTGACCGAAGGCCTTACAGTAGGTACATTATGGGCATTCCGTGGAGATATGGTCCTTGGATTTACATCTTGAACACCAAGTCTCCATCTTCCGGACCGACTGTCTTGTGTGGCTAATCTTTGCAATCTGCCTAGCCATTTCTTCAATTTTCTTGGTCCATGATCCTTTCTTTGATTTGTCCTTTGTCCGTTCATTGGAACTGCTCTCGGAATTTCTGGACGTTGCACTGGAATCAGAAGCTTCAGTAGCTGAACTACTGATACTGGTCCTTCTCTTCTTGTGGCCTTTTTCTTTCTTAGCCTGCTGTTCCAGTTTTAACGATCACTAGACCAGGTCATTGAATTTCTTTGTAGGTGCTGGTACTTCCTGTTCTCTCAGCTTCTTGCTTCTGAACCCATTCAGAAACCATGCCCTTAATCTTTTCTCAGACGGTGGTTCTTGCAGTTGTCTGGTCAGTTCTTTGATCTTTTCTACATAGCTGCGGACTGACAAATTCCACTGTTTGATCTGATCCAATTCAGAGAGAATATCCTCATCTCCTCGATTGTCGGAATATTCCAACCTGAAGGCCTTAAGTAATTTATTATATGATCTTAGTTGGCATGCAGGATAATGGTAATACCATTTCCTTGATGCTTCCTTCAAGGTTTGTGGAAAGTATTCCCCCCAATCATCTTCATCAATGTTTTTTAGTTCAGCATACTGCTCAAAAGCTTGTATGTGAACATCAGGATCATCCTTTTTCCCTCCTTTGAACATGGGAAAGGAAATCTTCAGGGAAGCGGAGTAATCATGTCGATTGCTGCTAATTCCACCAGTTCGCTTCTTGGCTTCAGACTGATATTTGGGAGCCTTCTTGCAGTTGTGAGTGTCAGCATCCCAAAATTATCCAGATCATTAAAACATTTTTTCCTATAACATCAATGGATTTTTCGTCATAATCTATGGGTCTAAAGGCACCACAATGTTCTTTTGAGAAATAAAAATAGCTATAAAAATATCACATTTTGTTCAATCTGTAGACCATAATCAATGTTTCTACACCTACTCTCATAATTTCCAATAAGAAAATATTGATATGATATGGTTGTGTCCTTTACTTGCATATACTGACCTCAATACTCTCAAAAGAGTTGAAAGGTCTCAAACTAGGACAATTTTAGAGACACTTCAATAAACTAGTTAGACTGCATGCATTAAAGAAATGGCTTACACAATATGTACTTTACATTCCATTGGGAAAATAGTAAAACTAATAGCTAGAATATTATACATATATTAGGGAGTCATATATAAGCTACAAAATTATTATGCTTGCACTATCAATTCACTAAAATATAAGAGAATATATACTCATTTAAAAATGGCTACGTTTTTGGTACAAGCCAAAAAATTCCCATTGTTGCATCTTTTGTTGCATGGGATGATTACGTGCCATAAAAGTTGAGGAAGAATGGTCACGTGATATGGAATCCATGACATTATCAAATTTGCAACCAAGTCACATCCAGCTTTACTTAAAAAATTCCAAATGTTCAAATTTCTTCATTAAATCAACATGGTCAAATTCTTGTATGTACTACATTTGTTTCTCTTTCTCCTCAACCTCTCTTATTTGCCAAAACATGAACATTCTGCTTATCAACCTCACTAATATTAACACGAGGCACATATTCATTAATTGGAGGACGTGGTGGTGCTTGGTTGTCAATTGCATGCTCTCTTGGACCATTGGGTGGCCCGGGGCCCCTACTATTTTTATTTGCCAAATAAAGGATACAAACCTACTCTTTCCCTTGGTGGATGATGCAAACAATAAGGATCATAATGGTCCTCTTCCTCACAATTTTTACACCAATCTAGCAAAGGCCTTACTTAGAATCTTCCTCCTCTTGGCTTGGGGGATCCACTCCTTACAAAAAGGGACACGACACCTTTCAGCAAAGAGTTTTATACAACCCCCTATTTACAAGTAGTATATGGTAGTAATGATCCCATTGTTGGATTATAAGAGCTATAGTTAAAATATTATACCTATATTTTAAATTTAAAGTTTTGCATGGTTCTTAAAAAACACACTATGGCCAAATCTATTGTGTACTTAAAATTTCTTTTGTATTTTTTTAGCATTAGTTTATTTCAATATAGCTCGATGGGATTCTCTTTATTCCTAAGCCTCAAGTAACTTTAACACCATAAAAGAGCACAAAAACAAATAATAACTCGTCATGTAGTTCTAAATGGAAGCATGATGTAGTTCTGAATGGAAGCATGTGAGTATGGATACACTTGACATGATTTATGTGAAAATGGTCTAGGTAGTGTAATATCAAACAATGGCTTTCAATAGACATGAGATGGGAATTATGAAGATTGTGCTAGTAATGTATGCACTTGATGTATTACTTAAACTCTCTATCTATACATGTAATGGTTCAATAATTTCTTGTGCACCTCTATCTCTTATCCTTCCCCCCTCCTCCACTAAGGGGAAACACCCCCCCCCCCCCCCCCCCCAAAAAAAAAAAAAAAGTGAGACTTATATCCCAACCCCCATAAGATAATAAAGAAAAATTAATGGGGGCCCACCCCTAACTTATACACTTATTTAACTTTTTTCAATAACCCCCTCTCTTACTCTTACATGGTATGATAAGTTTTTGATAGTTGATCCCCTAAGCCTCTAGGATGCCCTCTATCCATAACATTAGCCACAACTCCTCCATTTGAACAAATAAATTATGTACTATATGGGGCCCATCTTTGTGGAACACATGCCATACCTCTATGATCTCGATTCTCTGTTTGAGGCTCATCATGTACATTCAACGATTGTGTAGAGGATACGAACTCAGAACCTAATGCACCCTAGTTTATCTTCTATATTATCTTGCATCTCTTTCCTCAAGCAATCACCACATTTCCATTTTATTCCTTTGGGCTATTGAATTCACATTCAAACTTTGGGATGCAAGCATGTCATAAACTTGCCCAGTTTGAAATTATGACTATTGGATAATTGCATGGCTATCACCAATTCTATCTGACACTCTTTGAATTTATCAAGAAAGATATTGAAATATTTACTTTCATCTTGTGTACGAGCCTTCACCTTCACATCCATGTCAATGGAAGAGACCTCTTTGAAAAAATCTTGTAGAAACCTTGCTTGCGAAGCCTTTCATGCATCTAGGTTTGCCTTCCAAATCATCAAACCACACTTTAACTTTACCTTACATTACTAGAGGCATTTTTCTACATCCTGAGTTTTCATTTTACATGCATAGAGACATCATGTGGAGGTCAAAATTGGATATCCATTCATCTAGATTCACTTCACATGTGAAAATAGGCCAGTAACTTTGTGTTTCCATCTCAAAATATGCTTTTGATTCTCCCAAGGAGCAATCAAATGATGTGTCTCTAAGGGGGCACCATAAGATGGAAAGAAAGACAAATCAAGAACACACAACAATGCCTCTCTTTAGCCCAAGTTTCATACAATGGCCCAATCTACTAGCAAACACACTTCAATTTGCACAATTTCTCCCACCCGATGCACAATCTCTCTCAATCACACAACCCAACATGATCAAACCATTTGAAACCCTTTTTTCTCTCTAAAATCCTCACCGACTCTCTCCCACCCGATCCACAATCTCTCTCAATCACACAACCCTACATGATCAAACCATTTGAATCCCTTTTTTCTCTCTTAAATCCTCACCAACTCTCTCCCTTATGCTCACACACAACTACTATGGAAGTTACACACACACACACACACACACACACACACACACACACACACACACACACACACACACACACACACACACATGTACTGCTATGACTAATTAAACCTAGGTCCTCACACTTTCCCTTGCAAAAAAACTGTCTCTAACACCCTATGGTTCCCCCTTACTAAGTTGATGATTGATAATTTTTTTTGAAACCCTCATAAACACCTTAACTATAGAGGTTTCCCCTTGGGGGGAGGCTTGCGTCTCTCTATCTTGCAATGGGTTCTACACTTAATGGTTGCTTATAGGCCTTATCCCTTGTGGGAAGGCACCCGTAGTGGAGCATGACAATCCTAAATTCCTTGAAGGTGGCACTTAAAAATGGTACGAACATTACAAGATGCATTCACATCCATTATTGCCTCCCTTCCCTCTTCCCCTATCATGTAAAATTGTCTATCATGTGCTGAAAACCTGCTTGGCTAAGCATACTCCTACCCCTCTTGTCTTTTTCATCATATGGGATTCTATTGGGATTACCCATGGCGGGCCCCTTTGTGAATGTTGTTGCTTGGAGATGCGCACCTACTGAATGACCAGTTCTTGGGGGGACTGGCCTCCTTGTACAAACTAGGGGCCTCAACCATGAGATTATGCTATATGTAGAGGTGGGGATTGCTTTGGCCCCTCACTTAGCCTTGTTTGCGTTGGTGTGTGTTTGTGTAAGAGAGGAGTGGGAGTGTGCTGCTGATTGCTGAGCATCATGGAACAAGTTGAACAAGCATCTCAGGTTAGTGCTTATATGGTCTTGGTTTACATCACTGCACCATGTACACACTTTATTGGCACATTTACGTTATTGGGTTGTACCTATAGTTGATACTCACTACCTTTTTGGTGCTTTTTCTATCTTGCTACTATTAGCTTGGAATAACAATCTGTCGCATAGTTTTTTGGTTAAAAAAAGGGGGGGGGGGGGGGGGGATTGCCCTCCTGAGCATTCTTATTTAGTATATTTTAGGATTATGGTTCTCTAAACTGTTGAGCATTGCTGGACTTGATACCCAACTAGGGGTCACTACTATGGAAATCGTCGTTCGATTGGCTTGGTACATGCTATGTTATTAATTCCACACCTGGCCGTGTAATCTCTGTACAATCAATGCGTGAAGGGTTTTTTTTTTTACTGGTACATAATCTGCAGGTTTGAAAAAAATGGGGGAGAAATACATACAGGCATTTTGCCTTGCACCGGTGCTTGATTTGATCTGACTTTATCTACACATACTATTTTTTTTAAATAAAAAGGGGGGTTTTGTATTGGCCCAACCTGGGCACTTGGTAGTTCATGTGGTCGCCTGTTGAGCATCATGAACGAACTTTTAAAAGGGTTTTTTCACCAAATGTCATGTTTTTTGACCTGATGTATCTGTACGTTTTTTGTAGTGGTTGACTAGTCTATTGTAAGGAGTTTTACTAGCGGTTAAAAAAAGGGGGGATGAAATCTCATCTGGTTGTAAGCTCTCGCTTAGTTATTTGGCATGATGGTGTGAGATTGATTGAGCAAATATATGGCTCCATCTCAAAAGTAGGTTTCTTTGTTATATTGGTAGAAACCCTATCCTTGGAGACATTTTAAATATGGTAATGGCTTTGACAATGTTTCCTATTGATGTATTTAAATCTTTGCATAAAACTTATGGTGCTGGCATTGGGTTCTTACAAAGAATATGGTATTTCTTGGCTCACGCTTGGTAAGTAGCTTGTGTGGAAGGAAACATATTGCATGTGAATGGAACACAAAAAATCTAGCATTATGTTACATGTCACCAATGGTTTGATTGGCTAAGTTCAAAGAAAAGAGAGATATAGGGGAGATGGGCATATGAAACTTGGATCAGAAGGGGTAGTGGACTTTTGATCAGAATATTCCAAAGTAGTGATGAGCTTTGTGATTACAAAACATATTTTTGATGAGAAAGAGAGCTAAAATACTTTGGACAATAGGGTTTATGTTAAAAAAGTTATAAGATCGACATGGATAACAAATGATAAAGTCCATTTGACAGCTGTAAAACACATTCAAGGTTAACATATATGTTGTCTTGTTTGAATGTATGCGGGGGAGAACTCTATCCTTTCTTGGAAGTTTTTTGTTATAACCTGATATCCGTCAGTAGTGTACCTGACTCTTGTCACATTGTAGATTGATATGTACTGACTATTCCTTGAACAAAAAACATTGGAGTGGGACCCCATTCTTATTTCTATGTACAAGAATAATTCAAAGACTCAGTTGTTTTTGTGCTACCCCTTGTCACTTGTCTAAAGCCAGCTATCTTTTAAACTTTATGCTCTTTTGTGTTTATGTATTAATGGAAAACAACAACACACATGTCCTACACACAACGTTCTCCGAGTTGTCTGAGAGAACCGGGATGCTGGCTTTAAAAATTGTCGGGCTAGGTTAGACTCATTGTCTAAAATTCCTAGTTAGGTTGATTGGTGCTAGTTGGTCCCCCCTAGACTACAGTTCTGGATTCCTACTGACGACTATCGTAGTCTTTGGACTTTGCTGATTTTAGGGTTGTAGGTCTATCCACCTATTCTAACCTTGATTTTACATTATTGTCTAAAATTCCTAGTTAGGTTGAATGGTGCTAGTTGGTCCCCCCTAGACTATAGTTCTGGATTCTTGTTGACGACTATCGTAGTCTTTGGACTTTGCCAATTTTAGGGTTGCAGGTCTATCCACCTATTCTAACCTTGATTTTACATTATCTTTCAGATACACACTCTGTATAACATGACTTCTCGCATGAGAGTCATCCGGGACTCGGAAAAACATGCAAGGATTTTAGAAAAAAATAGACTCTAAAAGAGCATCCCTCTAAAAAAACCCATGCCCCTAGAACTAGACCAGGAGTGGATGAGTTGTTCGACAAGCTCGCCCATTCTCGTATTTTTACCAAGATCGACTTGCAGTCGAGATATCACCAAGTACACATTCGACTTACTGATATACCCAAAACTGCGTTCCAAACAAGGTTTGGACATAACAAATTTTTGGTTATGCCTTTCGGGTTGACCAATGCACCAGCTACGTCCATGACACTTATGGATAGTGTCTTGAGACCATATCTAGGCAAGTTTCTTATTGTCTTTCTCGATGACATTCTCATGTACAATGCCTCTGAAGAAGAGCACTTGCAACATTTAAAGCAGGTGTTTGGCCAAAGAGTCAAAGTGTGATTTTCTCAATGAGGAAAGTCATTGCCTCCAAAGTCAACTGATGGACTGTACATGGATCGATCCAAAGTGGATGCCATTTGGAGGTGGCCTTCTCCCAAAATCTGGAAGAGTTACAAATTTTCTTGGGATTCACAGGTTTTTATCGAAGGTTTGTTAGAAATTATGCTCACATTGTTGTGCCAATGAAGGACCAACTGAAAGCCAAGGGGGAAATCTTTCAGTGGGGAGCCGCTCACAACAAAGTTTTGATGCTCTCAAGGATGCATTAGCTACATCCCCATTCTAGCTATTGTTGATCCTTTGAAGCCATTTGTTTCAAAAATGGATGCCACTAATTGTGCTATTGGAGCAGTCCTTCTACATGAGGGAAGGCCAATTGCATTTGAAAGCAAGAAGCTTGATTCATCACAACAAAATTACTCTGCTTATGAAGAGAACTCTATGCAATAGTGTTTCCTTTGAATACATGGCGGCATTATTTGTATGGAGCTCAGTTTGAGATCGTGTTTGGCCATGAAAGCATAAAATGGTTTACACAACAAATTGATTTGAATGGTCAAAAGGCTGGGTGGATGAGATTCTTCAGGAGTATGACACAAAGATCCAGTATTGTAAAGGAGTATGACACAAAGATCCAGTATTGTAAAGGAGTATGACACAAAGATTCAGGAGTATGACACAAAGATCCAGTATTGTAAAGGACGGTACAACATGTTAGCTACCACTCTTACTCATATGCTTGAGATCAACTCTCTTCTTTTCACAAAAAATAGAAGTGGGGTTTTGGACTCTTTTAAGGGAAAACATGAGCGTGAAAATTCATACTCCAAAGTGTGGAACCATGTGCAAATGAGGGATCCTTCTGTGTCTTTAACCTCCACACTTAGTTCTTCTCTATCGAGTGATGAACTACAGAGATGGAAAAATATTTCCATCAATAATGGGTACCTACTCCACAAGGGGAGAGTTTGTGTACTGATGGATGCAGACATTCGGTGTCAAATTCTTTATGAATGTCATGCTAGTCCAAGTGCAGGGCACCTAGGAATTAGGAAGACTGATGCTCTCGTAAGACGATAGTTTTATGGTTGCATTTACATGGCTATGTCCAAGACTATGTCTTCCATTGCCAGAAATGTCAAGTCAATAAAGCAGAGCGCTTAAACACAGGAGGTCTCTTGCATCCATTAGAGATTCCTAATGGTAAATGGGAAAGTATCTCTATGATTTCATTGTGGGTTTACCAACCACTGTACGAGGTAATAATTTGGTATGGGTGCTCGTAGACTGGTTGAATAAACTATGCAAGTTTATTCCAACCAAATCAACAATCAAGACTCTAGGTTATTTGTGGACAATCTGTATAGGTTGTATGGATTTCCAAGTAACATTGTGAGTGATCATGATCCCAAGTTTAACCATTCATTTCTAGAGAGATGTGTTTAAATGATTGGGTACATAACTCAACCTAAGTACAATAGATCATTCTGAAGTACAACAGATCATCCTGAAATGAATGGTCAGACTGAAAGAGTCAATCAAGTGCTAGAGGATATTCTACAAACATATGTTACCAAGAAGTAATCAGATCGAGAATATTATCTACATATTCTTGAGTTTGCTTACAACAGCTAAGCATGTAACGACTGGATTTAGTTCCTTCATGCTACACCAGTTACTGTGAGGTTGGCAAATGAAAATCTCCAGCAGGTCAAGGAATTCATCCAAAACCATATGAACGTGTTGAAATTGGCTCGTCAAAATGTTCGACAAGCGTAGTATCTATATAAAGCAGTATCGATGTAAGAAGTACACCGATGGGAAATTTGACAAGTTACCTTCATAGAAGGGGAGATATATTTTTTCATGTGCTAGAGAACTCAAATATTCTAAATACTAGGCCAACACCTAAATTATCTATGAGATAATGTGG
This sequence comes from Adiantum capillus-veneris, assembly GCF_014529385.1. NCBI lineage: Eukaryota > Viridiplantae > Streptophyta > Polypodiopsida > Polypodiales > Pteridaceae > Adiantum > Adiantum capillus-veneris. The sequence continues at coordinate 19,878,432 of NC_140939.1, read as the reverse complement.
ACCTTTCAAGATACTCAAGCGAGTTTGTGACAGAGCCTATAAACTCTTGTTACTTCTACACTCTTGTATTCATCTGATATTTCATGTAAATAGTTTTTTTAAACGCTTGCATGGGGATGACAATGTCATTGACCAACAGATTCTGGTTGATTTTGTTGAAAATCCTACCCAACCGTATAAACTTGAACAAATCTTAGACTATCATGATTTACGTACCCATCATCATATACATTGACAAGATTTAGTCAAGTGGAAAAATCGACCCGAAGAAAGTGCCACTTGGGAAAACATTAGTGTTCTTAAGAAGAAGTTTTCCACTTTTGTTTTCGAAGACAAAAACACTTATCCAAGGGGGAAGTAAAAACTCGGGCCAAGGGCTGACTGCTAAGCTAAACAGGGAATCCTAAAAGAACAAGGCCTATATAAAGGGCGATAGGAAGGCCAAGGGCAACCCTGGAGGGTCACAGACCTGGACTAAGAGCCGACTGCTAAGCTGGGCAGGGAACCTTAGAAGGGAAAGCCCTATATAAATGGTGGTAGAGAGGAGGGTTGTCTATGGTAGTTCCCATGGTTCTTTCAGTTATGGCAAGGAAAGATTCAATACAAATTTTCATTACAAAAAAAGGTCGCAACAACATGTGCCAAAATCAAATCACTCACCTCCGTTGATTTTTCTCCTCGATTGATTTTGTTGAAGCTTTTGATGTTTTGTCTAGTTGAGTCAAATGTCATGCGTAGCAGCCACTTGATACTTGCACCTACATTGAAAATAAAAGTCATTGTTTGCTTGATGTGGAATCACAACATGCCAAGCGTGTTGCAATAAAAAGGGGATTGTAATTGAGAAAAAAATTGCAGATGTAAAATCAAACACTTAGAAGATTTCAAATGAGATTACCAAAATGTAGGAAGACCTTTGAAAAAGTCGTTTTGGCTCCCTAGTGGCTCCCTACTGGCTCTTTGAAAAAATGTAGGAAGACGTTTGAAAAAAGGTCGTTTTGGCTCCCTATCTATTTTGGCTAGACTTTGAGTTTCCGATACATAGAATCTCTCAAGATGCTTTAGCATCTCCATTCAATTCACAATTTAAAACCAATTTTAATGGCTAGGATTTGACCTTAGTACTTAGAGAGTATAAAGTTGAAGCTTAATCACTAGGCTATTTGCCTATGCTGTCCTTAGGGGTTCCCTTAAACACAAAAAAAAAAACAATACTCCCCTCCCCTCCCCCCCCCCCCCCACCCCCCGCCCCCCCCCAAAAAAAAAAAAAAAAAAAAACCCCTACCCCTAGGCTCCCCCCCTCCCCGCCAACTCCTAGCCCCCCCTTCTCCTTTCCCTTTTTTTCCCCACCCTTCCCTTTTCCTTTCTTCCCCCTAAACTAATTAATGGCTTCACTAAAAAAAAAATCGTTTTGGGCATCTACTAAGCCAAATCTTCCTAGCTTATTGTGCTTCTATTGGACAACCCATGGTAACTTTGAATCCTACAAAATAGTAATGCTCTTTCATGCTCTCTCTCTATCTCTCTCTCTCTCTCTCACACACACACACACACACACACAACCCACTGGAGCTTTGGGGGGGGGGGGGGGGGGTAACACAACACTTGCCTAGCTTAGCATGGCTTTGTAGGTTGACAATTTCTTCATGTTTTTGCATTGACGAGCGTGTTGGCATTTGGAGAAACACAAGTAACCCTTTATTTGTTACAATCCTTAGAGTATCCCATGAAGTTACTCACTCACGATGTGAGACATGGCAGCACTGAATCTTTCGGATCAGTAATGGCAATGTTCATGCCACGTATGGAAAGCAAGAGATGGTGCAAACAAAGCAAGAGGAGGTGGGAGGCAAAAGTCTACTGCCATTTGGAGGTGAATTAGGCAATGTAAAAGCTACGCAAGTGAAATCCTCAAAGATTATGCCTACCCCCTTAGTTTTTAGGATGCGTTAGTGGGAATACAAAAATCTTGGCTTACCACTAAAGTGCGACCAAGGAATAGGAGCGCTATCCTCGCCCCACTTCCACCGGGCATGAATCAGCTCTAAGAAAACCTGAGGAAGATCACCCAAATTGTAGGCATCTATCACATGGATTCAACAGAAATCGCCGTCATAGGGAAGAAAATGAACTCTTAGGAATGGAATAGACTATTGATACTACAATGACTGGTTAATTGATGAGTCCTCTTCATATCTAAGAATTCTTAGCTTAGACTCTTACTCATGCTGATACCTCTACCACTAAATGCTTTTTAGAACATTACTAGAATTTGTAATTTATTGTTTTTGCTAATATAATCCACTCACCATTGTGAGTTTTGCAAAAAAGAAAGAAGAATGTTTTTGCTTTCAAAAATTGTCACATTTTTATTTATAAAGGGTTAGCATTAAAGAAACTTCAAAAAAAATGTACGAATTGGATGATCTACCTAAATGGGTCATCCCAATAAATATCTTTATTTTATGGATGATTGTATGAAAATCCACGACACTAAGTGACACATAGCATTAAAGAGGGGGAGCTCATCACTATTTAATATCGTGTATTAAATATAATATAAGCAGTAGGATCTAGGGCGCTAAAGTGAAGCACATTTCTTGTGAAGTACGGACATCGTTCGATTTGTTTATGTTTACTTTTACTTTTTCTAGATCAATGACCTGGAAATGCATGCACGAAGGCCGAGGTCAATTATACCCGAGTTGCATGAAAATCAAGGTGAAATCAAACCTACGCAATGAAAAAAATGGTCCCCCCATCACCCGGGTTTGAACGCAAGACCTCGCAACCCAGGTTTTGAGACACGTGGGCTAGCCATCTCACCCGCAGGACATGTTGTGTCTCTGCCCATTTTTAGAACCCTTAATTGTGAGCCAACATGCATTGGCCAAGTTTAAGGGGTTTAACATGGCCAGGTTTAGTTTTAATAGCCATCTCATGGCTGCGATATCCTCAAACATCGTGCGTGGACTTCGCGACCCTTGATTTCGTTACCCCCCCTCTTTAATGCTATGTGTCACTTAGTGCTGAGGTATAGCAACCATAGTAGTAGCGAGGTATATCCATAGCATTGCTTGCATGCATATATCCATCTTATATTCATGCTTATTGTTTGTAAACTATGCTTATGAAATGCTCATGACTATTTCTCGCTCTATTTCTATATTTAGAAACAATTATTCACGTTGGTTGCACTTTGTTTATGTGTTTTAAACACAAGGAAGCATTATTGGCGTGGCCTTAAATGTTTAGGATGAGGATAAATGAAATTCATTCTCTCTCTCTCTCTCTCTCACAGCCATGCATGGATGTGCAAGAACATGTGTTGTAAGAATAATTTTTCTTGCAATAGACTACACCACGTCACCGTCATCATAAGGAAATTTTAGCAAAGATAGTGTCATGATAGGGTGGGACAAACCTATAACCTTGGGTTTCCTTCTTTTGACCTCAACATTGTACCCTTTGACGGACAGTAAAGCTATTTTATGCAAGTGATAGAAGACATTCTCTCTAGCTAGCAATGGCTCACATATTTCTGATTGAAGGTTTCCATGCATTGGTCTGTGTGAAGTTTTTGTTCACATGCATTGGAGTGGGATGCAAGGTTGACAACAAAGGGCAAGTTGTCCAAATTTCCAAAGACATACGCTCTTTTTAGTAAAGGAAGGAATCATCTACCAAAATCTCAATTTTGTACCGATCCCCGAAATGGGTGTGGGCCATTGATCCCATCGAGACCATGCCCGTGTGAGATAGTGAGGAGGGGATGCCAGGTTGAGAACAAAGGGCTTGTTCAAATTTCCAAAGACATACACTCTTTTCAAGTAAAGGAAGGAATCATCTACCAAAATCTCAATTTTGTACTATGGGGGGTGGTTAGTTATATGCTGAAAACAAAGGGGGTTAAGTCTACTCTTCTCTTGACAATTCCCTCAAGGTGCGAGCTTGAAAATTCTGATGTGTGTATAGTGTTTCCTTTAATGGAGTGAAGGTTTCGGGTACAAGGTTGATGTCTTTGGTTTGGCAAATGGGTGCCTTTTTTTATATGGAGATGCAGAAAGGCAGTGGAAAAGATGGGAGAAATCCAAGTTGAGTATCAAAAGGGCGAGGCATTATCAAGGGGGGGGAGGGGGCCAAAAACCAAGGGAGGGTGATGAGCCAACAATTCCGTGGGGAAGGCCAAAAGCCAACTGTGGAGGGCAGGGGGAGCAAGCAAGTCCCTTGAGAAAAAGAATGGAAATAGAATGTTCTTGGGGAGTGAGTGCCCACATAATTGGCAAATCGGCGATGATGGGTGGTGGTGGCGGTGGGCGGCCACCAGGGGTGGGCAGAGCTTCCCCCCCCTCCTCCGACAAGAGCCCTCCTCACCGACGCTCTCTCCCTCTGCACCTTCAAAGGCCCGTCCTTTGTAAAAGCTACCCCTTAACGGAAAGCGCCACCCGCACATGGCCATTGGCCAGTGGCCACCCTCCCTGACCCTCTCCTCTCCAAGCGCGCACGCAGGTCGGCCATGATTGGAAAGACGCCGTTGCTGCCTTGCTCATAATAGTCAACACTTCTTTTGCTGACCGTCAACGCAAAACCCGTAGGCACCAACTTTGATGCACATTGCCCCTGCTTTTGTTTTCAGCACGTTGCCCTTGTAAATCACTCCTTGCCTTTTCGTGTGTGGTGGGGTTTCACACTCATTGGTGGACCGTGGAAGCGGACACCGAGCGAGGACAAAAGAGAGAGAGAGAGAGAGAGAGAGAGAGAGAGAGATTAGTTAACATACTCTAATAACCGAACAAGCAAATGCATGTACAAAAAAACAAAGAGATGGGTCTTGGCAACTTGAGAGAGAGAGAGAGAGAGTTTACACACACACACACACACACACACAATTATTGGAATACAATGGTTAAGTATCGAGGTGCTTGCTCCCATGTAGGTGCACAAGACTGGCACAACCGATAACACAAATTTCGATAGTGCACGAGGCTGACACAATTGATCACAATTTTATTATTATTATTTTTTTTTTTTGGGGGGGGGGGGGGGGGGGGGGGGGGGGGGGGGGGGGGGGGGGGGGGGGGGGCGGGCGGGGGTGTGCATCTTGTGTAGCATAATGAGGAGTTGCTTGCACCTTACAAGCAACTATGCTCCTACACGCATAGTGATAGATCCGCAGTCCTTCATTGTCTAGGTGCAAGGTTCGACTCCGCGTGGGCTTCATGTTGGCCAATGTTTTGGTCAATCGATAGTAACCTGCTCCGAATGAATATGAATAAAAATAAAAATAAATAAGTAAATAAATAAATATATATATATAGAGAGAGAGAGAGGCTTATCAATACTTTGTAGATTCTTTGATGTGACAAAGTGTCACTTATGTAACATGCCTCACTAGCTATGGATAAAGACTCACCCATCAATGGTCTCCCACCGAACGATAGATTAAATGCATCTTGTAAACTAGCCTTTCATGCTCATTTTATCAATCAAAAATTTGGACAAATGTGGGGCTGTGTCCATCTACATGGATAAGGATAAACGTCCAGGTGCATTACTGCTTTTTGGCCTTATAAGTAAGGCAGACAACTCTTGGAAGCAATTGTGGACCACTGGATAAAGCTTGTCCATGACTTCCTATTTCTTGGGAGGCATTATCTAAGCAATGTAACTAACCATCTTTTGTATTTCTATCAAGAGGGGCATTGAGTTGTGGCTCTCACACACTCTTTCTCATCCTCCTCTGTAGGCCATTGTGACTTTTCACCTTGTTTGTGAGGATGAATCTTGATCGACTCAATGTTTGCATCGCAATCCAAACGGAGTGATCATAAAGCCCATGATAACTACACTTCGGTGGTTATCATTTTCGTCGTACACCCCAACTATATTGTGCAACTTTTTTGTTGCTCTCAAGGCCCAGAGTGTATCATAACCAATTCACACAAAACAATTGTGTTTCCCTTTTCTGATAATGACAATCCATTGCATCCTTCTACTTTCTACACTTTTTTGTTCTTGGCTATCTGTATCATCCATGATACAGTCTATTTGTTGTCCCTCACAAGGCATAGATAGCAAAATCTACTCTCTGCTTACATCATATGAATGCTTGTCTTACTTCTAGAAAACCACAATTTGCAAAAAGATTGCACATGTTTTCAAAATGGCTACCAAAATAATTGAAATTATGAAGAGGAATCACGATTCATTAGTGAGATAGTTGTATAAACCTGCATAACATTTCATACATTAATCACCCTACACACATGGCACTAATAGAGAGAGAGAGAGAGAGAGAGAGAGAAGACTTGACACTGAGAGAGGGCTCGGTTTGTGGAGCCGAGCCCCCTCCAAAAGCACTGTATTTTTTTTGTGCCATACTCACAATTGTGAGTGATAAAGTTGCTATTGTCATAGCAAAGAATGCACATTAAGCCTCAAGCATGGTTTGTCGGTCTCTCTTAATCCACGCACCATCCCCACCGTTTTTGTTCCTGGAAGGTATACCAACATCTCTATAGATTCTTACTAATGAAGCACCTCAAAAAGATTTGAGGGACATATTCTAAGCAAAGAATGTACATTAAGCCTCAAGCATGGTTTGTGCCTAGAATTGCCTTGATTTAATTGTCTCTACACGAGAGACTTGGAACCACTACACTCGTTGCTTGTAGCCATCCCCGTCCATAATTTAGTAGATTGATTGCTCTATAATTTGATAGTTTCATGGTACTTGACAGCTCTATGGAAGATGAATTCTGTTACTCGTAGTACATAGTTTTTTTCCCACCCTTTGACAACCCACCATCACCTCCTAGTGCCTTGGAGTCCAACTCTGCCCATTTCCTTTTGTTTTCCCCTCGTGAAGAGCCTTCTAGCTCTCTTTCAAAGCCATCCAAATCAAGAATGAGTTCCTTGGTGAAGATAGCATTACCGATAGGCCATTTCCACCTTCTTTCTCCTTTTGTTAACACTTTTGCATATTTCTAGCTTGGCTTTCGCAACCTGTTATAATGTATTTTGGTATCATAAAAGCACGTCGAAATCTTGAATAAATTATGTAGGCACTTTTGAAGGTAGGACAATTTTGAAAGAATTCTGTAGACTCTCTTCAAGGTCATCGCGTACTTCTAATATGTATGCACCTGCGTGTATGCAAGATAGAGCGTACCCACTTCCTGTAGTCCGCACCCAACCGTGACATCCACAACATGGCTAACTCGTTGAGTTACCCTTGATCCCGAAGCATGAGACTATGATGCGTGGTACACAATTTGAACTTGGTGAGTTACTGCTTGAAAATGCCACGTAACTCGCCGAGTAACGTGATCATTCAATGCATATGTCAACGTGGCATTGTTACGTAACTCGGCGATTTGCATGCATGTCATATGTCATTCCACGCATATGTCAATGCGACATTGCCATGTAACTCCGCGAGCTATGTGGCATGCGCACTCGACAACTCGTTACCTTTGCCATGTAACTCGACGAGTTACGTGGCATATCTTCTTGGCAATGCCACATAACTCGATGAGTTACATGGCAAAGTGCAAGTAAGTTGCTACGTAACACGTCGTGGTTACGTGGCATTCTTGATGAGTTGTCGAGTGTGCATGCCACGTAACTCGGTGAGTTACGTGACCACCGGCATAAAAACGTCAGCAATCCATGTAATTTATCGAGATACGTGGACGACACGTAATTCATCGAGATATGTTGGCACCAGGTATCTCAGCGAGTTACATGGATACATTTCCAATAGAAACCCAACGAGTTACGTGGCTTGCCACCTAACTCGGTGAGTTAATCAAATAAAAAGAAAAAAATACTATATTTTAAATGTTAAGGCCAAAACTCGAGCTCGAAGGAGCAAGTTCACCTTTACACCTTGAAGGTCGCCATCACTCCAATTTGCAGAGGGTCCCCCGACAGAGCAACACTAGATACGTGATGACGTGTCGTGTCTACAGGAGGTTGGCTTCCGCCCTCTCACACACACACGCGCACAAAATGTGCCTCTCTCTCTCTCTCAAACACACACAAACACACACAGATTCAGGATGTGCCTCCCTCTCTCTCACACCCAAGCACGTGTGCAGAAGATTCTGAATGTGCCTCTCCCTCTCTCTCACACACACAATGTCATAATCAATCTGCGCACATGTCTGTGGTTGTGTCGGGGGGGAGAGAGATGATGACAATGAGAGAGAGAGAGAGAGAGAGAGAGAGAGAGAGAGATATTTGGGGTTGGGGGGCAGTGCTCGAAAAAACCTAGATTTTTAATCTTATAAAACCTCCAACTATGGAAGGAAGTAGGTTTCTTTTTGTTTTCCTAATTAGAAAAAGTAGGAAACTTGTAGACACAGGTAAATTAAGTTTATCCCAAAATGTTGTACTTCGAGAACCTACTACCCAAAACCTAAGCATAGCAAGCAAAGATTTTTGCTTAGCGGGATTTGAAGCCACAGGAAAACCTTACATGAAATTTGTTTGATGTGGTAGCTCCTAGATCAAGAGACTAATCGGAAGGATCTTACACCTTTAGCTTCATGTGTGATAGTTCAAAAAAGCAGCTCCAAGTTTCTTTGTGCATCGAAAGGTTGTCCACAAGAAACAATTAAGATTCATAAACTTCTAAAAAAAATTGAGTACACATTGTTGAAGAAAACCTTGTAAAAGTGGAAGCGATTGAAAGGAAAAAAACTTGATTGAATTAATTCTAGAATTGGAAACTCTTATTACATAGTGCATAGGCTCCTATCTCTCTCTCTCTCTCTCTCTCTCTCTCTCTTTCTTTTTGAAAACCAGCCTACACCATATAGTTCCTTGCTCCTATCTTGATGTAGTAGCCGATGGTGGTGTACATAGGAGCCACCTTTTTCCTCCTCTAAAAACTAGCCTCGAGTACTGCATGGATCAAAGCTGGCCACACAATCAATTGTCATATGGCTATAACCTTAGTCGGCAATAAGCTGTGGCCTGTCTGATTTAGGCTACCCAATCCTAACAAGAGAACGCCTAAAAATTGGGAATAAGGCCAAGTTGAGGTGTTCCATGTACTTAGACTCCCACTAGAAGTAATTGGTGTCTTCATCCTGGGGCAAATACTTTCGAAACTCCAATTTATACTTCACCAATGTATATGCATCCTATGCGCCTGCATCATTGGTTGAAAGGAACATGCAATCTAATCTTGCGGGGGCAAGATTGAAGATTGCTCATAGTCGTGACTTCTGACGCACACTACTTTGTCTCTGACTCCTAGCCATCGGTTGTGCTATGCTTAGAGCTCATCCTAGATAAATGTCAACCCCTTGGATTTGTGCATATTAGCACACAATGATTGTGTCGTTACTACAATCGAATGACCAAATTTATCGATTGGGGTTTAAGTCCGATATTCAATTTCCACACCACAATAGCGAAAGGGTTATCTTATTTATTTGTTAGAATTTTGTTGCACACTTTTGCATTTCATGATTTTGATTGTGTATTCTTTTTCAATGCAGTCACCATGTCGCAGCAGTTAGATCATGGAGCTGGTGACCCCCTCCAGCAAAGATCACCCCCTCAGCAGTTGGCTCCCTCACAACAACAACATTCACCAGAGCAAGGACCGATACCTCTTGTTCCTACACCTTCTTTAGCAGACACACACTCTTTGGTGATGGAGTTGTTTCATGGGGAAGAGCGCCTTCGCAATAGTCTTTCAGCTTGCCTAGAGTCCAGGTCAGACAGAGCCTTTGGAGGCTACCACGACAGTGTTTGATACGATGCATGACCCCCGTGCCTTCCAGGAGTGGGCACTCACACACTGTGTTGGGAGAGCAGGGTTATCGTGGCGTCAAGTGGAGGCCCTTCCTTCGATACCCTCACTCACAGTTTTGGCCACGACCAGGAGACTTCGTGGCACGAGCACCCTTTCCCATAGAGCATTGTCTACACCCTGGCATGAGAGAGCATGCCCTTCTACGTTACGTGACATACTACCATGCCTTGCCTCACCACCTTGAGGTGCCTACCTACTTTGCTTTCCAGCTATGTGCAGAGTTTGTCCTCGGGCTTGACGTAGACTACTTTGACAAACATCCAGGAGGGGGTCATGTTTTGGTAGAGTGGGGCAGCAGCAGAGGCTCTCGGGGATGACCGAGTTCACAGGTCGTCCAGCTTGCCGACGTCAGGTAGAGTCGATCGTTCCTTGGAGCGTAGTCTAGGGCCTCAGCACACAGCTTGGACAGGAGGTCCGTTCAGTGGGCAACACACTCAGCACCTTGTCGAGCGGTTTTCACAACTAGGAGGCCCTTTTCAGGTACATTTTTGTAGTCTTCACCTACAAATATATAATTGATGGAGCGGTAGGTAATGCCTTTTTTTAATACTAGGTGTCGTTACGTACTACACCACTTGATAGCCCACACGGACATGACCGTACTGCAGCCGCTACTTCCTCCACTATATACATAACCTCTCCATTGTTTCCTTTTCTTTGGTTATGAATTTCATTCAATATTCTCATCATTGTGGAATTTTTGTTTTTTCATAATCAAGCCACCTCCATTGAGCAAACCTTCCACCCAGTTTAGCGCCCAGTACTGCCTTTACAGCTACTCGGGTACATTCACTCATCTATGGTTTTTATAATTTAAAAATGAATTTTGAAAATTTAATTCTTTAATTTTGTGTTTGTTGTAGGATGACCCCTCTCTAGAGCTCTGTAGTCATGTAGATGAGCTCACGTGAGAGCTAGCCACAACACAACAGAGGGTTGGAGAGTTGGAGCAGGCACTTAGCGACATTAGAGCGGCTTTGGGGGACTCCACCATTGAGCATCACATTGCTTACTTCCAAGTGGAGCACGCACGTCACACGACTGCATGATTACCTTAGCCGCTCCCCCAGCACACACAGAGTTCAACCCTCGATACCACTCTACCTTTACATGCCTGATGTGGGTTTGGGCAAGCACGAGCTTCTGATGGGTGTACATGCCACACTGGGACATCATGTAGAGTGCTTCATTTGTCTCAACCTGTTTGATGACAACGGCTTCTACACTTTGGGCTGTGGCCACCAATGAGGGAAAAAATGCACCGGCGGTCCTAAGTATTCTCACACACATCACTATCACATATATATGGTAACAAATCCCCATGGGAGTACATAGTGCATAGGAAAGTGTCATGCCCTGATGACATGTTCAATCCACAAAGGGGAGTACACCCAAAGCTTTGTGGAAATCTTTGAACTTATCACAAGGAAATGCCTTTGTGAAAAGATGTGCAAGGTTGTCCTATGTCAGCACATAAGAAAAGCTGATTTGTCCTGCTGAGAGTCTCTATCTAGCATAGTGGTAATGCACTTCAATGTGCTTTGCGTGAGCATGAGAAATTGGGTTCCTTGCAACTACTAATGCACTCTGACTATCAGTGTAGATGATGTTAGCAGTGTCCTGTCCAACACCCAAATCATCCAGCATAAGACATTTAAACTATACACACTCAACTGCAGCTGTGAAGACTCCCTTGTACTCACTCTAGAAACTAGAAGTGGATACATTAGGTTTCTTCTTGCTCAATTATGATATACATGAGCTATCGAGCATGAAACAAAAACCACTTGTAGAGACTCGCGTTCCATAAACAACCAGCCCAATCAGAGTCCAGAAAAGCATGTAAATCTCGCGGCCATGATCTTCCTTTGGATAATACAACCCAAGATGTATGTAAAGTACCACTCAAGTAGAAAATGATCCTCTTGATAGCCTCCCAATGCTTAGACCCTAGGATGTGCATAAATCTGCTAACCAGTGAGACTACAAACTGAATATCTGGCCTTGTATTGCATACATAAATAAGGCAAGAGTGACATCGACAAGATCACCAGCTTCATGAAGACTCAATTTTAAACCTATTTCCATAGGATTAGCAATAGGTTTGTAGTCCTCAAGTGCAAACTTTCATATGAATGTCACTATATAGCTTTTTTGGCACAAGGAAATACCACCATCACACTGCTTAAATTGTTTGCCCAAGTAATGATGCAACAACCACATATCTTTCATCTTGAAAGTAGCATTCAGATTAGCCTTAAATTCTGCAATATGTATCTCATTCAGTCCAATGGATCAACAAATCATCAACATAAAGAAAAACAATAAGAAGTACATCACAATCATGCTTTACATACAAGGTGCTTTCTGTAGGACTGTTACAAAATACTTGTTTAACCAAATGGGTGTCAACTTTGTCATACCAATCACAAGGACACTGCTTCATCCCATGCAAAGATCTCTTACATTTTCACACTTTACCTTCTTGTCCTTTTATGACAAAACCATGAGGTTGCATTACATAAACTTCCTCAAATATATCACCATTCATGAAAGCAGGAACGTTGATTGATTGGTGTAAATCCTATCGAAAATGATCTACCACTGCACATAGAAAACAAACAGTAGTCATATATGACAAGTGGGAGTAAAAATCTCTTCATAATCTACGCCTTTCTATTGTGCATAGCCTTTTGCAACAAGTCAAAGCCTTATATAGATCAATCTCACTATTTTGCCTTATGTTTTGAGTTGTAAACCCACTTTGTACAAATGGACTCTTTGCCAGGAGGAAAATCACATAGATTCCATGTGTCATTTTTCATAAGTGCATCATATTCTAATTTCATGGCAGCCATCCAATTTTCAAAATTCTATGCTTCATCAAAAGATAGAGGTTTCTCCACATCACATCAACTAGAAACAACCAAAGTAGGTGTCTTTTCCCTTGAGCTTTGTCCTCTTGTTTTTCTTTTTGTGGTTGTGGTGGACGAGCTTCCCACTAACCTCACCACACACTTTGCTTTGTGTTATGAATGTAGATGTGATTTTGCTTTGGGAAACTCATCAATCATGCCTAGTGCTTGATATTTAATCCGTGTTAGCATTGGTCTTGCATTCATGTATCTTTGTTGTGGTCTAAAAAACTCCAAAACACTCAAAAACCATATAGCCAATACTAGTAGACCCAGGACTAGCTGTGTGTCAAGTTTTAGTACATTCTGGCACTGAGGTACATGGATCGCGATCCATGTGCCTCTGACACAATTTGATACAAAATTTGCACCATAGGACCTTTCAAAGCTGAATTTGGATATAAAAAACCAGACCAAACTCCGTACTTGTCAAGAACTCTGGCAAAGTGTTAGAATTGACCTAATTTCCAATCCAAAGGTCCATCTCCAGAAATTTTGATACCATAGTACCTACTAATCATGCTAAATCCAATGGTACCAAGAAAAGTCAATTTGACTTCCCAACATGGATCGCCATCCATGTTCCTTTGAGTCAGAATAAAAGCAGGATTATACCACACATAGAGGTAGCCCACAGGAACCTGGTGGCTTTTTCAAAATTGAAATTGGACTTGAATTGTTGATGTTGTGAGTAAAACTGTGTGCTATTGAAAAACCTCATAAATTTTGTCGATTGAATGCTAGAACTAATAGGAACAGCTGTAAACTCACCAGCTATAGCATTTTTTGACATATTGCGGATACTGAAGAATACTACCCAACAAGTAACATCAAAACGAGGAATCCAAGCTAGCTAATGAGATAACCCAGCTTGGATTTTGCAATACCAACTCTTCATGAAATTGCGATCAGGAAGATTGTACTAGAACAAGAATCCCAACATTATAGACCAAGCGAGCAATCACTCAACTGAAGGTAGCATGAATCAAAGACCACTGCATCCTTTAGAACCCATTGTAGACAAAAGCCTTTCTGACACCTCGTCAGAAAGATCATACAGCCTAATGACTGAGGACTCCAACAAGTTGAACCCTCAAGAAACAGCTTCCATGGGGGCGGGTCCTTCTCAACCTGCATCTGACATAAAATTGTTGTCTTTGAAGTTTCAATTTGAAAATCTTCTTAAGACCAAAATCTATAAGGATGGAATGGACTGCTACTGTGTTAAATTGGAAAATAATCCAAGCGAGTTCAGAGACCTTGTAGATGTGGATTATGATGGGAATAGGAATTTTGACAGAGAGGGAATGATGTACTTAGTGGTTCACAACCACTTTATTGTGGACAAATGGGGGATGACTAGCACTAAGGACAAGATAGATAAAGAGCTAGTAGATGAACCACCCAAAATGAATAAGAAAAACGTGGTGCTCAGACGCACCAATGAGACAAAGTGGATTAATATAGACAAAACTTACATGTGGCGTAACTCCCCCCTTGGAGAAGCATTTTCGTCCTCGAAAACAAAAGTGGGGAACTTCTTCTTAAGAGCACTAATGTTTTCCCAAGTGGCACCCTCTTCAGGGCGATCTTTCCACTTGACTAAAGCTTGACTACGTACATGATGACGAGTACGGAGTTCATGAAAATCTAAAATGCGTTCAGGTTCATGCGGTTGAGTGGGAGGTTCAGTGAAATCAACCAATATCTGCTAGCCGATAACATTGTCGTCCCCATGCAAGCGTTTACATAAACGACTTACATGAAATACCGGATGGACACGAGAGTGCGCAGGTAACTCAAGTTTGTAGGCCCTATCACCAACTCGTTTGAGTATCTTGAATGGCCCACAATAACGTGGAGATAATTTGGGTGTAGGCCCAGTCTTCAAACTTTCTGAATGCTCTGGCACACACAAAAATACCTCTTCCCCTTCCGTGAAGGTAAATTGCCAACATTTCTCATCAGCATACTTCTTATACCGATCCTGTGCTTGTCGAACATTTTGACGAGCAAGTCTCAGGAGGAATATTTCATGGAGGACTCTGAGAGAGTGACCAAAAGCACATTCTTAGAATGGGTAGTCAAGCCAAACCAAGGACTATCACTAACATATCTACTTAGGGAATTTGAGTTGCACTATGCAAAACTCACAAGGACAGAAAAGGACACACAGCTAGATGTAGAGAAGACGTATCTTTTTCTACAAGTTGTAGGTAAAGAGTTTCAAGAAAATTTGGAGCTTCTTCTTGAAGATAAAGATGTTGAGAAAGGACTAAAGACCGATTGGAATGAGGTTGAAGGTGTTGTCTCACTGCTTGCCAAAAAACAAAGAAGAAGGGACAAGATGGTAGTAAACATTACAAGTCCTTCCACCTCAACTTTTGTCAAAATGGTAAAGCCTACTTTTATAGCTCCTAAGTTTGATGAGTCTATGCTAGATGAGCTTGTGAAGGGAATGCGTGACTTGAAGGTGAGGCTTGAAAAGCTTGAAGAAAAAGGCCAACCATCGGGGCCACTTCCTAGGCAAAGACAACCCAAAGAAGGTTTTGTTAATAGATGTATTTGGTGTGATAGTACAGACCATGTAAGAAGGGATTTGGATAGTTTTACTGATGCTTTGACAAAAGATGTTGTCCTTTTTAAGGATGATGAAATCCACTTAAGAGAGACAGGTCTACCCTTGAGAACTAACTTTGGGAAGGGGGAATGCAAACCGTAGTTGAAGGTATGTAAACTAACCATGCCACCTCTTCAATGGATGCATCTACTTATGGAGTAAAAATTGAGCATCTTAGTGATGAAGAGGTGAGTGACCATCATGGTCAAATTTGGCCAAATGTCATGCAATTAGCTAAAAAGGGAAAGCTTACAAAAGAGATTCTACATGAAGCAGGTGATTGCATACGTCTAGAAACAGGATGGAATGATCCACTGGACTCATTGTCACTGCATGCCTACATTACAAAATGCCAACAACATGAGGCTATTATAGAAGAGAAGCACAAATGTGAAAATGCTGATGAAGGACCATCAAAAATAGCTTCTAGAAGTGGGGGAAGAAGCGACTCAATGCCTTCCCAAACACCCCCAACACAAGGAGCATCGTTACCTAAAGTACTCATGGAGGAGTCTACAACAGGAAAGAAGAAAGATCCAACAAAAGGTAAGACAAAAGGCCCAACTTATAAACTACAATGTGAAATTGAGGTTGCTACAAATTTAAAGAAAGTCTTGGAGGACAGGATTTTGAATAGCAAGATTAAGTTTACTCTAGGAGAATTTCTTGGCATTGAAAAGCATGAATTCCATGAGGAGATCATTGCCATCATCAAGAGAAAGAGGCAAACTCTTGCTGAAGTTTCTCATCCATAGGTTGAAGGGAAACCTTGAAGACACAAGGGATGCAGTTGCAAAATAAGGAGGATGATGGAGGTGTGGTAGGATGCTACCAATCTAGTGGGATAGTGAAGCAAGTTCATTTCTCAAATAATGATGAATAAGGTGAAGCTATTCCTAGGAGCTACTATTCACTAAGCGACTAGGCAAGGGCTACTATAGAAACTTTGGTCAAGGTAGGTGATCTTGAAGAGCCATTTGTTGCCTTGATTGACCATGTTTCAAAAATAAACATAATATCAAAGAGTCTCTACAACAAGTGCAAATGGCTGATAGACACGGATCATGGTTGGATGGAAAACAATCCATCTGGTGATTTGTATGCAGCATGTCCAGGTGTGAAGGTGACAATATGTGATGTAAATTGACCAAAACGTTTTTGTACAGGATACATCTTCATATCATCTCATCCTTGGACAACCCTACATTGTGGGAGTTTGAATGGAAACAAACGTAATGGACGATGGTTTAGCATATGCTAGGATACGCAACAAAGATGGTAAACGTGTTGTCCAATTTCTCACAGTTTGTGTAAACCATGAAAGAAATCGTGACAACCTCAGAGAACATCCTCTACCAAAGGTGAGCAAAGAGTTTCATGATCATAGGGAAATGATGGGCTTTAGCCAAGTACCATTGTAAAACGGGATTGCAGAGGTACAAAAAGAAAAAGGGTCTCACCTAATCCAAAAATAGGTGAAACTTTCTCAACGGGCTCCTTGGTAACAAGGAATGGATTAGTATGTTTTACAAAACTTGAAGATTTGAAGAGATGTGAGAGGCAATATGTACATAATTCACAAATAGGCATGAAAGAGAGTAGATTGCTAGAGCCTACTGGAAATGTTTTGGGTTTGTGTGAACAAGTTTCTTCTGTACCTTGCCGCATGGAGCAACAAACGCGGTTGCACATATGATGAATGGGATGAATAAGGTCTTATGTGACTTTATTCCTCAAATCACAATGCCTTTCATTGATGATTTGCCTATCAAAGGATATGAAGAAAGTGAGAAAGATGAAGATTTGGATCTCAGGGGATGTCGTAGTTTGTGGTAAATCACATAAATGATTGTGATAAAATTCTATCTAGGTTGGATGAAGTGAATATTACTTTGTCAGGGAAAAGTCTATGTTTGGTGTCAATCAAGTGCTCATTGTGGAGCACATGTGCAGGCCATATGGTAGGAAACCTTGTCCAACAAAGGTAGATGCCATCCAAAGAATGAAAGAAACATGCAATAGCGTCACTGAGGTTAGAAGGTTTCTGGGAGCATGTGCCTTTTATGTTATTTGGATTCCACATTATGCACATGTAGCTGATCTTCTTTATCAATTGCTTAGAAAGAATCAAAATTTAAATGGACAGAACCACATGTAAAAACCATGAAAAAGCTAAAGGCTTTGCTCCAGTTAGCACGAACTTTGAGAAAGGTAGACTATGAGTGTCAAAGGCCAGTAATTGTGACAATAGACACTAGTCCTATAGGAATTGGATGGGCAATAGGGTGTGGTGCGATTTGGAGCAAATGTACTAAGTTCTCACCAAAGAACTATCCACAAATAAAGAGAGAGTTATGGGGTATGGTTACAGCCTTGAAAAATGGGAAAGTGTACCTAATCGGTGCATGTGTGGTTGTAGAAACATATTGTCTACCACTTTTTGGGATGATTACAAACTGCTCAACACCAAACATTGCTATGTTGCGGTGGATTGCCTACATTAAGTCCTTAAATCTCAAGTTTAAGCACATTGCAGGTAAAGACAATACAATGGAAAATATGCTTTCAAGGACAGGGCATGAAGATGAGTCACAAATGATTGACGAGGGAGATGATGTAGGCACAAAGTTCTATTCTATCTCTCATGTCAAAGGTAACA
Organism: Adiantum capillus-veneris; assembly: GCF_014529385.1. Classification (NCBI taxonomy): domain Eukaryota; kingdom Viridiplantae; phylum Streptophyta; class Polypodiopsida; order Polypodiales; family Pteridaceae; genus Adiantum; species Adiantum capillus-veneris. Next base: position 19,860,406 of record NC_140939.1, on the reverse strand, counting down.
ATGTCTGCATGACTAATCCACTTGAATTTTTCTTGAAAGAGCTTCATGAAGGTGATTGGATTCTTATTGGAAGCTTCTTGAGTACTCTAACCAAATAGGATGATTGGTCTGAACAAGAATTCACGAGAATACGCAGGACAACATACATGTACTTTTTGAGGGATAGTTACTTGTGGAAGCATCCTAAACAAAAGGGTGCTACACCACAAAGGGTTATATGTAAAAAAGAGACTCAAGTAAAGCTCATGCAAGAGTTTCATGAGAGCCTATGGGCTGGACAGAGGGGTGTGTGGGAAACCTTCTCCAAGTTGAAAGAAAAATACTTGTGGAAAGGTATGTATAAAGATGTATCTCAATTTTTAGAGTCACGTGTAACTTGTCAAATGTATTCAAATGTCCGACATCGTGATGGATTGCACCCTACATAGCCACTAGCCATGCACTATAAATGGGTTGTGGATCTAGTCACAATGCCTTTAGGACTCTGGCAGATGAGATACTTGGTTCCTCCACGAGAGGACCTAACTAACCAGGTTGAAGGAAGAGCAGTAAGAGCTAAAACCACAAAAGCTGTGTGCAAATTCCTTCTTGATGAGGTGATTTACCGTTATGGTTGTGTGGGGAAGATCACTACAGATAGAGGTGAGCTGGATGCTGAGGAAGCAAGGAGTTCTTTGTTAGATTAGGAATCAAGCTTTCTCTTATATAGCTGGATGCCGAGGAATCAAGGAGTTCTTTGTTAGATTAGGAATCAAGGAGTTCTTTGTTAGATTAGGAATCAAGCTTTCTCTATCAAGCTTTCTCTTGTTAGAGGTGAGCTGGATGCCGAGGAAGCAAGGAGTTCTTTGTTAGATTAGGAATCAAGCTTTCTTTTATATAGCTTACAACCCTAAAGGCAATCTAAAGAGTGAAAGAGGGCACCCTTCTATCATTAAAGCTTTGGCCAAGGCTTGCGAAGGAAGAGTTGGTGAGTGGCCAAAACTGTTACCATATGCTTTATGGGCTGATCGTACAACACATAGCTCAGTAACTTGCTATATTCCTGCAAAGCTAGTATATGGTCAAAAGCCAGTGATGCCAATTGAAGATACAAACTGTTATCATACGCTTTATGGGCTGATCGTAAAACACATAGCTCAGTAACTGGCTATATTCCTGCAAAGCTAGTGAATGGTCAAAAGCCAGTGATGCCAATTGAAGATACAATTCCCACATGGAATGTACTATCTTGGCAAGAGGGTCTTAGTTGGGTAGATATCATTGCATTGTGCATAAGGCAACTAGAGAGAAAACATGGAGACATTGAGGCTGCAAAAGAATGACTCAAAAATGAAAGGCTGAAAAACGAGGACTACTTTGATAAGCGACATCCGCTTAGGAGCAAAGCAATTGACAAAGGTGACTGGGTTTTAATGTATGATAGTAGCCTTGATAACCAGCACACTGTTATGCGTAAGTTCTCAAAAATATGTTTTGATCGTATGTTGTAAAGCATGTGCATGAAAATGCTACTTATAGCTTGTATGAACTAGATGGTACAAAAGTAAATATTTCCATTGCTAAAAAAGGGATCAAAATGTTTAAGAGAAGAGGAGACAATGATCAAGAAGATGTTGACGAGGAGGAAGAACAAAACACAGGTGAAGATCAAAGTGAAGATGAAGCGTTGGAAGCTATCAATGAAGATGAAATCATGGAATATCTACAAGAGGATTGATCTTACAAAGATCAAATGTGGCACATACCAGAGGATGTGCAGGTTTAGAGGGGGTGGATGTTGTGCTGTGACACGTACATAGTGGGAACAAATGCTACAAGATCTATCTTGTGACTTTTTAGATACATAAGTATATTTCCTATAATGTACATATGCATATTTAAGTATAATTATAATCTTTCTATCTCATCCTATTATTTATCTCAAGGGTAACATATTCTTACTTCATCGTCAAAAAGTACTATGGGAAAAGCGTCAATAGCTCCGCCTCTTTAACTAGGGACAAAAAGCATTGTTTCTTTCTTTCTACTATCTCATTATTATCTCACACCCTAGTTAGATCCTATATCTAGGGTAACTTTCAATTTATGTATACATTCTATGTATTTTTTATATTTTTCTTATATTTCTTTTTAATAGGCTACTAGGAAGGAATCAAATCCTAGTGGGACACTAGCTTGCATGATTATGAAAGATACACCTATTTCAATGTATTATTACAAGCATGATTACAAAACTTTGTCATGGAGCAATGTCATGCTTTCATATTGCATGAGGTGTCCATTGGAATCAAATGAAAGTGTAAGCTAAGGGGACCACGAGAAGACTTTTGCTGCCAAAACTGTACCCTATTTTGATGATTTTTTTACACAAGGTTTCACTAAATTCCTATTTCCTAGAGGTATTTTTTCTTATCTCTTGTAAATAAATATACTTCAATAAAAACAAATGAGGGTCCCTCATTTGATTCCTTATATTTTTATATATTTTATTTTTCCATTTTATATTTATATATAGCTGACACTATTCTAGATTCCATAAATAGTTTATATATACTAGCCTATTTTTTCCCATCATATCCATGTATTATATTTATGCATAATCCACAACCATGCATATTTTCAAACCCCTAAGAATCAATTAGGTCATGCTCTAATGCAAGGAGGGGCTCACCTTTTGAGCCATATGCAAATTCAACAAAAGGGGGGCCACTGAATACTTTTTTGTGAAGAAAAACAGGTATTTTATTGGGATATTCTATATCCATCTCCACTCCAAATTTGAAGAAACCTTAAACATTTTGATGATTTTTGGAGCAAACGGTGAGCTAGTATTTTTTGAGTGGATCCCAATCTACCCACTTTTCTCACAAGTAGCCCATAGTTTTCTCTCACCTCTTTCCACACTTCTACACAAATACACACACTCATTCCTCTCAATCCCTCACTCAAACATGCACCTTTCATGGTTTCTCTAACCTTCTTCACCATTAACCTCCCCTCTTACTCCCATAGCTCTCATATGAGCTCTCCATGTACATACACCATCTCTATGCCTCTCTCTATTACTTCCAAAGTATAATTCCATCTTACCCATTCTCTAAATAGATAACATTCAACATGTAAACCATGCTTAAACTCTTCAAATTAAGAGATCTCATCAACCAAATTTCCATTTTCATCACAATAATCAACCTTGGTGGTGGTGGCGTAAAGAAGAGAAGACGAAGAAGAGGATTGATAATAGTCATTTTGAGAACCTACACAAGTAAGTTCAAAACTTCTTCAAGCTTCACCATCACAAGGATTTCCTCACTTCATTCAACCATCCACCTCACTCTACCCATTGTAAATATATCATTAACTTTCTAGTGATTACTAGCACTAACCACTAGCACACTAACACGAAATAGCCATTGACCTAACCATGAAAGACACCTCACCTCAAGACATGTGCATAGTAACTCTCTCTCTCTCTCTCTCTCTCTCTCTCTCTCTCTCCTCTTACTTAAAACTTTACTTTCACCTTATTTACCATTAATAATGCTCTTTTTTGAGCCTACATCCATGAATCAAGCAGACAAAGAAGGCCCGCAATATTTTGATATTCAAAAAAATCATAATCTTGATTTGTTAGCTTGTAAATTAGATTTTCCAACCTATAAATAGGCCCTCTCCTTCTTGTAAAAGAATCTCCAATATCTCACATAGCACCCCAACACTCTATGCGTGAGGAGAGACTTATGCATAGCAACCACTTTGTGAGCTTCACTTTTGGTGTGAGAGAAGCTTTCAAGCTACACATTTCATGAGAGAGAGTGAGAGTTCAAAAATCTCAAAACCACTATTGTATATGTTCCTCCATCATCAATAAATTGAGGTTTGGTGCATCAAAGGTGTGATTGGACATTGAAATCTGCGTCCTCCTATTTGTGCAATACAGTTTGGTGAATTCAAGGTGACTTGTGTATTTTGAGTTTCTATCGGTTGATCTTATTTGAGAAAGTGTTTTAGTGTGTTTTCATTGCCAATTTTGTGTCCATTGTAAGAGGGTATTGTAGTGAGATCTCCCACACCCTAAGACAATGTGTGTGTATTGGCAATGTTTAGCATTCACTAAGCATTGAGTTAGTTTCGTACAAGCTCAATGATAGTATCATAATAGACCAGTTCCATTTGCAAGTCACAAATAAGATATTACGCAAGATCCATTCCTCTCTCTCTTTCCTTTGCTCTAGCTTTCTCTGGTCCATTTTGTGTATGTCTTGGTGTGAGGTTACTTGTGTGTGTTTTGTGGCGCATCTTGTTGGTTGTGACAAAATCTCTCTCGCGTCCTAGTTCACATACCATAACTAGGTGGTATCCCTATCTTGCTCGGGTTTGGCTGTGGGTTTGTTGTTGTGTTGTGCTTGTGGTTGCCCCAGCCCCAAATGAGCAGCACGAGAGCCTTGAGAGGTGTTTAGAGGTCATCTCTCTTGTTGCCCGCCCTAGATCGCCTCAATTTTGGTGCCCCCACTGAGGAGGGCTTGTGTATGTGTTGTGAATACTCATCCTTTAGAGTAATCAAGTAGCGTGCATGAATGATGAAAATTTGTATGACCCATTTGTTCCCATTGCAAGGCAAAAGGTGCATTCATTGTAAGCACAAAATCACAATTTCAGGTAATTCGTAGAATTTTGGGCCCTCTTAGGTTGGCCGAGATAAACTCTTCAGTAAATCCTTTTATTTTGCCTCTCATTAGGTATGACCTTAGTTTGGACGTCTTTTTTTTTTTTTTAAAGCATTAGGTCATGCATAGACCATGGATAATGGCCCAGGAATATAGGTCTTCCCCTTCCATTTCACTCTACACATTGGAATAAATGTTGCAATTAGTAGAAAGATCCATTTTCAACAACATATGGTGTTCATGTTTGGTGCCCAAAGAGTAGGAGAAATTCTTGCATCACCAAACCCTGTCGTCCTGCCTCTTGTTGATTATCATAGATCATTTGATGTGCATATTTTTATTTGATTGTAGAGCAGATTGCAATTTAGTAAACATTATTGCATAAATCTTTTTAAGAAAAAAAACCCGTGTTACTTTGAAATCAATTCAACGGAGGCCCAACGGCAAATGTCGAGATATCCTCTTTTCTTTGGAGAGCCTGCAGAGGATGCATAATTATTTTTAGCAAATTGCAAGATGTCTTGCCGTATCAAGAGGATAGTAACTGATCAAGAACATGTAGAAATGTTTGAGGTCGTCCTTAGGAAAGATTCTAGCACTTGGTTTGACTCTTTGCCTGAGGAAGTTAAAGGAAATTACGCAGAAGTTGTGAATCATTTCAAGAGATACTTCTTTGATCCCCAAAACAAAAGCTATGGCAAGCCATTGTTTCTCACAAACAAAAGGACTTAGATGACTACTACATGTATAAACAAGAGTTTCTACGTCTTTGGGCTGTATGGGTGAGAAAGGTTGCTAACCTTCGTGATGGTGCAGAGTTCCTACAGAAGGAAAGGTTCATAGCCGGTCTCTTTCCCACACTCAAGATAAACGTTGAGGCGGGTGCACCTACTACCTTTGACGTAGCTGAAACTAGGGATGTTGAGAAGTATAGGAAACTCAAGTGTCTAAGAGGAGAGGTTCCAATAGAGGGTCCTAAACCTAAGGGAAAATTGCAAGCATCAACATCCAGAGAGATTCCGAAGGTAACATCAGAGGTAATTGAAAAGTTAAATGAATCCTTAAGTAACTTGTCAACTCACCTTGCACAAGCTATAGGTCCCAAGGGACAAGCAAAGAAATCAGAAGAGCGAGAGTCACCACGACCTAGGAGAGTTTTTCAATGTTGGAATTTTGGATAGTCTAGACATGGGATGTATAATTGTCCTTGGCCCCGTGGGGAGCCAGGGAGACCTAACTTGAATTACACAGTGATGCATGCAGGTGAAGGAACTAGTCAACAACCATGGATTCTACAAAGACCAAATGGACAAAGACCACCTCCATGAGGAGTGGAAGGAGTTCCACCTTTGCCAGATCCAAATGTGCATGTGGTTGAGGTGAAAAATTCCAATGAGGTGGACATGGAAGCAAATGGCATTAAGCGTGGCCGTGGAAAAGGTAAAGAGATAGAAGGAGTCACGTCACAAAGTGACCATGGACGAGAAAAGAAGGCAAAGGAGACCAAGGAAACCAAGAGGACTCGACGTCGTATCAACCTCCAAGACTTCCCTTTTGGACATGGTATGGCTCCTTAAAACTTGTTGGAAGACATGAGAGGTAAGGGTCCTGATATCTCATGGCCTCAATTTCTTTCATTATGTCCACAAGTTAGGAGGGATTTAACAAGGGCAGTTAGCACTAGGAGAAAGGTAAAAGAGAGTGTGTCTGTTGTAAAAATTGTACAAGCTGAAACGAATGAGGACATTACACCGGTGCTAGACTGTTACATCAAAGAAAGATTAGTTAGGAAAGGTCTAGTGGATGGGGGTGCACAAATTTGCATCATGACAGAGGGACTCATGCAAAGACTAGGCATGCACATCCATGAGACACCGAAAATCAAAGTCAAGATGGCAAACAATAGCAAGGCTAGGTGTGTAGGCATTTGTAGAAATGCTTTTGTGGAGGCCTTTGGCATTAAGAAGGCGGTAGATTTTTATGCTATGTCAACCAAGGAAAGTGTCTATCCATTTATCCTTGGAAGACCATGGCTGATGAGAATGCGAGTTTTGTAGGATTGGGAGACTGGGAAGTTAATTTGTAGGAATGACAATCATAAGAAGGTTATCTTTGACATGAAGGACCAACACCAAGAGGAGCTCCATGAAGAATCATCTCAAAGTGAAATGGAAGAATATTGGACCAATAACACTTCAGAAGAAGAAAGTAGCGACAGCATTACTGAAGAGGAGTCTTCCATCGAAGTCATGGGGGTAAGGTTTAAGCCAACCAACGAAGAGACCTCTTGTCAAGTTTTGGAGGAGGTAGTTTCCCAAGAGAACCAAAATGTGGAAGATGAAGGAATGTTAGAAGGTATGTTGTCTACAACACTTACAAAGGATGAAAGAGAGGAGTTCAAAGTGTGTTAAGGAGATTTCCTAAGCTTTTTGCTAAAGACTACACTGACGTGCATGGAGTAGATGATGTCCAACACAAGATCGAGCTAAAGCCAGAGGTCAAACCTAAAGCTCAAAAGCTACAAAGGCTAGGAGTCATCAAGGAGCAGGCTCTACTCAAGCAGGTAAGAAAGCTTCTGGCAGCAGCAGGTTCATTTATCCAGTGGAGAATTCAGAGTGGGTCTCTCCCGATGTTGTCACTCCCAAGAAAAACGACAAGTGGAGGGTGTGTGTGGATTACCATTCCACTCAATGAGGAAGCAAAAAGGGATCGTTGTTTGGAAGAAAAAAATAAAAGGAAAAAAATGTGTTCGGATTCGAACCAAGTAGAAAAAACACAAAGTACATTGGAGTACATTGCACTAAATAGCCACAAGTACCCCAAGGTGAACCAAATGATGCTAGATGCTTGATTAAGGAAAAGGTGGATGAGATTCCTCATGAATAACATGCAAAAGCACCTATGAGGGGACTAGGGCAAGGGATACCTCAACAGAAACAACCAATTAGGCCACAGAAATGGTGTGAAATCGAGGGTAAATGGACCAAACATGAGACCAATGAGTGCTATTACCGACCAAAGTATGATGGGAATGTTCAATATGTGCCTATGAAGCCACAAGGACAACCCATGTACATATATTAGCCTGATATGGACCCAGCTCAAAGACCACCAATGGGTATGGAAATACCTCAACCTGTGTTGGATCAACAACCTCCTATCCAGGACATAATGCAGTGGCTGTAAAGTACATGCATTCAGAGGGAGTCATAGATGAACAAGCACTAGTGCCTGCTACACCCTATGCTAAACTTAGTCCATATACAGTAATGGTAGAAGGAGATTGGTATAATTCACATCCACCACCTTGGGATTGTTGTTATGAGTTTTACGCTATGCCGGATGGTGTCTCAAAAATGTTAGGATGGGATAAAAGTACCATTGTTGGATTGAGCATGTTTGTTCTAGAATGAGGTATCTAGCTTTGATCAAGAGAAGTAAATGTGGAAGAAATCTCATTTGCAAAAATAGCTCTTCCTCGATCAATGCAATGAGTAAGCAGCCTAATGAGATTGTTTGGACATGGAAGTTTCCAACTTCAATTACGTCAATTGGCATGTTGAGCACCAACAATGGAACACTACGGTGCTTCCACTGTGGTCAATGTCTGGTTCTTCTTTGAGAGTGTTCTTGTGTTGTCTATTACTTGCTTGTTGAATATAATTGGGCCCGGCTATTTATCCACATCAAAATCCATAACCATTCAATAGCAAAGGGGGTTTTGCACTCTGCAATTCAACATACAAGAGAACTTGTGTCTCGTGTGGTGTTAAAATCAACAACGATTGGACCAAGGCATTTGCAACTGAGTCTTGCAAACCAGATGGGAATGGGACTGGTGGTTTGAGAGAATGGGGAGCAACTTAATAGCAAAGAGCTCCTATTTGTATTGGAGGAGATGCGCCCATTGATCTACATGTAGAGGTGCTGATTTGTTTCCTTGTCTGCAAGTTTGCCATCTCTACAACATTGCTGACATTCACGATCATAATTTTGTTTTCATGTTTAAGCATTCAATGAGAGAGGAAATTACAACACGGATTGGCATTGATGGAGAGTCACAATTGATTCGGCTTAAAAATAGATGTAGTTATAGGTTTTTCTAGGGGATGCTATTTTGTGGGCAATCCACTGACCATAACAAAAGTTGTCATGTGTTCAAAATGTTGATTGATGGTCCTGGATCTAGTGTCAAGCTGGTAAATAGAATGAGACAAGATAGGAATAGAGATTTGCAAAGAAGTTGGTTTTGCTTTGATCATGTTCATAGGGTAGCGGGGTGGACAACAATGGCAACACATGTCTACGATTATACGTAGGGCAAGCCTGATAAAAAGACTTCTTGCTTCTCCTTTGTGAACATTGTAGCATAAATTGATCTTTTTTCATTGTAGGATTCAAGAAATGCAAACAATTTCCATCTATGAGATGAAAAAAGAAGACACTCAAGCACAAATCCTATTCTGGGAAATGATGAATTTGGTGATGTTTTGAAAGCAAACATTATCCAACTGATTTTAGAGGATTCATGGCTGATGATTGTGAAACAAATTGGAAAGTTATTTGGACTGTATTCAACGGAGGACCTTATAATGTTATGGAAGGAAGGGAACGCTCATGCTTGTTTCATTGGGTGTAAATCTTGCACATTCACACCATGCAGTACGTGCATAAAAAAATCCAAAATGAACATAAGTGTTTGTGTGAACTATGGCACTGTACAAGGAGCAAAGAAGAGGCAACAAGCTTGTATAGGACTATATGAGCTTGGCAGGCTTCTGGAAAAGTATCCAACTGCAGCTTGTCACAAATGGATTGTTGGCTAATTTGGTGGCATGTAAGATACCCTCACTAGAGAAAGCACTTTGTTGGGTTAAATATTGTCAACTAATTTTAAAAGTGAGTCACGTAGTTTGATCTGCAAACACAATCCCTACAGACAAAAAAATTGCAGGAGGTGGATGATTTGTTGTTCATTCCAACTACAAACCTTGCAAAAACAAAGCACGTGAGCATGTTGAGCTTATACGATGCATGCGTGTTTGATCTATCAAACGCTTTGCTGCAAAGTGTTAAGATTCTTGCTTTTGTCGAGGGTAGATATCATGGAGCTGGGCCATATGCAAAAAAACTTGTACGTTGGCCTCAGCAACGTGAAGCACCAGGCCCAACCACTCTTGCTAGAGAGATTGAGGATGGGGTCGAAGGTACACCACTGTATCAATAGCCCGACAATGGATGGAGATAATATTACAATAGCTAGAAAGGGAAAACAGACTACAAAAGTTAGCTGTGAGGAGAAGAATGCACCGCATGGACGTGAGCATCTCACACAGAATATATCGCGCAATTGTAGAGGCCTCCAAGCAATAGCTAGAGATACCGATCATGCTATTGAGGAACATGAGGTTGGCCTAGTGGTTGTGGAGACTGAAATTCATAAGACAATGTGGGAAATGTCATGGATGCTTGAGAGTCAGTCCCTGCCTGAACATCACCTACATCATCACTAGAAGGCTCTAGAAGAATCTAGAAGATTCTAGAAGGTTCAAAAGTGTCAAGGAGATTCTACAAGTTTCTAGAAGGTTGGAGAAGATTACAAAAGAATCTAGAAGTTTTTGGAAAGATCTAGAAAGTTGAAGAAGGATCTAGAAGAACTAGAAGGATCGAGAAGTTTCTAGAAGCTTGAAGAAGATTCTGGAAGAATCTAGAAGTTTTTGGAAAGCTCTATAATTTTGAAGAAGGATCCAAAAGGTTCTAGAAGAACTAGAAGGATCAAGAAGGTTCTAGAAGATTCTAGCCTTCTCAAGAAGAAACTAGAAAGTTCTAACCTCCTCAAGTAACCTTCTCAAGCACTAGTATAGATAGGGGTCTTGGGCCACAAGCCCCTAAGTCTTGCCAACACCAGTTGTGAGGCTCCTATGAGGAAATCCCTCTTCTAGTTGTTATGTTCAAGTCTTGTCCTTGCAATCAAGCCTTGTCTTGTAAAGTCATGTAATCCAAGTCTTGTATCTAGCTCTCTTAATAAAGTATTCAGTCTTGTAATCAATATTAAGATTATCATCAAGTCCAAGTTCTTGTACATTGTGAGTGCCTCCTCTTGCTCTCTTCTAGCTCTATACACGCTCACAACAGTTTGGCAAGACTACCATCTCCTAATCTTCTCAAGCCATTGAGGCGGTCCAGGACGAGCAACAAGAGAGACGACCTCTAAACACCACTTAAGGCTCCCGTGCTGCTCAATTGGGGCTGGGGAAACCACAAGCACAAAACAACAAAAAACCCATAGCCAAACCCAAACAAAATAGGGGCACCACCTAATTATGGTATGTGAACTAGGACGCAAGAGAGATTTTTTCACAACCAACAAGATGCACCACAAAACACACAGAAGCAACCTCACACCAAGACATACACAAAATGGACCAGAGAAAGCTAGATCAAAGGGAAGGGAGAGAGGAATGGATCTTGCGTAATACCTTATTTGTGACTTGCAAATGGAGATGGTCTGTTATGATGCTATCGTTGAGCTTGTACAAAACTAACTCAATGCTTAGTGAATGCTAAACATTGCCAACACACGCACATTGTCTTAGGGTGTGGGAGACCTCACCACAATACCCTCTTACAATGGACACAAAATTGGCAATGAAAACACATTAAAACACATTCTAAAAAAAGATCAACCGATAGAAACTCAAAATACACAAGTCACCTTGAATTCACCAAACGGAGGTTCTTTTACAAGAAGGAGAGGGCCTATTTATAGGTTGGAGACCCCTCATTAAGATTATTGGAAAACCTAATTTACAAGCTAGCAAATCAAGATTATGATTTTTTTGAATATCAAAACATTGTGGGCCTTCTTTGTCTGCTTGAGTCATGGATGTGGGCTCAAAAAAGAGCATTATTGATGGTAGATAAGGTGAAAGTCAAGTTTTAAGTAGAGAGAGAGAGAGAGAGAGAGAGAGAGAGAGAGAGAGAGAGAGAGAGAGAGAGTTACTATGCACATGTCTTGAGGTGAGGTGTCTTTCATGGTTAGGTCAATGGCTATTTCGTGTTAGTGGTTAGTGGTTAGTGGTTAGTGTTAGTAATCACTAGAAAGTTAATGATATATTTATAATGGGTAGAGTGAGGTGGATGATTGAAGTAAGATGGTTGAATTAAGTGAGGAAATCCTTGTGATGGTGAAGCTTGACGAAGTTTTGGACTTACTTGTGTAGGTTCTCAAAATGACTATCAATCCTCTTCTTCGTCTTCTCTTCTTTACGCCACCGCCACCAAGGTTGATTATCGCGATGAAAATGAAAATTTGGTTGATAAGATCTCTTAATTTGCAGAGTTTAAGCATGGTTTACATGCTGAATTTTATGTATATAGAGAAGGGGTAAGATGGAGTTGTACTTTGGAAGTAATAGAGAGAGGCATAAAGATGGTGTATGTACATGGAGAGCTCATATGAGAGCTATGGGAGTAAGAGGGAAGGTTAATGGTGAATAAGGTGAGAGAAACCATGAAAGGTGCAGGTTTGAGTGAAATATTGAAAGGAATGAGTGTGCGTATGTGTGTAGAAGTGTGGAAAGAGGTGAGAGTAGACAATGGGCTACTTGTGAGAAAAGTGGGCAGACTGGGTCCACTCAAAAAATCCTAGCTCAACAATGGTTGCTCCAAAAATCACCAAAATGTTTGAAGTGATTATTAAGCTCTTGGTCTACATTTTCTCCTTTGACCACCGCTTTATGTTCGGAGTGGAGATGGATATAAAAAATCCCACCAAAATACCTGTTTTTCTTCACAAAAAAGTCTTCAGTGCCCCCCCTTTTGTTGAATTTGCATATGGATCCAAAGGTGAGCCCCTCCTTGCATTAGAGCATGACCTAATTGATTCTTAGGGGTTTAAAAATATGCATGACCACCGCCTACCCAATTTCCACAGCTCACACACTCCACAAATCCATCACACAATGCACACATGCTGCCATGGTCTGTCTCCACCCTTACACATGCACGCAGCCGCTCAATCTCACTCTCTCACACGAAACACCGTCGGTCCAGGGGGGCACACACATCCCCACTGCCGGCACCGAGGGGAAACATGAAAGCTGGAGAAAGAGAAGGGGGGAAGGGGAAACAACAACGAGATGGGGTAACAGTGGCTTGATTGCACTTCAAAAGTCATGTACACACACTTGCACTGCCATCACTATGGCCATTTTCAAGAAAACGTTACAAAGGGGTTAGCTTGTTAGAGAAATCCACTTTGCAAGCTTCGAACGGCACAAAAAAATCCCGAAAAAAACCCCTAATTTGATGAAAATTTGACTTTTATAAGGGGGTCCTCAATTTTGGAAATTGCCCTCTCGTTGGTCCATTTGGTATCCTAATTTGGTATCTTTGGGAAGGGAGCACCACCTTGCTTCATCTGCTCTCTCTTCCTCTTTTTGTACTTGGGGGGGTGCAATAACGATGTCGCTATTGCCCCTAGGCTTTTTATTTTTATTTTTATTTTTTACCCCTTTAGGGCTACTCAAACCTTGCATTGCTCCTCTTTTTACCCTTTGACCACTTCTTGTCCGGTTCATACCTACGTCCTCTCTCTCGCTTTTCTCTCTCCTCTCCTTCTCTTTGGTCCCGACCTTTGGGTGGCCCGTTTACCTTTGACCTTGCTTGGCTGGATTTGGAATGGCCCACTCCTCTTTGCTTCATCCACATGGAGGTCCTCCTCGAGCCTTCTCTCTCTGTTTCTCTCTCTTTCCTACTCACTGCCCACGAGATTGGCCTCTTTGTTGATTTTGTGACTCTCATTCTCTCTCTTTTGACATTGGTTGCGGGACCTCCAACTTGGCTCACCTTTGACCGCCCGATACCTCCCCCTCTCTAGCTTGCTCTACTGCCGCGAGACTCACCTCCCTTTTTGGGCATTGGACCATTAGCGATGTCGCTGATGGTGCCTTGCACTTTCTCTTTAAAAAAAGCCTTGCGACGTGTGAACTGGCCCGCACAAGGTGCCTGCCATGTCATCAGTGTGAACAATTGGCCACCGGCCACCGCTCCTCCTCATGCGGACGCGCCACTACGTCGCCCCATCCTGGCCAAAACCTGTGCACAACGCCCAACAAGGCCGCCTGCACAGCGCCCGACAGGGCTACGCCATCACTCACGAGGCTCGAAGTTCCCCACATTCCACTGTATAGCTCAAGACAGCTACATGGCCCAGTCCATATAGCCCAAAATGAATGTCCACCATGTGCATGTGGGATTAACCCTATGCCACATGGCAGCATGACAGGGTATCTTCTCCAAAAAAATCCCTTTTCATGAAAATGCTCCACTAAAAACACCCCTTAGTGCCCAACATTTTTGGCCTTTTTTTAACCTGTAGCAGCTTCCTATTCACATGCTCAATGAGCAGTCTATCAAGCTCAGTGGGAAGAACCCCTTGCTAGCTCTGAACTACCTGATCCTCGTCACACTTCGTCCTTGGTGTGCCTTCGAACAATGTGTGCAAAAAACCAAAAAAATCATATGGCACCCCGCTTTCATTGCCGATTTCCGACTTTGACTTGCAATAACTCCCTACTCCGAGCTGTGATTGGGATTCTGTCAATTCCTCCTAGCTCCACATGAAGCATACCATCCACCAAACACCGGCTAGCTCCAGAAAACACCAGATGGTGCATCCTCCGATACGGGCAAGTGGGCTCAAACCTAGCCCCCGGAAAAATTTCAACTGACCATAACTTGCTAACCAGAGTCTGGATTGGCAATCCGAGAAGACATGCACGCTCCATAAATCAATTTCTACGCATCTATCCAATGACACCTGCCTGGGCCACCAGTCCCCAGCTACCCTATCTGTCGGGGATCTGCTACACCTTTTATCTTTGCACTGCGATATCTTGAGCACTGGGGCTCGGTTTGACGAGCCGTGTGGATCGGCTTATAGCACATTGAACACTACATTACAGAGCATTGACTTGGCATTTTGGGCACCTTCATTTGTCATCCCATCTAGACCAACTTGGAGCTATTTTAGCCTAAAAAGATGCTTTGGGCATACATTCCCGCTTCCCTTTGGCTGCCCACGACCTTGGTACCTGCCTTAGCTTTCTGCACTGCACCTACCAGCAACCTTTGCCTGGCATAGATATTTTTCAACTCAGAACGACTTTGGTTGCACCATCATTGCCCAGCCCCCTCGTCGAACATTTATGTTCGACCAAAAGCATATGTACAAAACTTTAAAACTGGCACACCAACCTGATGATTGAAAGCACTCGCAAAACCATAACTGTATGTACAAGCTATGTACAAAAGTTTCATCTTTTCTCTCTCGCAGACCGCATGCTTTAGGTGGGTTGCCCACCCCCCTTGACTACAATTTGTTGCACCTCGGGCACTAGATTTCTTTCAAAGTATAGTTTGAGCCGCACACCGTTCACTCTATTCCAAAGAAGCTTGCCATTTTCTCTTACCAGCTGCTGATAGGTTCCATTCGGAAAGGCCTTTTGCACTTTATACGGACCTGTCCACTTCTTCTTGAACTTCTTTTGGAATGTGAAATCCAGGTAGCTTTCGTACTTCATGACCAGGTCTCCTTCTTCTATCTTCTTGTCTGGCAGGTTCTAATTGAATTTGGCAACCCGCTTCTCCCTTTGCTTCACATAGTTTTCTGCTGCTGCCTCTCTATCCATCTATAAAGCCTCTAAACTAGCTATCCGATCCTATGGAACTCCTTGTTGAGTGGCATTGACACGCCACATACCCTTCAAAGCATCTAGCTGTGCATGCACCGGCAACACAGCCTCCTTACCATAGACTAGCTCGAATGGAGTGAAATTTTTAGCTACCTTATAGGATGTTCTATACACCCACAGACACTTCTCTAGATTTGTTTCCCACTCAGCTTCTTGTTTGTACACGTACTTTGTTAACATCTTGACAATTTGCCCATTAACACTCTCGACTAGACCATTGCATTGGGGGTGATAGGGCGAGGAAAACCGATGCTGAATCTTTAACTTTTCCACTAATGCACTCATGATTTTGCTTCTAAAACCCTGACCCCTATCAGAAACTAACACCCATGGAGCACCAAAACGGCAATATATGTTATCGGACACAAACTGAGCCACCACATTAGCATTTACTTCCTATACAGCCTTGGCCTCAACCCATCTCGTAAGGTAGTCAATGGCTACCACCACGTACTTCTTACCGCTTGTAGACTTTGGGGGAGGGCCTATGCATCTAGACCCCACTTCTTGAAAGCACTTTGTGCGATGATGGCACCTTGTCACTCCGCTACCAGTCGTCTTTCACATGTAGTCTAACACTCATGGCACGTCTTGCACGAGTAATGTACATCCTTCACTATGGAAGTCCACCAAAAGCCTGCTCTAAGCACTCGAAATAGAACTTGGTCTTTGCCTTGATGTCCACTTTCTTTGTGGCATTGCTCTAGCACCATTCCTATCTCTTCTCTATGCAACACTCTTCTAAGCACTCCGTCACGCCCATAGTTCATGAGATCTTCACCTACTAGTGTGAATTTGCGGGCCTTTTGCACCACTCTTACTTTCTGCAACTTGGACAAACCCTCTGAACATTGTCCTATACTCAAAAAACCTTCAATCTTCTTTAGAGTCTCCCTACCTGCATAAGTGACTGGGGCCACATATAAACCTGCAACATGCACCTGCACTTTGCTACTTGCTAACTGATCCGCCTCTTGGTTCTGCTCTCTTCTCACATACTTGAATTGAACTTCTTCAAAAGACTTTAGCATCTTCTTGATGGAAAAGAACCAATGCTTCAACGAATCGCGCTTTACCTGCCACCATTGGCCTAGCACTTGCTTGATGACTAGCAACACATCTCCCTTCACTACCAACCTTGAAATGCCAAACTCTATACAGTGCTTCAAACCCAAATGCAGAGTGAGATACTCCACCTCATTATTGGTATGGACATCCTCTAGATCATACGCCTTCGAAAATATAGCTTTATCGTGTGGTTCGTGTATCACCACACCTCCTCCTGCCTTCTGTACTACCCTTCGATACGCTCCGTCGAACCACATTGTAAAAGCATCCTCCAAATTTGGCTCCTCCTTAGCTTCATCTCGCTCCACTCTTGGATAGGCCAACAAATTGACGGCCTTGTTGACAAGAATGTCTGCAAAGTGAGACCGACTTGTGTGATCTACCTTGAACTCGAGCTTGAACTCTTGCCGCTCCAACACCCACTTCATAATCAACACAAAAAACTTGCACAAAGCAAAGACCAAAGCCATCATCGATTGCTCTACCTTGGTGTAGGTAGCCTCTCCTGGGCTAATCACCCTGCTTTTAAAGTATATCGGCTTGTAGCTTCTCCCTACTTTTTGCAAGAGAACGGCTCCAATAGCAATTGTGCCCACCGTCATAGACACATAAAAGTCGTCCTCTCGACTGGGAGGACATACCACTGGTAACTGACACAAAATCTCCTTGACCCTATCAAAAAAACTTCCTGAGCTTCCCCGTCCCACTCATAACCATGCACCTGCTGAGCCCTTTTTTGAAGACGAAGCACATATTGTGACAACATCCAAAAGAAACGTGATAGATACTTCAGCTTGTGAACAAACAAAGCCAAACCTTGAGCACTTGATGGTGGCTCCATCAACACCAACGCCTTTACCTTTTTGGGATCAGCCTCTATACCATTTTGCGACACCACATGGCGCAACAGCTGCGCTCGAGGCTGTGCTAGCTTACACTTCTTGGGGTTCAACTGACCTCCTTCTTCATCAGGCCCTTGAAAGCATAACTGCAGCTTCAATAGTGCTCCAATCTTGAACTGTAGTAGCCTATATCATCCATGAAGACCCTGATAAAGCTGCCCAGGTATGGACCAAATACCCTGTTCATCCAATCTTAGAAGGTGGCATATGCATTCACCAATCCGAACGGCATCCTGTGGTAATTGAAACAACCCCATGGAGATATGAATGTGGTCTTCAACTGGTCTTCAAGTGCAATCCCTATGTAAAAATACCACGAGAAACCATCCATAATTGAGTATCTCTCGTGCCCAGCCACCTGGTTTAGGATTTTTTCTTGAAATAGCAATGGATAGTGATTCCTCTTGGTCGCGGCATTCAGTGGTTTGTAGTCGACACACACTCTCCATTTCCCATTCTTCTTAGGGGTTATAACCCCACTGGTGAGCCCCAGTAGGACTCTTTCACAGGGTATATAATGCCTGCATCCAGCAACTTATTGATCTCCTGCCAAAGGGCCTCCTTTTGGATTTCCCCCAGTCTTCTCAGCTTGTGTGCTTTAGGCCTATGTCCCTCCTTAAGAACAATCTTGTGCTCTACCCCCTTTGCACCACGCAAATGTTTGTACTCTGTCGCAAAAACATTTGGATAGGACTCACAGAGTTGAACATAACCCTCCTTTTCACCCGTGGTCAAATATTCACTTAACATGCTTGAAACCTCCTCTATGCTTAAACCATGAGCTTGAGATTGCATACTTATTTCTTTAGGTGGGGAGTCGTCTATGGTGACTCCGAATAAGTCTGCATCTATCTTCAGCATGTCGTCCTCACTCTTCTTTTCCTTTGTGCTAGTGTAGCCTTCATCATAGCCCGTATCTGTCTCGTATTCGTAGCTCATCTTGTTGCCTCCATCTTTAACTGCCATAGGACGAGAACTGCTCTCCTTGGTCTTCAAATCAAGCACAATCTGCCTTCCCCTCTCCTTGTCAGGCAAGGTGAACACTTTTCTCTCCCAATCCTGCTTAGCTCCTATCGCCAAAAGCCATGGCCTACCCAAAATGATTGGATAAGCATTATCTCCCCTCTTCATCACGAAGAAGTCTATCAGGCACCCTATGTCCATCACCTTGACCTTCACATCCTGAGCCACGCCCAGACATTTGGCCTTAGTATGGTTGGCCATCCTCATGCGCACATTCGACTTGACTACTCCCTTGACTCTTGTCTCTTTCATGGCTGCTTTTGTCATAACACAAACCTACGCTCCACCGTTTTTGTAGGCTTGGATCTGCATCCTCTTTTCTATAATCCCATCCACTAGCGGAAGAAAATCAGTTGGGTTACCTACCCTCAAAGCCATATTTCCCCTTGGCTCTTGGCAGCCTGGTGCTAACACTTGTGGACCACTACCTCCATAACTTTGAAATTTAAAGCTAACAACTGACCAAAGGTAATGTTTGCTTTTTGATTTTGAACATCACTTACCAGATTGTACTCGGGATAGCCACGCCCTAATTGGAAATCCGCTTGTTTGATTTTGCAATGCCTCCTTCTTTTGCTAGGCTCGGGCTGCCCGCTACCTTCATACATGTTCTCTTTGCCTTTACAAGCTCTGGCTTCATGCTCTATCTCTGTCTCCCTCTCAACTCTTGCTCTCTTATTGGCCAAAATCTCAACATCCTGCTTATCCACCCCTATGATGTTCACTCTTGGGACCTGGCCACCACTTGCTCTCTTGGACCATTAAACTTCCCTTGACCTCAACCTCTACCAAAAAGCGGGTAAATGCCTCCTCTCTCTCTCTATGGCTGAGGACAATTAGGTGCATAGTGCCCATCTTCTCTACAATTGTAACACCTACCAGGCAGCGGCCTTGCCCTGCCTCTTGCTCCTCTTGGTTGCCCTCTATCCATTACACTGAGCTGCAAATCCTGCATTTTCTCGGCAAAATCTTGCACCGTGCGTACCCAATTTTGCGGTACAATAGCTACACCTCGATTTCCATGATTTTCTTTGTAAATAGCTTCCCTCGGAATCTGTGGTTGAACATGGGTCATTGTCTCGTAGCCTGACACACCCTGCTCCATCTTCTTCTTTATCTTTCTTCTCTTTGATCGGGCAATCGCTACCGCACCATTGTAATTCTCTGGACTCTCGAAATCGACTTTTTCTCTCACCTTAGGATGCAGACACGCCATGAACTTATCCAGCTTGAAGTAGTCTCCATTAGCCAATTGCATGGCCGTTGCTAATTCTACCCAGCACTCTTCAAAATGACCCAAAAACATATTGGATTCTTCACTTACATCTTGCTTAAGTGCCTTCAACTTTGCATCCATCTTGATTGGGGACGTCTCCTTGTGAAATTCGTGAAGAAACCTTGCCCGTAGAGCCGTCCATGCTTGCCTCGGCTTGCCTTCCAACGCTTCATACCATACTTTAGCTTTCCCATGCATCACCAAAGGAAAAGTCTGCATCTTGCTATCCTTGTTTGGCATACACAACGATAGCATATACAGATCGAAGTCTGACATCCACTCGTTAGGGATCTCTTCGCCTGTGAAAATTGGTCCATAGCTTCTAGTGCCATGACTTCCAATGCGAAAAATTGCTTCTTTTCGATTAACTGGGAGCAATCATTGTGCTCCTCCGTGGGGGCACCAGAAGATGGAGAGGGGAAACGAGGGAACACACCTGGCACAAATGCAAGGGCCTCTCTATAGCTCAGCGTATCCACAACACCCCTATCCTCTCGGAAAACACCTTAAAAAATACACTTTACATTAGCAGACCACCACCTGTCCAATTTCCACAACTCACACACTCCACAAATCCATCACACAACGCACACATGCTGCCACAGCCTGTCTCCACCCTTACACACGCATGCAAACACTCAGTCTCACTCTATCACACGAAACACCGTCTGTCCGGGGGGGCACACACATCCGCATTACTGGCATCAAGCGGAAACATGAAAGCAAGAGAAAGAGAAGGGGGTAAGGGAAAACAACAACGAGATGGGGCAACACTGGCTAGATTGCACTTCAAAAGGCATGTACACATGCTTGCACTGCCATCTCTATGGCTATTTTAAAGAAAAAGTTACAATGGGGTTAGCTTGTAAGAGAACTCCACTTTGCAGGCTTCAAACGGCACTAAACAATCCCGGAAAAAAAAACCTAATTTGATGCAAATTTGACTTTTATAGGGGGGTCTTCAATTTTGGAAATTGACCTCTCATTGGTCCATCTGGTACCCCAATTTGGTACTTGTTGGAAGGGGGTACCGCCTTGCTTCATCTGCTCTCTCTTCCTCTTTTTGCACTTGGGGGGTGCAATAGCGATGTCGCTAATGCCCCTAGGCTTTTTATTTTTATTTTTATTTTTTACCCCTTTAGTGCTACTCAAACCTTGCACTTCTCCTCTTTTTACTCATTGACCACTTCTTGTTCGATTCATACCTGCTTCCTATCTCTCGCTTTTCTCTCTCCTCTCCTTCTCTTTGGTCGGGCCTTTGGGTGGCCCGCTTACCTTTGACCTTGCTTGGCCGGCTTCAGAATGGCTCATGCCTCTTTTCTTGGTCCACATGGAGGTCCTCCTCGGGCCTTCTCTCTCTTTCCTACTCACTGCCCACGGGATGGCCACTTTGTTGATTTTGTGACTCTCATTCTCTCTCTTCTGCCATTGGTCACAGGACCTCCCACTTGGCTCACCTTTGACCGCCCGACACTTCCCCCTCTCTGGCTCGCTCTACTGCCGCGAGACTCACCTCCCTTTCTGGGCATTGGACCATTACCAATGTCGCTAATGGTGCCTTGCACTTTCTCTTTAAAAAAATCCTTGCGGCGTGTGAACTGGCTCGCACAGGGCGCCTGCCATGTCATTAGTGTGAATAATCGACCGCCGGCCACCGCTCCTCCTCACGCGGGCGCGCCACCGTGCCGCTCGTCCTTGCCAAAACCAGCGTGCAATGCCCGAGAGGGCCGCCTGTGCAGCGCCTGACATGGCTACACCATCACCCACAGGGCTCCAAGCTCCCCACATTCCACCTTATAGCTCAAGAGGGCCACATGGCCCAACCTATATAGCCCGAAACTGAATGGCCACTGTGTGCATGTGGGATTAACCCCATGCCACGTGGCAGCATGATAGGGTATCTTCTCCAAAAAAAATCCCTTTTCATGAAAATGCTCCACTAAAAGAACCCCCTAATGCCCAACTTTTTTGGCCTTTTTTAACCTGTAGCACCTCCCTGCTCACATGCTCAATGAGCAATCTGTCAAGTTCAGTGGGAAGAATCCCTTGCCAGCTCCAAACCACCTGAACCTCAACCTGTAGCACCTCCCTGCTCACATCCTCAATGAGCATTCTATCAAGCTCAGTTGGAAGAATCCCTTGCCAGCTCCAAACCACCTGAACCTTGTCACACTTCGGCCTTGGTGTGCCTTCAAACAATGCGTGCAAAAAACCAAAAAAATCTTCTGGCACCCCGCTTTCATTGCCGAATGCCGACTTTGACTTGCAATAACTCGCCGCTCCGAGCTCTGATTCGAATTTTGTCAATTCCTCCTAGCTCCACATGAAGCATACCATCCACCAAACACCTCGCTAGCTCCAAAAAAAGTAAAAAAATATGATGTTAAAGAATATGTCCTTTGTGCTATGGGCGGTCGGACACTGACTATACTATGTTGTAAATATACTTTGGATAATAGTTCAAAGAGAAGAAGAGTGAGAGCAGCATGTTGAATGGCTGCTGCAGAGTAACGATTGTGTGTGTGTGTGTGGATGTGTGTTGGTGTGTGTACGTAGTCTTATTTTCTACATTCTCCATCACCTGCGCACTCTACAAAGTGGTATCAGAGCTCATTTTAAGAAGCTACACATACACAGATTTCCGCAGCTCTGGAAAACAGTCAAAAAGAGAAGTTTTTTGGTCATAACTCCCTCACATGAACTCGGAATACAGTGATCCAGGAGTCTATCTTTATGTTTTTGGGCATTCCCAACGCATTGGCATACTCAGATTTGCCAAAAACAAAAATTTTCTACAAAAAACAGCCAGCTCACATAGGCATAGGAGATTTCCAGTTTTGCAAGTCAGCAGTAGATTTACAGGTTACAGGTGAAGAATTCAGCATTTACACAGGTTTTGGAGAGCAACATAGTGCTTTTGCATCATGATATTGTGTTATCGAAGATTATTTTTGGTTGTTGTGGGTCCGTTATGGACAGCCGCCTACGTAAGAAAGGTTGTGGAAAGAAGTTGAGGCGGTTATATTGTCAGATTGAGTACTTTGTGGTTATGTATGGATATGCGGTTAATGTATTTTGGAAAACTGCAGCCTTTGTGAGGGTCGAGTGAGGTTTTTTGAAGCCTTGCCTTGGGAGCTTTGGTACCTTGGCAAGGTGGATTAGGTACTGGAGCGAACCCCCGATTGGCCCCACTAAAGACCTCATATATTGTTTACGACTATGGAAAGAAGGTGGATGTATGGTTATGTGGTACAAGACAACGTGTGGATTGCATTTGCTTACAGGTCCATGTGGACATTGTTTTGGAGTATTTATGCATAGTATTGAGTCAGTCTGTGGCAAAGTGAGTCAGTGGGTTTTCCCTTGGCAATGAGAGATTTTCTGTCAGTGTTTATGAGCACTTTGGTTGAGATTGTCACTTGAGATATTATCCAAATACAAACGGAACTCTGACGAAATTTTGTCAAAATCCTTTGGAAGAAATTGAGAGAGTAAAGATGGCAGAAAGTTCAACTCAAGTCACACAGATTGTTAAAGAGAAGCTAACTAGAGAGAACTACAGCATATGGTCTTACAGGATGGAGAACTTTATCATGGGCAAAGGTTTATGGGACTACATTACAGGTGAACAAGAGTGTCCCGAGGTTGGTTTGGAACCAAGCAGAGAGAATGTTGAAGCACATTAAACATGGTAAGCAGGAGTAGAAGCTTACAAAAAGTGGATCGAGAATTCAAGGAAAGTGATGCATTGGATTTCACTATGCATTAGTGACTTCTTTATACCACATGTGAAGGCGAGAAAGGCAAGAAGAAAGTGGTTGAGGAGAGTTTTGGAGATGAAAGCCTTGATGAAGAGCATGGTTTACCACATTTGAGGACACCTTGCAGTAAGCATACAGAGAAATATGTACCCCCATATGCAAGAGTTGAAGAGAAGAGTGCACCACAATTGAGAAGATCAGAGAGGGTGCGTTTACCACATTTGAGGACACCTTGCAGTAAGCATACAGAGAAATATGTACCCCCATATGCAAGAGTTGAAGAGAAGAGTGCACCACAGTTGAGAAGATCAGAGAGGGTGAGTTGATAGGTTGACATATAACGGTACATGCGTACACATTATGCATGCATGGTTTCACGTGTGCAACAGAAAGAGCCTACATGTTTTCAAGAGGCAATTGGAAAATTAGAATGGGAGCCAGCTATGGATGATGAGATGGATGCTCTTGTGAAGAATGACACTTGGGATTTGGTTAGCTTGCCAAGTGGAAAGAAAGCAATTGGTTCAAAATGGGTATACAAAGTCAAGTGCAAGTCAGATGGTAGTGTGGAAAGATACAAAGCGAGGCTTGTTGCTAAAGGTTATGCATAAACAAAAGTTCTTGATTATGATGAGACATTTAGTCCAGTTGCAAAGATGACAATAGTCAGATTGGTTATAGCAATGGCAAGTATATTTGGTTGGAAGTTACGGCAAATGGATGTTGATAATGAATTCTTGAATGGTGACTTGGAAGAAGAAGTTTATATGATACAGCTAGAGGGTTATCAACATCCAGAGTTTCCATATTATGTGTGTAAGTTGACGAAATCATTGTATGGTTTGAAGCAAGCATCTAGAGCTTGGTGTGAAAAGATAACCAGATTCTTGAAGAAGATTGGATTTAAACAGTCTATCGCTGATCACTCATTGTTTTTGAATCATGTTGATGGAGAGATCGTTGTTATTGTTATCTATGTTGATGACTTGATTCTCACTAGAAGTCATGATGATCAAATTTTGCATGTCAAGAAGAGTTTGTTGAGAGAATTCAACATGAAGGACCTTGGTGAGTTGAGATATTTTTTGGGAATTGAAATTGTCAACACTTTATTAGGAATTTGGATGATACAAAGACAATACGCGTTGGATATTCTTGAGAAGTATGGAATGATAGCGTGCAAACCGGTTGATACACCTCTTGATCAAAATGTAAAGTCGATTGATGATGGACATTACATTGAGGATGTCACTATGTATCACAAGATGGTTGGAAGTCTTATTTACTTGACAATAACAAGGCCCGATTTGAGTTATGCAATGGGTGTTGTGAGTCAATTCATGCAAAAGCCATGTAAAAGTCATCTTGATGCAGTGAGACGGATTATGAGATATGTGAAAGCCACTGTTAGTTATGGAATGCTTTATGAAAAGAATGGGAAGTTTTGTCTTTATGGTTACACACATGCAAATTGGGCAGGAGATTTTATGGATAGAAGATCTACAAGTGTTATGCATTTTCTATTGGCAATGGCATGATAAGTTGGAGTAGCAAGAAGCAATTAACTATAGCATTATCAAGTACAAAAGCTGAATATCGTGGAGCAGCTTTGGCAGCATGTGAAGAGTCATGGTTGAGAGTACTTATGGTAGACTTTGGTTTTGACAATCTTGACAGTGTCATTATATATTGTGACAATATTAGAAGCTCATGTTGGCCAGTCTACCATGCTCGCACTAAACACATTGAAGTACATTATCACTTCATTAGAGAAAAAAGTTTTGGCAGGTGAGATTGATTTGGTGTATGTGAAGACAAATGATCAAGTTGCGGATATATTTACAAAAGCTCTTGGAAAGGAGAAGTTTTGCTACTTTCATGAAGCATTGAGAATCCATCATATGCAAGCTCATTCTGAGCTTGAGAGGGAGTGTTAAAAAATATGATGTTAAAGATTATGTCCGTTGTGCTATGGGCGGCCGGACACTGACTATACTATGTTGTAAATATACTTTGGATAATAGTTCAAAGAGAAGAAGAGTGAGAGCAGCACGTTAAATGGTTGCTGCAGGGTAACGATTATGTGTGTGTGTGTCGATGTGTGTGCCTAGTCTTATTTTCTACCTTCTCCATCACCTGCACACTCTACAAAAAACACCAGATGGTGCATCCTCCGATACGGGTAAGTGGGCTCAGACTTGGCCCCCGAAAAAGTTTTAATTGACCATAACTTGCTAATCAAAGTCCCGATTGGAAATCCGAGAAGACAGACACGCTCCATAATTCAAGTTCTACGCATCTATCCACTGAAACTTGCCCAGGCCACCTGTCCCTAACTCCCCTATCCGTCGGGGATCTGCTACACCTTTTATCTTTGCACTGCAATATCTTGAGCATCGGGGCTCCGTTTGACGAGCCGTCTGAATCGACTTCTAGAGCACACTGAACAGTACATTCCAGAGCACTGACTTGGCATTTTGGGCACCTTCATATGTCCTCCCATCTGGACCAACTTGGAGCTATTTTAGCCTAAAAAGTTACTTTGGGCATACATTCCTGCTTCCCTTTGGCTTCCTAGGAACTTGGGTACCTGCCCTAGCCTTCTGCATTGCACCTGCCAGCAACCTCTACATGGCATAGACCATTTTTCAGCTCAGACCGACTTTGGCTACACCAACATGCTCCGGGTTGTGAGGAATGCTTGTCACTGTTGTGTAGCTGTCTTTGAGGCAATGGTGTGGTGCATTTGAATCTCCGATGTGATGAGAAATCAGGAGTGTCAGTAAAAAGCTCACGCTCTCTTTCTTTCTCTCTCACACACGGTCAATGACAGCTTAAAACTTTGATTTTGATTTTCTTTACAAAATGACCTAGATACCTTATATATTAAGGCTACCATAGGTTAAACCAAAATAGAGTTCAAGGGGTCAAATGTATTTGTATTTACAATTTGGAAGTGCCATTGCACCCTGGATTCTACAACTAGAGTAACTACTCATCGTAAATGATGTTTTTAACCATAATCCGTATCATTTCATAACTCTCAAAAAATAAGACTTCGGTATGGAAATTGAGTTATGTCTTGTTGTTGACCCATGGGTCAACACTCCCCCCCTCCGAATTCATTTTATCCTTGACATAACCCTCGGGGGGTTCACTATGTGTAAAACTACCATATCACGTGCGTTCAAGACATGTTTGTAAAACCCCTTACCTGGGAATTTTGTTGAGGATATAATGTAGCCTTTTCTTTTAAAATATATAAGTTTTTTTCAAATTTAAAAAAAAAATCCCATTTGTATATATATTTATGTAAGTTTCATGAACTTTAAATGCCCTTCTGTTGAACTCACGTGATAGGTTACATTTTTATTAGGTGACCTCCCCGTGAAATAACCTCATTGTCAATGTTGGTGCGGTCTTTGTTGTCATTTTTCTTTCTTGTGCTCTATGTCCTTCACATCCAAGCCTCAAGCTGCAACACCTCTTGCTATCATTATAGGGCTATTGATAGATCTAAATTAAAAAATAAGCCAATCTCGTTTAGCTTGACTCTTATCATCATGGATAGGTAAAGCTGAAAATTTATCCATTCGAAGCTGTTCAGTAACTTGATCAAAACCTCTTTTTGTTTCCATAAATATGATCACTTTACTTCCATCCATCATTCGCTTCAGTAAATCTGTCAATTTTGAGTATTTCTCATTCTCAAAAACAACTTCTACAATCTGTATAATTGAATGACTGGCTTCGGAGATTATGAACCAATGACAACTTTGAAAAGGATTCTGTAGAAGTTTTCTGGCTAAACCTTCAACTTGTTTTGGCCAAGTTATACTCCAATACTAAGTCTATTTGTCAGGCCGAATTTGGGAGGTAATTTCTTTGATTGAAATTCAAAACCCATGTTTGCTAGGGGAATTTTTATTATTTTCCTATCACTTGTGCAAACATTTTTCTCCATTGCTTTCAATTTAGGACCGAAGAGATAAGAACTAGATGTTTACTTTTAAAATTAATTTTCTTCTTTTTAATATATATTAGAAAAACTATCACTAAGAAAGCAATCCAATCTACACAATATGATATTTGCAATACACTCTAGTCAATTCCACGTATCGATCACATATGTTTTGAGCAAACATACACATTGCAATTCACTCTCCTACATGGCATTATGCATATAACAATGATATGAAATTGTCAATGCAATTATAAATGTAATTATTAATTATACATCCTTTACAATTTGAAAACAATAAGACACAACTATTTTCACATGCTACAAAGAATAATTAACTTTTTACATTGAAATGATGATAATTATTTGCAAAACACACGAAAGCGCGCAATAATGTTGATGATTGGCCATCTCATGCACTAACAATATTTCATAATACATAATGCACTCCTTATATAAACCAATGCATAAAGCAAGGCAATGAAATCTTCAATACAGTTGCACAATTGAGGACTACTTGTACGCAATCAAGGATTGTAGCCCCCTTACGTATCCAATTCAATATATAAATGATAATTTCACCCAATTAAGGATTACAACTCTCATATTGTTGAGTGACAATGTATATCAATTCAAATATATGATGGTGAAAAGTGCAAGACTTCAAGGATGTTTATATACCCATTATACTAGTACCGGGAATCCGACCCTTGACTATCCACTCGTTATTTAAATATGCTCATCTTCTAAAACCAACTTTGGCCCTTTATGGAATGAGCTCAACTCTCCAAAGTTTCAATTTTTTTGGCTTCATACCTTTGTTTTTGGTGAAGGATTTATATATTTAGAAGTGGCTACCATATTAAGAATCACGCTCGGCCCAAAAAGGGGCATGTGACTTTGTAACCTTAGGTCAATTCACAGCCATATAATTGTACCCGACGCTCTGATACACTCACGAGGGATTTGCCTAGATAAAGTGCCAAAGTAAGAAGACGTTTACTATATAAAGTTAGACCCGCCGGGCTTTTTCATTTTCCCGAGATGGGCCCGTCGAGAAAACGAAAAAGCCCGACGAGCCTACCAACTCTATTGGTTTTTGCAAGTCACCATCAAGATCACGTTAACAATTAACGTGATCACGTCTTTTTTATGTGTAATTACTTACGATATTAACATGATCACATGATCGTGATCACGTCAGTGAAATCCTTACCTCCACTGTAGTTCTATCTTTCTCTCTGTTTCCCTCATCGTCTCTCCCTCCCTGTTTAGTCATCCCTTTAGATCTCTCAATCTTTCTCTCCCTAACACATTCTCATCTCTTTTCTAACCCCACCCTTCTCTCTTTCTCTCTCTCTCTCTCTCTCTCTCTCTCTCTCTCTCTCTCTACTTTCTCTATTTTGAATCCCTCCCCCTCCAAATCTCTTTCTACGTATCTCTCCGTGATTCTATCTTTCCCCAGCTTCTCTCTCTCTCATCCCTTGTAAATTCCCTCTATCTCTTTCAATATATCTTTCTCTCCTCTATCTTTCATTCATTAAATTACCTGCTTTGTTCTTTCTCTTCTGTCTTTTCTTATGTCTCTCTCTCCCCCTATCTCTCCTATTGACAGACACACTAGTATGATAGTTTGTTGGTCAATCGGATGTAGTTTGATAGTTAGTTGAATATGCTTGTCGGATTGTAGTAGGTCGGATTATGGTCAATCAGACTGTAGTAAATTGGATATTTAACAGCTAACTGGTATTCCAAGACTGAGGTTGTTATAACCACATTCTTGTGAAATTGGCTTATAAGCTCACCCTACGGATGTATGAAGCCGACTAAAACTGGGTTGAGGTTGTAGTTCTTTTCTTGATGAATCTAGTGGATTTGAGTTCTATTCTGAGTTAAGTCCTTGCTCTATTATATTTCATATGTGCATTACTTGCTGTATCTGAATGAAGTTTTGAGTTATGTGAGGTTAAGGGTAGTATTGCAGCTTAGCTTTCTCTGTGTTGATCCACAACACATTTGGCGATCCTACGGGTTATGTCCTCTTTTCTGAGGTCGTAAGAAATTCTTGGTATCGTGCTTATGGATGTTTTTCAGGGATGGCGCATGTCCAAGAGGGGTAGGAGATTCTCTTGCATATATTATACAAGGTCTCAAGCCAAATCAAGCAACACAATCCATTTCATTATGATGCTTTTCTTGATGATGATGGAATTGATCCACCACCTGAAGAACTGCTGTTAAATTCTGGTGTAGAGAGTTTTGGTGCAGCAGAGGGAAGGGCAGTGAGGAAATTTGTTGGGGCGTTACTCTTGACAAGAAGACCTGTAAAAAGTAGAATACAACTCCACTTTGACCCATTGAGGGTTTCTAACAGGCAAAGACCTACAAGAATCCCAAATCCTATCCCCATGGCCTAGCCACCTCCTAATCCACAGATTAAATCAGTAAAGTTCAGAGGAAATTCTAAGGAAGATGCAAATTATCACGTAGTGCAATTTGAAACGAGATGGCAAGATAGTGGATATCAGGTGATGTACACGGATCCTATCAAATTACAACAATTTGCAGCTAAATTGGAGAGGTAAGGCCATGAGTTGGTTTAGAAAATATGGTATGGCTCACTTTCCTACTTACAATGCACTTAGAGAATCCTTTTTACAAAGGTTCAGAAAGGATAAAACTCCTATAGACATTTAAGAGAGCTACATCGTATCAAACAAGGTACCATGCTTGTAGAGGATTTTGCTTAGAAATTCAAGATTTTTGTTGAAAGATTACAGGGTAATGAACGACCCACTGATGAGATGTTAGCTTGCTATTTTCTAAAGGGTTTAAGGAGTGTTCTTAAGGAGTGGTATTGATATTGCAGGTGGTTTTAATAACTTGGTACAGGTGCTTCCAGAGTTGAGAAGAGGCTTGGCATGACCGTCTAGCCAAAGAGGAAGCAAGGATTCTGAATCTGGTTCTGGTTCAGGTACAACGTCTTCTTTCAAATCTGATTCAGAGAATTCCTCTGATAAGGAGGATCGGAAGAAAAAGAAAAAGATTGTTGATAAAAAAAAGAAAGATAAGACAGCTATTGCATGCTATTTTCCAAGTGTATGTACATCACAATGTCAAACTCCTGTAACAACAACATCCACCCTGCCAACCTTCTCGATACCATCAATTGAGAAAATCAGCATCTGATCATACCAAGAATAAAAAATAGAACTTTGTACTTCAAATAATTTTGCATCTGGTAAGTCATCCTGAACTCCTATAGGTGCTTCTGTTGTCTCAATCTGACTTAAATAATCAGCTATTGCATGCTCTTTTCCAGGTGTATGTACATCACAAAGTCAAACTCCTGTAACAACACCATCCACCTTGCCAACCTTCCTATAAGTAAAGGCTTCTTGTTAAGATACATCAAAGCTTGGTGGTCAGCATGAAATATAACCCTATTGCAGAGAAGATAATGCTTGGATTTAGCTAAGGCATAAACCATTCCTAAGGCTTCTCTTTCAGTAACTGCATATTTCCTTTCAGTAGGAGTTAACACCCTGATTGCATAATAGACAGGTCGGAACCATCCTCTGATCTTTTCTTGCATCAAAACAGCTAGAATAGCCACATCCGAGGCATCAACAAAAACATGGAGTGGCATTATCCAATCAGGAGGTTGCAAAATAGGAGCAACTAGCAACATCTTCTTTAGCATTTGGAATGGTTTTTCTTGAGGTTCAGACCATACAAAAGCTACATGCTTTTTGCTCAAGTGAGTAAGAGGCATGCACACATTGGCCAGATATTTGTGATGTACCTGCTATGCCATTTGACTTGACCCACAAACCGACTCAATTGTTGAATATTGATAGGTGCATGAGCTGATTTCACTTCAATCTTTTTTGCATCAATAGACATGCCCTCCTGAGATACCACATGGCGTAACAAAATACCACTTCTGATAGCCACTACACTTTTGTAGGGATTCAAAGAAAGTATGAACATCAGCGGACATCTTTTAAATCACAACTTTAGGTGATGGAGATACAAATCCCTTTTCCCAAATACTAAGAAGTCATCCAAAAAAGCTCTCATAAATCCTACAAATAACGCTCAAATGTTTTAAAAGCTTTAAACTTAAATGATGGTGGTCCATTCTTGAGACCAAATTTCATCACTATAGATGCAAAAGCTCCCCAATCT
This sequence comes from Adiantum capillus-veneris, assembly GCF_014529385.1. Lineage (NCBI taxonomy): Eukaryota > Viridiplantae > Streptophyta > Polypodiopsida > Polypodiales > Pteridaceae > Adiantum > Adiantum capillus-veneris. The sequence goes on along the minus strand of NC_140939.1, from coordinate 19,828,800 downwards.
ATTATGAAGTCTGTTTTGTGTTGATCCTCCACATCCATTGTAATTTGATTATAGCCTGAAAAAACAACCAAAAAACTATACATTTCTTTACCTTGTGACTGTATCCAATATGGCATCACAAAAGGGCATTGTAAATGGATCAGTGATAGTGGCTGCATTCAATTTTTTGTAGTCAACACAAACTCTGATTTTTTTCATTTTTCTTTGGTACTACAATGATTGGTGACAACCATGTAAGTTCATTGATTGTTTTGATAAACCCAACTGCTAACATCTTATCAATCTCTTGCTTGATCGTTGTGCAAAATTAGGATTCATCCTATATCTTTGTTGCACAATCAAAACTGCATCTTTTCTCATATTATTATGATGCTGATGCAACATTGGATCAATCCCTTTGACATCTTAGTAATCCCAGGCAAATACATCCCTATAATCCAATAAAAATTGCCAAATCCTGTAGAAATTCTCCATCCACATAAATACTGATCTTGACCTAGGATCATCCTCGGTTCCCAAATTCAGTTCGTTCAATTCATCTTGTTGAACTCTTTTAGAGCCACCAAACCTTTTGCTGTAGATCTTCTCCACCATGTCTTTGGCATCCTTTTCTTCTTGTTTAAGTGCTTCTTTTGAACTAGAATCTACACTCTGATCCATTAACCTGAGTATGTCAGATCCCTGAATTTCTTGACTCAAAATAGGTTCATTAACATTCTCTTTAGGTTCCTCTTTCTTTTGTAAGATACCTGCAATATCAACCTCAAAATCTGGAAGAACAATTGGATTAGCCTTCAAAAAGGCTTCCTCCTCATCATCCTCCACCTCTGCAGCCAAATTAATCGATTGGGCAAACATTGGTCTTTCTTTGCCAAGAATATGCTTTCTTTCCAACATAGAATAGTGATTACTTGTTTGCCCTTGGTCCTCCAAAATCTGATGCTGCTTCTCCTTCTGAACATGCTTATGCACCCAATCTTGTACCCCTTTGTGTTGCTCCCAATCAATAGAACCCTTGTTCTTAAACCTTGTTACAACCAATACCTCAATCTCTTGCTCCAAGTGCAACTAATTTCCTCCTCTTCATAATCCTCAATTTGAACTATTGAATTTGATCCAGTTTTTGGTCCCTGATAAATCAAAATATCAATGATAATGGCATTAGCTTGAGCCTGAGTTGATTCTAGGGAGGTTGTGGAGGACCTGCTTGTTGATTCTCCTAATTAAAAGAAACAACTGGAATACCTCTTTCTTCTCTATGTTTTACCCATACTGCACAATGAAGTCCAACCCAATGATTAGGATCACCACAATAAACACAAGGCATCACCCCTTGGGGTCTTCTTTGATTGTTGTCTTGGTTTCTCCCAGATGCTCTTTGATTTCCTTGACCAGGTGGTCTTCCTCTGAATGGAGCCACTTGATTAGCCTCAGCTAAAGCCGTACCTCGCCCAATATTAGAGGGTGATTTATTCCTCTGCTTTGGATTATACCAACACTGAGCAGTTGTATGATCATCCTTCTCACAAATTTCACAGAACCTTTTCTCTTTAGGAGCAATTACTGAATATCTGATACTCTTTAACTAATGAATCAAATCAGCATTAAACAGCTGATTATTTGAGTCGGATTGAGACAGGAGAAGAACCTATAGGAGTTCAAGATGACTTACCAAATACAGAATTATTTGAAGTACAAAGTTCTATTTCTGATTCTTGGTATGATCAGATGTTGATTTTCTTAACTGATGGTATCATGTCGACTGAGTTTTCTACAGATCAATGGAGGATATTTGCTCTTACTAGCAAACCTTTGTTGGTTATTGTTGGAGCCTTATATCAGAAAGGAATCGATCAGGTAATTAGGAGATGTGTACCTGATTTTGAGCAGTCAGCTTTGTTGCAAGAAGCTCATTTTGGGACAGCAGGAGGTCATTTTTTAGGTGATAGGCTGGTTTATGGTGGCCTACTGTATTAAAGGATTCTCATTCCTATGCTAAGAGTTGTGTGGTATGTTAGCAATTTGGTCAGCCTGATTCTAGGGATAGGATGACAAATCATCCTCTTTTACCATTGGAACCATTTTAAAAATGGGGTATGGATTTTGTTGGGCATGTAAACCCTACTACTAGTAAAGGGTGCAAGTATATTTTGGTTGCCACTGATTACTGTACTAAGTGGGTGGAAGCTATTGCTTTAAAATAAATTAAGGCTCAGAGTGTAGCTAAGTTTCAGTATCACAACATTAACGAGGTTTGGATGTCCTGTTGAGTTGGTAAGTGACAGGGGGACACATTCTATGAATGAAGTTATTTCTGAGCTTACCAAAACTCACATGATTATGCACAAAAAATCTACATCTTGTCATCCTCAGGCAAACGGGCAGGCTGAGAGTACCAACAAAACACTTATTAAGATTTTGAAGAAGATTGTTCAATAGAATAAGGACTGGGATGAAAAGTTGGAATCTGCTTTATGGTCTTTTAAAACAACCTTTAAGGTAACAACAGGTATGAATTCTTTTAGATTAATCTATGGTCTTGAAGCTATGGTCCCTAGTCTCAAAGTTACTGCTGAGAAAATGACTCCTAAATTATCAGTTCAGCACAGAAGTAAGTATTTGATGCAATTGGAGGAAGATAGGTTAGTCAATTCTTACATCATATAGGTCATTCAAATAAAAAGGAAATCTTGGGTCATTATGCATGGGGGGTAAGGTGATTGAGTCAAAAAGAGACCCTACAAACTTAATGAGGAAGTTGCTTAAGAAGCTTCCTATGCATGAAAGTCCCAAAGATAGGGGAATCTTTGATCTAACCTTCCACTCACCCCGGAAGGGCACATGGGACACATGTCAGACTCTCACTAAGCTTAACCACATGGTGTGCTTGAATGCTATTGGTTGGGCTAAAGAGGGGTCCAATGAGCTTCTAGTTCCATCCAACAAATATCTAGATATTTTCAAGCTCTCTCTCTCTCTCTCTGAGCTTCTAGTTCCATCCAACAAATATCTAGATATTTTCAAGCTCTCTCTCTCTCTCTCTCTCTCTCTCTCTCTCTCTCTCTCTCTCTCTCTCTCTCTCTCTAAGGGGTAAGGAGGACACTTGTCATAGAGTGAAAAAGTCTATAAATGGTTTCAGGTTGAAGAAATTTCAAGGAAAGCCACCTCATCTAGATTGGCTTCATCCTAGTATTGTAGATTCTACCTTATGTGAAGTTTCTAGGTTCTTGCATAATCCAAGGGAGTAGGTCATTATTGAAAATTCTTTTAAAAGTATTGGGATTCCATTTAGGTATTGGATTGGATTTTGCTGGCTCAAAATTTACTTTGTCGGATTGTGTTGTCTCAGACTTTACTGGATCGAATATTTTAAACAGCGTTTGAATTTGAAAAATGGTCTTGAATCACGTGAGATTTATTCTCCACTATGCGTTATTATGAGAGTAAGGCCTCACTTATTGTCTCGTGCAAGTGCATTTGTGTGACTAATCACGTCCATCGGTCTAGCATGTACCCACAACAGCCTTTCAAGGTTTCTTCGCCCTTCACACCCACCATGCTGAGAGCTAAATCTCCTTCAGCTCTATGAAGCCTTCCCGTGATGATGATCAAGGGGAACCCTGCAAGTTGAAACTGTGGAGGAAAGGAGCTACCATGAGGGTAGACATCTCATACCCGGAGGATGAAGCCGACTTACCACCTGAGGAGGATGCAACTCCTTTGTCTCTTCTAGCAAGATGTTGTAGAGTTTGATGGACCCTTTCACAGATTTTGAGGTAGGAATTGATTGTCAGGCTGACAGAAATGTGCAGTGGTTGAAGATTATTGACTTGTACGATTCTACAACTTTACCTTGGGCTCAGTGGAAAGCCAACATCTATGCAAAAGCACAGGTAGAGTTATTGAGGAAAACAAGGGGAGAAATTTCAGAGAAGCTAGCTTTGAGTCCGAGGCTAATCTCTGAGGTATTTAGCTCCTTCTGTTACAGTAGCTCCTAAATGTTCAAATGAATATTTAAAGAAGTAATTTGGTCCTAGAGAGGGAGGAAGACAATATTACATGATTAAGAATGTTGATTACTGTAGAAGGGAACATATTAAGTGGTTTCTGGAAAGATTGTATGTTTTGGCGAAGTATGATTATATGTCAAAAGATAATTGTGCTCCTTTGTGTTTTGCTGAAAGTGGTGGAAAGGTGAGTTTGGCCCATTGGGTCTATGCCAGAATTCATGCAAACAAATTTAGTACTGACAAAAGGAAAACTCAGTCTAGCAGCAGATTGTCTGCGTTTTTGTCAACATTATTTTCTTTTTCTATGAGGGTGAATGCAAGTGAGGTGCCTGTGCCTAGTAAGACTCTAATCATTGAGTTAGAAGAGATGCCTCATCAGGGGAAACCATCTGAGAAATCAGATGTGCCTACAACATTATTAGAGACAGTTAAGACTTTTTAGGACTTACTTGCAGCTGGTTACTCTGAAGAAGAATCTAGGAAAGTTTTGGTCAGTCTTGACGAGAAGATGATGTTAGGTGACTTGTTCATGGAGCTAGATGTAGAAGCTCGGACTCCTAGTAAAGTGATTGGGAAAACTTTCTCAATAGCTAAGAAGAGGAGGTTGGATGCTACTATTCAGGATGTAGCAAAATCATTGGATTTTTTTGAAGTTGGGCCAAGTTCTTCAAAATTATCTGAAACAACTATTTCTGATGTACCTACAACTGTCAAAATGTTACAAGATTTGCAGGATTTTGTTACTCATCAAAAACAGCAAATGGAAGAGCAGCTACAGCATGTAGCAGATTCACGGGTATCTAAGGTCTTGTTGTAGCAAAAAAAGGATTTAGCAGAGGCCTTGAAATTAGAATTGGAGGAAGTGAAGGGGCAACATTAGAAGGAATTGCAAATTCAACTGCAACAGCATCAACATGAAGTAGCTAAAGTAAAGATATCCTTGGGTATGTTTCATGATTGGACCAAGGAATTGGAAGGCAGGGTAAATTCTGAGTTAGAAAAGATTGTTGTGAGAAATACGGAATTACAGGTTGAGAATGAAATGTTAGAGCAGAGGTTAAAGCCTTTGGAGGAATTGGAGAAACAGGTTTTATCTCATGAAGAGATTATTGTCACCGGAGTTCTTATGGATGAAGGGGATTTGAATGTGGTGAGATAGTAGTTAGTGGAAGGAATGCAAGATCTCTGGAAAACTATGAGGGAGAGACTGACTTCTATAGTCAAATATCCCCATGAAGTTGTAAAAAATGGTTTTGTGAGTACTTATGAAGCTGATTTGTTACAGGAGATAGAGCAATTGAAGAAGGAGAAAGACCTTTGTTTACAGTAGCTTGAGGAATACAAAATACAGGGTTTTCACAGGGATGAAGCACAGTTTTTAAAATCAGATTCTGAGCAGAAGGAATTGGTTGACGTGTATATCCAAACTTTGGAGACAGATGATAAATTTCAGAAGTCAAGTGCTGATGAGGATTCAGTGGAGGTTGAACCTGAGCAGGGGTTTGAAGTTGTTCAGAATGTTGGAATACAAGATATGACCGAGGTGTTGAAAGATCATGCTATGTTGGAACCAACATCTGAAGTTCTATCTAAAGATGTTGTTAAAGAAGATTCTACAGTCTAGGGTGGTCTAAGCTCAATCTATTTTTGTCTGTTTCTTTTTTATCAAGGGATATATGGATTCAAGTTGGATTTCTCAGGAAATCCACCACCAGATCATGCCATATGTTGACAGGCACACTAGTATGGTAGTTTGTTGGTCTTTAGGATGTAGTTTGATAGTCAGTTGGATATGCTTTGTCGGATTGCAGTAGATTGGATTATGGTCAGTCGGGACTATAGTAAATTGGATATTTAACAGTTAATTGTATTTGAAGACTAAGACTGTTATAACCACATTCTGGTGAAATAGGCTTATAAGCTCACCCTACGTCTCTATGTTGATGAACCACAACATCTCCCAAGGTCTATCTCCTCCATCTCTTTCAGTCTCTCTCTCTCTATTTCAATCACTCTCTCAAACTCTATGTCTCCCCAACTTCTCTCTCTCTCTCTCTCTCTCTCTCTCTCTCTCTCTCTCTCTCATCCCTTGTATATGCCCTCTACCTCTTTCAATCTATCTCTCTCCTCTATCTTCCATTCATTAGATTATCTGCTTTGTTCTTTCTCTCTCTATCTTTTTCTTATGTCTCTCTCTCCCCCTATCTCTCCCAAGGGCTATCTCCTCCATCTCTCTCTCTCTTTCAAACAGTCTCTCTATGTATTTCTCTTTCTCCATCTCTCTTTTCATATTTCTTGAGCTACCTCTCACTTTTCTCCCTCCCTCTCTCTCTCTCTCTCTCTCTCTCTCTCTCTCTCTCTCTCTCTCTCTCTCTCTCTCTCTCTCTCTCTCTCTCTCTCTCTCTCTCTCTCTCTCTCTCTCTCTCTCTCTCTCTCTCTCTCTCTCTCTCTCTCTCTCTCCTACATTCACTCTCTACCCCCCTCCTCTATCTCCCTCAGTCTCTTAATTCCATCTCTCTCCCTCTTGGCTTCTCTCTCTCTCTCTCTCTCTCTCTCTCTCTCTCTCTCTCTCTCTCTCTCTCTCTCTCTCTCTCTCTCTCTCTCTCTCTCTCTCTCTCTCTCTTTCTCTCGCGTGTGCGCGTGCATTCAAGAACCTTTTGAATGCACACACGTGCGCATTCAAAAGGTTCTTGAATCTCTTGCACACGCACGTGTGCATTCAAAAGGTTCTTGAATGCACGCGCGCGCGCGCGAGAGAGAGAGAGAGAGAGAGAGAGAGAGAGAGAGAGAGAGAGAGAGAGAGAGAGAGAGAGAGAGAGAGAGAGAGAGAGAGAGAGAGAGAGAGAGAGAGAGAGAGAGAGAGAGAGAGAGAGAGAGAGAGAGAGAGAGAGAGAGAGAGAGAGCTCACATTCAAGAACCTTCTTGAATGCGAGAGCGCGTTCAAGAAGTTTCTTGAAAGAGAGAGAGAGAGAGAGAGAGAGAGAGAGGTAGGGAGGGAGGAAATGTGTGAGATAGGGAGAGAGTTAAAAGAAAAAGCAATTTAACCTCTCAAAAAGCATGTTGGAGAAATGACTATAAAAACAACTTAGGAGTTAACAAAATCAAATCTAATTTTCAATAATAATAAAAATTGAGATAATTCTTTACTTATCTTTCAATTATCTCCCTATATCAGCAGCTCCCCAAGTGACAATCATCATTGTTACCATATACATGTGGTAGGACCGCCGGGGCATTTTTCCCTCTTTAGGAGGTTTTCCCCCCGTGCATGATATATATGCCCATTCATAGGCTAGGGCTATCTATTTTTCCATTGCACACTAAGTAATACACTCTCCATTGTGTTCCTTGAGCTTCCTTCATCTTCTCCAAGCTATGTGCATTTCCTTGTAAGTCCAACAATTGGTATCAGAGCAGGTTGCATCCTCCTGGGCTTAGTCGCTAGCAGCTGAGGACGTAGGTGATGTTGAGTATGTGGTAGGTCTTGTTGCAAGCATTGCTATTGTTAGAGTTGTTTTGTCTACGACAGAACAAGCTCGTTGGGATGTAAAGGATGTGTAGACTCATGCATTGATTGCATTGTTTGTGAAGCGCACCATTTCTCCTCACATTCATTCAGTGAAATTTGCAAACCAGGCTTGGGATATTTTGGCTGGTCTTTATGCAAGCCGCAATGAGGAAAAAATTTCATTGTTGCATAAAGAGCTAGAGTCAAAGATTATGCATGAGGAAGATGATATAGATACTTTCTTTGCTGGTGTCAAGGATATCAATGAGCAACTTATTTTTGCAAGTGAAGTCATTTCAGACAGTTTCCTTGTGCAAATTGTTCTTGATTCCTTGCCAGACTCTTACCAAACTTTTGCTAGTACTTGGAGACTTATGACCCAAGGAAATCTTGAAGTTTTCAAGTTTGATGCATTGTGCACATTGTTGTTGCAAGAGTCACTTTCCAAAAAAAAACAGGATTAGACAATGTGTAGTTTAACATGCTTTTATTGCTACTGAAAGAAAGGGTGGTAACAGCAATGCAGCCACTTCTTATGGTTCTTCTACGAGTGGAAAATCACATGTTCCTAATGCTTGTTCTGACAGCAGTTCGTCTGTAAATTTTGGTGATAAGGGAAAAAATAAGATGCGTTGCCATTATTGTAAAGCTAATGATCACTTGATCAAGCAGTGTCCTAAGTTGACGGCCAAAGAGGCTAAGAAGAAAGAGGGTGGTTCCAGTGCAAATGCTGGTTCCACTACAAATGCATCTATTGTTGAGTCTTCTGTGAAAGGAGACTGTGAGGCTGATGTTGATGCAGAATGGGCTTTTAGAGTAGAGTGTACCTATAATCCTATTGTCCATGATGCATGCATGTCAGTTGACGCAAATTCACATGTGTGGTATTTTGACAGTGGTGCTACAAAGCACATTACCTCACATCATGATTTGTTCACCTCTCTTGAGTCCGTCCCTCATGGGAATTCAGTTAGTGTGCCAACAATGCCTCTTATCTGATTCAGGGAGTTGGAAAGATTGTGCTTATTGCTGCAAATGACAGTTCTTTCACACTTGTTGATGCACTGTCTATACCTAGGATCAAGAAGAATCTTTTGTCTATATTTTCACTTGCTAGACTTGGTCTTGTAGTCAAATTTGTGGATGAAAGATGTATGTATAACCTCACTTTGTATGTCAAGTGTGGGTAGAATTTTGCAAATGCAGTTTGGGATTCAAAGGCTATTTCAGATGCAAAAATTTGAAATGCACGTTTTGGTCATCTGAATTTTGTCAATTTGCTACGTTTGCAGAAATCTGATATGGTTTCTTCTTTGCCGCCTCTTGAAGCACCTCTCAAACACATTGGTGCAACCAAAGTTGGTCGAAGATAGAAGGTGGCATATGCCAGGTAGAGGTTGCAGGTAGGTGCAATGCAGAAGGCTAGGGCATGTACCAACGTCTTGGGCAGACTAGTGGCAGCGGAAAAGTGTTTCTAAAGTGGCTTTTTAGGCCAAGAAGGCTCAAAGATGGCTCAGCTGAGATAGCAGATCAAGTTTTCCAAAATGCCAAGTCAGTGTCCTAGAGTGTAGTGTTCGATGTGCTCTAGAGGCTGGTCTAGACGACTCGTCAAACGGAGGCCCGATGCTCAAGATACTGAAGTGCAAAGGTAGAGTGTGTAGCAGATCCTCGACGGGCAGGGCAACTAGGGATAGGTGGCCCAGGCTGATGTTAGTGGATACATGTGTAGAGCTAGAGTTATTGAGGCATGTCTGTCTTCTCGGATTGCGAATCGGAGCTCGCGGTAGCAAGTTATCGTCATGTGAAAGTTTTCCGGGAGTCGGGTTTGAACCCGCTTGACCGCATCGGACGATACTCCATCTGGTAGTTTTATGGCCCCGCCAAGGTTCATGGTGATAGTGTACATCGTGGGGAGTTAGCACAAATTGACGGCACATCAATCGGATACTCGGTCAATAGGATATAGTAGGACAAAGTCGGGAGCTAATGTCGAGGAAGGCGTTGGTAGGTGTTTTTTGACTTTTTTGCAGCTTCGAATCTCGAGCCTACGGAATTTGGAATGTGGTGAGCGCAGGGGATTTCAAGGTCAATGATAGGTTTTGTCGGCGGCCAGGCTTTGCGGCTTGACAAACTGGTATGGAAGCAAGGTATGGGAGTCGGGGGAAGAAGGCCAAAAAAAATGGCGGGTTTTAAATATTTTGTTTGGGTAGTTTTTGGTGGGCTTGAGACCACGGAGCCAATGGGTGGCTGCCACGTGGCCCAACGGATTAACCCACATGCGCGACTTAAGCAGCGATGAAGGGGGTACATAGACTGAAGGGTGACACTAGGAAAAGCATACAAGAGAGAGAGAGAGAGAGAGAGAGAGAGAGAGAGAGAGAGAGAGAGAGAGAGAGAGAGAGAGAGAGAGAGAGAGAGAGAGAGAGAGAGAAAGAGAGAGAGAGAGAGTTGGAGCCTGTAGCTATGGTGGGCTGAGGTTGGCGCTGTGCGCGCAGCGGCCCATGGGCGCTGCAAGGCGGTTTTTCCCAATCAATAGTGGCGCACAGAGGCCATCCTGCCCGTGGCACGCTCTCTGTGGAAATCACGGAGGTTGGCACAATAGTGATGTGGCGTGCCCGCCAAGGAACGGCTCCCGCGCGGCTCCAAGTGTTTTTAAGGATAAGTTTCTAAGCCCATTAGCGAGGTCGCTAATGCTTGGTTCTAGAGACAAGGATTGGTTCCCGCAGAGACGAGGAAAAGGAGAGTATAGCCTGCTCGAGCCAAGGGGACGAGCCGTGTCAAATGCCTAGGGATGAGCCCTATAGGAGACGAGTCCGAGACCAAAGAAAAAGAGGAAGGGGCCGCCATGTGTACAAAGGGGTGGGCGGGCCCATTTCAAATCCAGGCAAGTCCAAATGGCAACCAAGAAGAGAGGTGAGAGGTGGGCCAAGTGCAAAGGGATCCAAGGGAGCAATCTGAGGAGAAGATTAGGGGAAAGAGGATCAAGCGATAGGCATATCAAAAGTAGGCAAAAGGGGTAGTGCAAAGCTAAGCTCCCCAGAAGAGGTAAAAAGGAAGAAAAAAATAAAAAAATAATAAGGAGCCTAGGGGGGCAATAGCCACCTTGCCAATGCCCCCCCCCCCCCCCCCCCCCCCCCCCCCCCCCCCCCCCCCCCCAAGTGCGAAAGAGAGAGGAATTGAGCACATGAAGCAAGGCAGTGGCCCCTTCCCAAAATACCAAATGAAGGTACCAGATGGACCAATGAGAGGACAATTTCCAAATTGAAGACCCCCCACGATAAAAGTCAAATTTTCATCAAATTAGGGGATTTTTTCTAGGCTCTTTTGGTGTCGTTTGAAGCCTCCAAAGTGGAGCTCTCTGACAGAGGGGTGTGCCTATCAAAGCCCTTTGTATTTTCTTGTGAAAATGGCCATGGTGATGGCAATGTGAACCTGTGTACATGTTTGTGAAGTGCAATCAAGCCACTGTTGCCCCATCTCGTTGTCGTTTCCCCTTCCCCCCTTCTCTTTTCCCGCTCTAGTGTCTCCCCTCGGTGCCGGCAGTGCGGATGTGTGTGCCCCTCCCCCGAAATGACGGTTTTTTGTCTGAGAGAGTGATATTGAGCGGCTGTGTACGTGTGTAACGGTGGAAACAGACCGTGCTAGTAGGTGTGCTTGGTGTGATGGATTTGTGGAGTGTGTGAGAAGTGGAAATTGGGTAGGTGGTGGTCTACTAGTGTCATGTGTGTTTTTTGAAGGTGTTTTCCGAGAGGACAGGGGTGTTGTGGATACCCTGAGCTATAGAGAGGCCCTTGTGTTGGTTCCGGGCGTGTTCCCACATTCCACCTCTCCATCTTTTGGTGCCCCCACGGAGGAGTAAGTTGATGCTCCTAGTTGAAGTCGAAGCGATGATTTTGGTGATGCCAAAGGTGCGGCCTTTGAAGAGCACTTGCTGCTAGTGATGGCTTGGACGGGATTTACCATTTTCACTAGGGTTGAATATGTGGAAACTTGGCTCCAAGATTATGGTTTGTTCTTGTTGGAAAGCGCTTTATCGAGAGAAGACGGTTCGATACGGGTGTTCCCGCTCCTAATCCGTGGTAAATCAAGGCTATGGTTTGATAGCCTTAGTGATGAGAAAAGGTAGATTGTGAAGCCCTGGAGGCAGCTTTTGAAAGCAGATTTGTTGCGGATGTGCAGCTGGATGAAGTAAATAAAAAGCTAGACGTGTTGAAGCAAAGCTTGGAGGGTGATTTTCAAGCATTCGAGTGGGAGTTCAAAGCCCTTTGGGAGAAATTGATCAAGGTAACTGCTGCAAAAATGCCAGTTTTTTTAAAGTTGTGTAAATTAATGGGTTGCCTGCATGAGGAAGTGTGAGATAAGGTGGAGATAGATGGCCCGATGTCATATGAGGAGGTGGTAGCTCTAGCGAAAGGGCGGACCAAAAAGATTTTGAAGAAGCGCGAGGCTAGGCAGGGTTTGCCAAATGCAGTGATGCCAAGGTGTTGTAATGCACTAGTAGCCAAATCGCATGTGGTGCAAAGAGAAGTGCAAGTGCGAGAGGAACCAGGGGTTCTTTGGCTACAGAGAAACAAGGTGGTTCCTATGCCGAAGATGCCGGCTAGACCAGTTCCAATGGTGGAGGAAGTGCAAGTGGTTCTAGAGTGGACAAAGAATGTGATCCCAAGTTCAAGTACGGCTGTTAAATCTCCATTGGAGTGTGGTAAAGACCAAAAAGTGCGGTTTGCAGACGAGGTCAAAGCGGTGAAGCTAGAGGAGATTCCCGAGCTTGAAATGGAGGAAGAGATTGGGTTGAGTGATAGTAGCTCTATGGATGCATATACGAGTTGGGAGACCGAATCATCTCAATCCACGTATGATGAGTTTGACCTCTTACATGTGAGTGGAGAGGCAGTGAATATGTGCAAGGAGCAGCGTGAAGTGCAAGACGACGTTCCTAGTGAAGACCAAATGGAGTAGTCTAGGCCTACAAGGGATGATATACAGGTAAATCTGTTGTGCAGTGCCATGCTAATGGCCATGTTGGTGAAGGTAGCAGTAGAGTATACCATAGTGGTGCAGCAGGTGCAAAGTTTTGCCAAAAGGCATAAAGAATTCGTGCCGGTGAAAGAGGATGAGGGTGATGCAATAGAGAATGAGTTTCTCTCTTCTTTAGTAGAGCTTCATGATGCAGCAGTAGAAGAGCAGATGATTGCAGCGGACAAGCAGGTGGTGCTTATCAACCTTGAAGCGCCAGTTGAAGAAGAGGAGCTCGATGATGCTGGAATTGAGTGCATGACAGGTGAGAAAGGCAGTGTGGAATCAAAATTAGAGGTGCTTCCTACGCAGTCGGTTCACTCTATGACAAGTGATGCAAAATCCAAGGCGGTGTCCAAGCTTTCTAAGGAGGTTTGTGTGTGGTGGTTGAAGGGGATGCTAATAAAAGTAGTTGTGCAGTGTGCTGTTGAGCACGTACAGGATCTGCTAGATGAGGATCTAGCTTTACATGGATGGGAGGGCGGGTCAGATATGTCAGGTCTGTTTTGTACGAGTGATGATGTAGGTATGTCTTTGGATGGTGAGCACGAGGGTGCTCTATTTGGTGTTCTTGGAGGTGCTTTGTTGCAAGTGGGCAATTTGCCAAGGAATATTTGGAGTGGTAGAAGTATGTTGATAGGAGTTTGGATATGCAGTTGGTTGTGTGCCTTGGTGTGGCACTACACAAAGTTACAGGTGGGTGGAAGAGGACAAGGGTGATGCAATAGAGAACGTGTTTCTCTCTTCCTTGGCAGAGCTTGATGATGTAGCGATAGAAGAGCAGTTGATTGCAGCGGACAAGCAGGTGGTGCTTATCGACCTTGAAGGGCCAGTTGAAGAAGAGGAGCTCGACGATGCTGGAATTGAGTGCATGACAGGTGAGAAAGGCAGTTCGGAGTCAAAATTAGAGGTGCTTCCTACGCAGTCAATGCACTCTATGACACGTGATGCGGACTCCAAGGCGGTGTCCAAGCTTTCTAAGGAGGTTTGTGAGTGGTGGTTGAAGGGGATGCTAATAAAATCAGTTGTGCAGTGTGCTATTGAGTAGGTATAGGATCTGCTAGATGAGGATCTAGCTTTACATGGATGGGAGGGCGGGTCAGATATATTAGGTCTCTTTGGTACGAGTGATGACGTAGGTATGTCTTTGTATGGTGAGCACGAGGGTGCTCTGTTTGGTGTTCTTGGAGGTGCTTTGTTGCGAGTGGGGAATTTTCCAAGGAATGTTTGGAGTGGTAGAAGCATGCGGATAGGAGTTTGGATATGCAGCTGGTTGTGTGCCTTGGTGTGGCACTACGCAAAGTTGCTACAGGTGGGTGGAGGAGGCCAATGCAAGGTGTTTGACCCAGGCGGTTGATGACAGGTAAATCAGGGGGTTGGGCAACCCGCATGAACAAAGGTAGCAGCAAGCAAATGCCAGTTTATGTACATATGGTAAGGGTTTTGCGATGTAAAGATAGTTTTCTTTGAGTGTGAGTTTTTTTAGTGCAATAAGCCCATATGTGGTTGAACATAAATGTTCAACGAGGGGGTGGGCAATGATGGTGCAACCAAAGTTGGTGGAAGCTAGAAGGTGGTATATGCCAGGCAGAGGTTGCAGGTAGGTGCAGTGCAGAAGGTTAGGGTAGGTACCAAGGTCTTGGGCAGACTAGTGGCAGCGGAAAAGTGTGTCTAAAGCGGCCTTTTAGGCCAAGAAGTCTCAAAGATGGCTCAGTTGGGATAGCAGATCCAGTTGTCCAAAATGCCAAGCTAGTGTCCTAGAGTGTAGTGTTCCATGTGCTCTAGAATCTGGTCCAGACAGCTCGTCAAACGAAGCCCCGGTGCTCAAGATATTGAAGTGCAAAAGGTAAAGTGTGGAGCAGATCCCCGACAGGCAGGGGAGTTGGGGACAGGTGGCTCAAGATGATGTTAGTGGATACATGTGTAGAGCTCAAGTTATGGGGCATGTCTATCTTCTTGGATTGCAAATCGGAGCTCGGGGTAGCAAGTTATGATTAGTTGAAATTTTTCCGACGGCTGGGTTTGAACCCGCTTGACCACAGCGGAGGATATGCCATTTGGCAGTTTTATGGCCCCGCCAAGGTTCACGGTGATAGTATACATCATGGGGAGTTAGCACAAATCAACGTCACATCAATCGGATACTCGGTCAACAGGATATAGCAGGACGAAGTCGGGAGCTAATGTCGAGGAAGGAGTTGGAAGGTGTTTTTTACCTTTTTTGCGGCCTCGAATCTCGGGCCCAGGGAATTTGGAGTGCGATGAACGCAGGGGATTTCAAGGTCAATGACAGGTTCTGTCGGCCAAACTTTGCGATTTGACAGACTGGTACGGGAGCAGAGGGAAGAAGGCCAAAAAACTTTGCGGGTTTTAATTAATTGTTTTGGGTAGTTTTGGTGGGATTGAGACCATGGAGCCAGTGGAGGCCACATGGCCCAACGGATTAGCCCACATGCGTGGCTTAAGCAAGTATGAAGGGGGTACATAGGCTGAGAGGTGACACTAGGTAAAGCATACGAGAGAGAGAGTTGGAGCCTGTGGCTATGGCGGACTGAGGTCGGCGATGTTCGCGCGTTGGCCCATGGGCACTGCAAGGCAGTTTTGCCCAGTCAACAGTGGCGCATGATGGCCATCCTGCCGGTGGCACGCTTGCTGTGGAAATCATGGGGGTTGACGCAGTAGTGACATGGCGTGCCCCCCAGGGAACGGTTCCCGCGCCCGACCCTTGAGGCCCCAAGTGTTTTTAAGGATAATTTTTCGAGCCCATTAGTGAGGTCGCTAATGCTCCGGTTCTAGAGGCAGGGGATGGTTCTTGCAGAGACGAGGAAAAGGAGAGTATAGATGGCCTAAGCCAAGGGGCCGATAGAGAGGAGTCCGAGAGAAAATAGAAAGAGGAAGGGGCTGCCATGTGGGCGGGCCCATTTCAAAACCGGTCAACTCCAAATGGCGACCAAGAAGATAGGTGAGAGGTGGGCCAAGTGCAAAGGGATCCAAGGGAGCAGTCCGAGGAGAAGATTAGGGGAAAGAAGATCAAGCTAGAGGCAGATATAAAGTAGGCAAAAGGGGTAGTGCAAAGCTAAGCTCCCTAGAAGAGGTAAAAAGGAGGAAAAAAATAAAAAAATAATAAGGAGCCTAGGGGGGCAATAGCGACCTTGCCAATGCCCCCCCCCCCCCCCCCCCCCCCCCCCAAGTGCAAAAGAGAGAGGAATTGAGCACATGAAGCAAGGCAGTGGCCCCTTCCCAAAAATACCAAATTAGGGTACCATATGGACCAATGAGAGGACAATTTCCAAATTGAAGACCCCCCACTATAATAGTCAAATTTTCATCAATTATGGGCTTTTGTCTAGGCTCTTTTGGTGTCGTTTGAAGCCTCCAAAGTGGAGCTCTCTGTTAGAAGCTGGACACACCCCACGGAAACTAACTACTCGAAAGATTATCATTTTTTGTAATCATTCATTTATTGAGGAAACCTGATTTTTCACCTTGTAAATATTGGGACTTACAGAAGTTTCCAAATTGTATCCCAGTTTTGATAGCTAGATTGAGTAGATGGTTGATTTGGAACTTTAGGGTTTGAGAATTGTAAGGTATATATACCACTTTTTGACCTTAATGAAAGGACCTTTTGTCATTTTAAAAAAAGCAAGTTTTGAAGTCTGTGAGTGAGCGTACTATGTACGAGAGAGAGTGTGAGCTTCATCTCGACGCTGTGTGTGCACCGGTGGTCAGAATCGAGTATGGACGTGTTGCCCCCGATGAGAGCTATGCGCCGATACCTACATTGCGCGCGTACGGTCCGATTTTGCGAGCTCCTTCTACGAGCTTCATCTGGTGATTTGGTGAGCATACGTTGTCCAATTTTACATTGCAGCATATCCACGCGTTCACATTGAGTAGAACTACACATTAGGCACTTTAGATTTCGGAAACGAAGACCTTCAAATTTTGGCCAGACATCCTACGTGATTTTGCACCGGGTGTTTTGGGTTGGGGTTTTGGTTCATAGACCTTAGGGAGAGCGACCTATTGGTATTGTTAGGGTCTCCTTCAAGTTCTATGGTGTTTCGAGATTGTTTGATGGGTGTTCGGCTCTAGAAAGCGTTGTAGGAAGTTTCCTCTTATGCACTCTTGAAGGCTGTGACTTAGACAATTGGTAGAGACCTCTGTAGGAATTAGTTAGGAGTCGGTCGAGTGTAGGTTGACACCTTATGCTTGCTTCCTCGCGCCTGCGGGTCGAGCTTCATCCCTAGCTGACATTATATGTTAGGTGAGTTCTCGCTGTGCTGACGTCCGTCGCGACGTATCCGTCCAACAGTCTCTGACAGAGGGGTGGGCCTATCAAAGCCCTTTGTATTTTCTTGTGAAAATGGTCATGTTGATGGCAATGTGAACCTATGTACATGCTAATCTGGTGGGAATTTTGGGATTTTGAGTTGACTAGTGTGTTTAGAAGATGGGGTTTACCCTAATTTCAACTAGAAAGTGGAAATTTGACGATATCTTGACAGGATAAGGCCAGATAGACTGAAACTGCCAGACATCCTACCCAAATTGTGCCAAAACATTATTTTAAGATCAAAACCATAAGATGGCTGCATGAGCATGTCTTGCATGATATATTGAGTGACTGAGAGGGGTTTCATCTCATTTGGGTGAGAAAATTGGATTCAAAGCAGACTTTAGCACTTTTGACTCAAGAAGGCAAGAACAGCTAAAATTGGGGACTTTTGAAATCCAAACCAAAATCTAAGCATACCACTGGGTTGATGACATCAAGGGGAAGCTGTGGGTTAAGTCTGGGGTCAAACAGGCCAAAAAGACATCCTATGCGTAGGATGTCTTCTGTGTGATTTTGCACTCCAAACCAAATTTTGAGCATACCAAAGTGATCAGCACATCAAGGGGGGCTTGTGTTTTGAGTTTGAAGCCATTCTGATGAAAAAGACATCCTACGCGTAGTATGTCTAAAGCAAGAAATTGAAGCCAGATACTGACTGTGAGCATAGCAAGGTGCTGTATAGCCTAAGCCAAGCCTCTAGGTCAATTTTGGTCCAAATTGGAGTTGGTTAGACTGATCAGCAACAGGCTGTCGGAACAGATTTCTGACTGTGCGCTCCTTGCCGCACTGTCGAAGCAAAGGACTTGCCGATACACCGTGTGCGAGCCACAAATGGCTCCAAGTACACAACAAGCCTAAACTAGCAAGCTCAAGAGAGCAAAGGGTGTGTCACTCACCGCTCTACGCTCGCCTTCGTGGTGGATTCCTCGCCGCGATGAAGAAGAAGCTGCAGTCGTGCCGCGCTCAACCGCTTCGCCGCCGTCGTTCCTTCTTAATGCTCGATCGCACACACACTCTCCCTCTCTCTCTCTCTCTCTCTCTCTCTCACACACACACACACACACACGCACACACACACGAGGAGGTGAAGAAGAAGAAGATGGAGATGGAGATGGAGCAAGAGTACTCTTCTATTGCACAAATGAGAGAATGAGTAAAAATTAGGTTTAGTTGGCTTTTATATGAGCTCACCCCATTCACACTTGGGCGCCCATGCTTAGCCAACTAATCCCTTGAATGTCCCAGTTAGAGTGTGCCTCTCATCGGCGATCACTCTTACCCTTTTCCTATTGGTCCGACAAGCCCGGTACCTGACTCTACCAAATACATAATACACGTCCGTCGTAGGTGATGGGGTGTCCGTGAGCCGTGAGGGTTAACATGCCCCCCTTCCTGATGTAGATTCCGTCCTCGGAAGCTATTGAGTTGAAGCTGGTTCGTCGAGGTGGAAAAGCATTTGAGATGAATGTCCTTAGCCTTCTTCAGTCACTGCAAAATCAAACAACATTGGCACAGTAATGGCATTCTCTTAAAAAGCATATGCAGTTTTAGGTAGACAAATTGATTGGTAAAAGAATTTCAAACAATTTGTTAGCAACGAACATTAAATTGCAATGTAATCAAATGCATAAACAGATGTAAAGGTAAAAAATTAAACAAGTCTGGGGTCGCTAATTTGACGGTCGAAAGGCACTTGAGATCGAATATTAATACCATGGGTAAGCTTCTTAATTATCTGTGGTCAATTAAGTTGTTTAATCGTGAGAGCCAAGTATTCATGTTCGAGGGCTGACTAGAGGCTATATCTAGAAAACCTTGTAGTTAAGCTACCATAAAAGGAATTTCTCATGAAATCATCGCCTGATTGATTACTTTTTCTTTGACCGCCCAAAGTCTTTTCACATTGATTCAATTATGATGTGTGTGCTTATTTTGTATGCCTTGGGTTTTTTGCTTTTCAAGGAAAAGCGCCCACACTGGGAACCTCTAGGGCTCTAGTACCATAGGCGAGACATGTGAGTGAAGTACCAATTTAAGCAGGGATTTCTCTTCCAGCTTAAAATTTTACATTGTGGCACTTTGATTTTTTGTTTGTTCATTTTCAGCATTTAAATTTTGTAACTTTGGGGGGTCATATAACATTGTTACCCTCCCCAGGCTCATCACATTAGTAAACTCCCTTTATAATACTTAAGCTAAAGGTCACTAGGGTTAAGCCCACTAGAAAGCCCCAATACATTTCACACAATGCTGCCTAAATCGGATTAAGAACCTAAGTAACCATTGTTTATTAGGAAGGCATTCCCCATGGTATTAAGAGAAGATCTCTAACACCTAACTTGGTCAAACTAGCTTAGTCGGACTGCTTGAGTTTTAAACCTAGACAACTGATTATGACAAAAGATTACATTGAATTAAATGTTTGATACTAAGCAAATACGCTGAATATTATGCTACCAATCACAATCAAGGCAGACAAACATGGATGCAAAAAGATAAGGGCAATGCTAATGGATATAAAACACCTGTTTGTGTTGATGGTCGCGCTTGATTTTAAGTGTGAACGAGAGAAAGGTTCCATGAAGGTCCAAATCCTATCAATAGCAACACGCTCCTGTACACACTAGGAGACAAAAGGAATACCTCTAGGAGGCACATTAGTGGGAAAAGAGAACTTCGCTAATCTCTCAACTCTAAAACAGAAACACTCCTATCGTACTAATCTTACCTACCCTCCATCACTCAAGTGATGAGGATCAAAGGTGTTTTATGGCATAGGTTTCTGTTTCATTGTACCAGATATGACATGTGTAGGTCTAAGTCAATGTTTTGACTTTTAATGTGCATACTCGTTTGCTAATTGCTCTTGCTCTTTTTTTTTTTTTTGTGAGTATAAAGCTTTATATATACATTCCCTAAGATTGGAAGATATAGAGGTCAGGGAGAAAGGTTGAGAGGGGAGCGAGTGAATGATGGATGTCCACAAACAATCCCCCCTTCCTTGGGTAGATCATACCGTTTGAAATGAGCTTGTCACCCTTTGAAACCAATTGTTCCAGTTGGTAATAGGTGAGGATTTTTGCCAGTAGTTTTCTATTACCCTAGGTGCCTCGTCAAGTTGCAAGGGTGGTAAGGTACTCTCCCAGGATCGAACTTGAAGTGGTTCATCAGGTGATTCTTGAACACTGGGAGGTGTGGGTTCTTTTGTAGCTTCATGGAGGTCCACTACTATAGATGGAGGTTGTGTAGAAGCTTTTACCTCTATGGATGTATTACATGAGGAGCTAGAAGCTTCATGGGACTCCCCCCTTCCTGAGCTAGGTGGAACAAATCGTTCTTTCTTTGGTACCCAAACTAGCTCGGGAGCGGGTGTGTAGCATTCTGTGATTTTTTTCTTTCCACGATCATTGATTCGTTTAGGAGCTACGGGATTGGGCTCACTTGGGTCAGGTGATAGGTAAGAGCACAATCTACGTTTTGGCACCCAGATTTGATCATTTCCTTGATAGTAGCCTTGGGCTTCCAATAGTCGTTTAGGGATCCATCGCAACATTTTCTTACTTTTTGTGAGGTCCCCACCCCGTCGTATCAAACAACGGATCTGATGGTAAACCTAGTGGCCACTAGATCTATAGCGGAAGCAAACAAAATGGTTCAGGGTTCGACTAGCGGACGATCTCTCATCACAAAGTGAGTCGAGTTCGAGCCTACTAGCAAGGAGATCTAGCTCCACCTCGCAGGGGAAGCGTACTTAAACTATTTAGCGATCCTATGACCCACCTTCCAAGAGGAGAGAAGCCTCGAGTGCCTTTTTCCCCATGTTTCAGAGGCACGTACTCTCGAGAATTCCCCGCTCTAGGGGCAATGAGCGTTACTAATATCGAGTAGGCACTATGGGGACAGAGAGTTCCCGACCAATCGGGACCACCCATCTCGTAGGCATTGGCAACCTGAGCCAAGCCCCCACTTTCCACCCCCACACTCACACTTCATCGTGTGACCTAATTATTACCACAAAGGTTGTTCAACATAAATATTCCTTGTTTAATTCCGAATCACATGGTTCGTTAAAACAGCCCTTCAACCAGTATTGCAAACAACACCAAGACAGAATTCTAGTAAAAATTCTACTCAAACTTATTCATAAAAATTCCAATGTTCTGGAGGTACAACATCCCCCCTCCAGCGAGAGTTCACTCCTCCCGTTGTTGCCTAGCTGTCCATACAGCTAGGTATGTCCACCGCATAGAAAGCACGTCATGGACACTCCCACCGCATAGAAAGCAAGACGTGGGTTCCCGCCGCATAGAAAGCAAGTCGTGGGTATCCACCGCATAGAAAGCATGTCGTGGATTCAAGAGTCCTAACGAGGAACTCTGTCCCCTATGATCAGTAGGGGGGTCAGGACTGATTCAACATTCAACATTGGAAATAAAATGGACATGCCGAGCTAAATTTTCCCTAGCAAACATTCTTTCCTCTTGCAAACAGCATACCCATCAGACATTACCTTCCTACTTTAGAACTTAATGTACAATGATTTCAATGCCGAGGTTTTCGTCGGATTTCTCCAACATGTTTGGGGATATGAGCATTCCTAACTAGCGTATGCAATGTTAATTTAAACAACTTGAATAAAAATATGATCTACCTCTTCCACTTCTTCATCGATGGCCCGTGAGATGGCCGGTATTTGCTCGTCCATGGGGGCCTTCCCCTTTCCGTTGACATTGCTCGTTCCTGCTTTGCGATCATGGGCACCACCGAAGCGCGTCCTCTTAATCGGGGCCATTTCTCACTACTTTAAATGATTAGCTTGGAGAAAAAGCTAAGGTTCACAAGCATCATAACAGTCCAATGGGTAGATTAGTGACATCAATTAATCCCTCCTATATGAGAGTCTAAATTTCTTTCATAAGCAATCATTAAGGATGGCACGTAATCCTATGGGAACCGGCTCTAAGATAATTATTCGGCTTGCATGATCAAGAATAATTAAGATTTCATTATTAGGATTACCAGAGAATTGGATTAAGTATGATTAAACTATTTCCTAGCAATTAGATGATGCAGATTTACCCTATGCATATGTGTGAGGAAAAACCAATTCTTAGAGACTTAATGACGGATTAATTTCTCCTTAATTACGTCTTAATGCATAAGAAAAAAATGAATTCAATTAAGCTGCAATGTTAATGAGTGATTACAATAGTGATTCTCTTCAATCTGCACAAATACTAGCTTACCGATTAATTACTATACTATCTAGAGAGAGAAGATTCTGATAATTATGCTCTAATCATTAATCGAGAGTGAAGAATGGCTGATAATTCAGCTACGGAATGATGATTACATAATAGAGTACGAATAAGGAGAATTTAGAAAGTAGTCATAGAGATTTCCGACTAGGAATAGACATAATGTACGAGAAATTTTGATGGTAGAGAAAGGAATTTAAAGATAGCATTTAATTAAACTGTCGTTACCGTGATTAAGAGCTGGTAATCTTCTCGATTTTCTGATCTAATCGAGCTTCTTGAGATGAAAATTCGGCAGCACCTTCCTCCTAGCTTCCTCTTCAATAGGTGTGTGATTCGGTAGCACCTCCCCAATGTGTTTGGGTGTGTGTGTATGCACTGTGTGTATGTGTGATCATAAGTGTGTGTGTGTGTGTATGTGTGTGTGTATGCAGGTCTTTAAATAGGCTCTTACAGGCTGAAAATCGATCTGGGTTGCTAAATGCATCTGGGAGCTTCTCCAGTTAAGCATGGCAAGTCCAGTTCTCTGCCCACCAAGTGTCAGGTTGGCTTGGTTAACTGGTTCTGAGACTGAGTTGCAGGCTTGGCAGCTTTCCCAAGACTCCCACAAAGCAAGAGGGCGCCCCTAGCTGCTAAAGCTGATCTGGAGTGGCCTAGGACCTGTTCCCACACAGTCCCGGGCCCCCGGTGCCTCCCCGGACAATTTTTAGGAAATTTGGTTCTAGGCTAAAACGGGTCATACGAATCGGATTTTTGATGCTGTAAATTGCCATACGAAGCTCTAACTAAGGCGTACTGGCCCGAGTATCTACCATATTTAGCAGCCCCTCGGGGTCCGAAAATGCATTTTTTTCAAATTCGAGGTACGGGTGCAGA
This sequence comes from Adiantum capillus-veneris, assembly GCF_014529385.1. Lineage (NCBI taxonomy): Eukaryota > Viridiplantae > Streptophyta > Polypodiopsida > Polypodiales > Pteridaceae > Adiantum > Adiantum capillus-veneris. The sequence continues at coordinate 19,805,790 of NC_140939.1, read as the reverse complement.
TTTTCGAGACGGTCGAGACTGGACGGTTCGGGTGACCAAAAACTTACTATTTTTGGAAATTTTTCATAAAAATTATTTTAATTCACATTTTGAAACTTTATAACATTCTAAATATCATGGCACTGACAGAATCTGGAAAACTGCTAAAAATAGTAACTTATTCCATTGTATTCATTTCGTGGTACAAGGGTGCTCTTGTGATCGGGTCAGAGACCTTACACTTTTCTTGGAGCGAGTGGTAGGTTTCTTACAAGGCTTCTGTTTTTTAGCACTAGCTATGGTCACTAAAGAAGCTTTAGGGACCCACTTGTATGTTTTCTTCGTGACATTAGGATGAGTCTTGTCGGAAGCGATATGCATTGCTTGTAGCATATTTAAGGGTACATGCATTTCATCCCCCTCAGGTGTTACCCAAGTGGTTCCTCTATTTCCCCAGGTATCTATGGTTGCAGCTAGGTGTACCCAGTCTACGTGGTCTGATTCCGTCATACCCGGTAACACATCCATGTAAGGAGAATCTTGGCCAATGTCTGTATCCTTCTTACAAGTGTAACAATATTGTAGTGGGGCCGAGTGAACTGTGGTGTCAGAGCGATAATCAATAATGGTTTTACTCCCTAAGGGGTGTACTTTACCAGTCACCAAATCCACTCTAAGGACAGATTCTTGGAATTGCAAATAGACATGATTTTTAGACCAATCATGAACCATTTGTGCTTCCCTCATGAATGGTCGTCCTAAAATCATTTCATATGACATAAGGTGTTTAGAGAAATCCATTACAATGAACGTATGTCGTACCTTGTGTCCTAGAACTTTGATCTTAAGATCCTTGAGCATCCCCATAGGTTTGGTTATGGTACCATTTGCCATCTTTACCACAATGTTAGTAACACTGAGGCGGGGTTTTCCCATGGATTCCCAACAACCTTTTGTAACGATGCTAACTCCTGCACCACCATCAAGAATTTCCTTTATAGTTAATCCCTTGGTAGTGATGGGTAGGGTTGCATTAGACTCATCGCCTTCAAAATACTGCCCTAATTCGTTAATGGGTACCTCGATCACAGACTCGTGTCCATCTAAGTCAAGTGATTGCACATGATTTTCCTCATCAATCATAATCGAGTCAGGCCTATTTGGTTGTGCAAACTGCGGTAATCCCGTTCGTAGCTCTCCGTTAAGGAATGCTCAAAGTGCAAGGAATAACTCAGGATCTCCATACAGCTTTGCTATGATCGTGGTTCGGACCTCAGAAGACATGAAGTCCACTAGTTTGGCAACATTCATTGGCATTTTGCAGGGTGTAGGTCCTTGACTAGGAACTGGTGAGGATGGAATCTCATATTCCTCAATGGGATCAGGTATTCCTTCGTTAAACATCCTTTCCAACAAGAAGGGTGTATGCTCACTTTCTGATGTCCCGTCCTCACTCCCTTTTTGGATGATACTAGATATGGCTAACGGTCTATGGTTCATGTGGGGTGGATGAACTTGCGTGGGAAACACTGTGTCATGAATTTTGACATGCATGGGTTCTGGTTCTACTTTCCTTTGAGTCTCCTCCACTAAACCTCTTAGATGTGTCACCTGCTCAATCTCGTCTACTGGGTTTGGGTACGTCCCAATCTTCTTTTTAAGATTCTTCCCTTTTTGCCCCTGCGGTTTATCTTGGGGGTCTTGGATTGGATTTGGAAACACTTGTGGTGTTTTCAGAGGCTCTTTATGGTTTTCTCTTATTCGGTTTTCATTTGGTTCCATGTTACGGTTTTCTTTGTCGGTCTTTCCCTTTGTGGTATTGGTTCTAGTCTCCATTGTCTCGATTGAATCTGAATCATCCTCGAGGTCGTTCATATACACGGGGTCATCTCCTGTTTCTATGTTTGTTTTGGAACTTGGCTTTGAATTTCCCGTATTCTGCGACCTCTTCCTTCGTGTCTTCTTTTTCTTTGCTTGGATAACTGACGCGTTATCTCTCTCTTCGAGGATATGGTCTGGCCCTTGAAGCATGGACCGTGTAATCGCATAAGCGGGTGCGACGGGTGGTATTGGCGACGGGTGGTATTGGCGATGTCACACTAGCAATTTCGACCAAATTTAGGGGTGTGATTTTAGACGCATTTGGGTTATAGGGGCATTGGGCAATCAAGTGATCTATGCCACAACGATTACATGTGAGTATTGGCATTGCAGACGTGCTCCCTTGATTCATTTGCATCTGTGCACCATTCTTTTGCAGCCTAATAGGGCACTCCGCTGCTCGATGTGGTCCACCACACTCGTAGCATTGAAGAGGTGGCCTCCTAGCCTGGGTGTTGATATTTTGACCTCTGGATGCGAGAGCAGCAGCTTGATAAACCGGCTTGACTTGCCCCCAACAATCTTCCATGTAGTATATAGGACACTCTTCCAATGTATCAAGTCCGTAGGCAATACTAGTGTCTATTTCCTCCTCACAGCCATCTGCATAAGCATTAGATGGCTCGCAACCCACTTGGTTCATAGGGGCGACTCTTGGATGCGGGGGCTTCGGTCCTAGCACAGGAGGTGGTAGCGGTGTAGCTTGTACAACATTTTGAGATCTAGGGACCATGTGTTGCGGTAGTTGCTCAACAGGTGGAGCAGGCATCAATACAGGAGCTCGAGGTGCATCCGTCCAGGCTACAGGTGGTCTATTTGCCATCATACGTTTGATCATTAAACAATCCTTAGCTTGGTGACCATACCTACCACATGCGTTGCAAGTTCCATTAAATTTTACTCTAAACGTAGGGCACTCACTAGTGCTATGTGGACCCAAGCAAATGGAACACCATTGTTGCTCCCTTCTTGGATACATGTGACTATTTTGAGGGGGTCGATTATCCTTAAGAGACTCTTGGATTGCCTTGGTGAGGTCTGTCAAGAATGTCTCAAATACCTTTGGCTCATTGGCAATGGGCTTTGCAGTCATGGGTTCATACCCAATGGCTTGTGAGCTAGTGGATCTCGTGTCAGTAGACACCCTCATGCCTGCTATCATCAAGTTGTCCTCTAATTGGATTGCATTGGCAGTGACATCTTCCCAGGTTGTGATACCTCTAATCACTAGTCCATTATAGATTCCTTCATTCCTCAACCCTTGAATGAATCGATCAAGCAGTTGGTTATTGTTGAAGCGCTCATTTACAGGGCAACGAGAGTTTAAGAGCTTTAGACGACTAATGAAGTCCCTTACTGACTCTCCTTCCTTATGTTCGGCCTTCTGTAGCTGACATGCTACACCCCAAAGCACACCTTCTCGTATGTACTCCTTTAGAAACAACCTTCGAAGGGTAGGGTAGATTGTTTTCTCGTCCACCCTTAGGGTTCTATACCAATCTCCAGCCTTCCCACTTAATGTCAAGCTTAAGGCATTGCACTTATGTAGTTCGTTGCGTTCCCCTAAGGAATCACATACTTGTTCAACCACTTCAATGTGTTTTCTAGCATCTTCGTCCCCATTGAATTTTTGCGTGAGTTTGGCAATTTGTACTGCCTTACTTCTAGGCTCTCTATCAGATGCATGACGCATATTTTCCGCGATAGATCGACCTATGGTTTGAGCAAACGCTGCCAAGTCACCTATGTGAGGAGGCACGGCCGGTGGAGGTACTCTTGGAATCATATGTGGGAGAGGGACGGGTACCGGTCTTGGCATATGTGTGGATGATGTAGGATATGGAACATAACCGGGCATAGGTCCACTCGGATAAGGGCTAGGGAGCGGCACTCGAGGAGCATAAACAAGTGGTACAATTGGAGGTGTGGGGGCCATGTGTGCATAAGGGGCTAGAGGCACATACGGTCGAGGCCCCATATTAGGTACTACGACACTAGGTAGTGGCACTGCGCTAACCGTAGATGTCATCGGTACATTCTCTGTCAGGCTTATCCCTGGAGTGAGCACTGTGTTTTCCTTAATAGAGGGTTGATCCAAGTTAGGAAAGCTAAAGTTGTCGCTCGGAGGCTCAGATTGCATAGAGACCCTAGGTGAAATGACGTAAGATGGGTCCATGGGGCTCATTAGAGGAGTCTCCATTTGTGATAGAGTAGGCTGTTGAGCCTTGCTCGTATCCAGAAATCTCATGGGGCCAGTTGAGAGTATATTTACCCCTCGGTTTTGCCTTTCCAATTGAATAATGCCATGGATAACATTACATATCATTTTCTGTTGATCTTCGATGCTTGTGGCACTAGAGGTGGATTGTACAATCTCTATCCATCCTACATGGTAGGCGTGGCCAGAGTGTAGATCCGTCAACACCTCAGTGTGGAGGTCGTATGTCCAGTGATCATTAATGAACAATCCTTCTAGAGTCGACGTGTTAACGGTTTCTTGTGAGGTAGAAGCAATGTTGCTCCCCGTGGTTTTACTTGTCACCAACGGTACTCTAGAGGGAACTTCTGAAGGAGGCAGCTCAACAGGGCCTTCCACATGGACACTCTTTGGGGGTGTGGGGTCCACGTGCGATGTGAAAGGAGAGTCCACTTTTCCACCCCCTTCGTGTGCTTCATTTGCATCAGGTTCCGAGCGAGTAGCTCTACCTAATGTTTCCATGAAACGGCTAAACATACTAGTACTAGGCTGTGGAGCTTCGGGAGGTGCATGGCCTTCTCTCTCAGTGTTTTGGGTAGGGTATGCTTCCATGATCTCTGAGTCGGAGGAGGAATCACTAGCGGCTATTTTAGGGTCTTGGGTGGTGCTACCTTGTGTCCCCGCTGAGGGTCTAGAGCCTATCGTGGATGGGTAATGGGTGTCCGTATGAACAGAGGCACCCTCAATATGCTTGTGTTCTAGCACCCGCCCAGAGCGTAAGTGCATGTGCTTTTGATACCCTAAGGTGTCAAAAAGCTGCTCTAGGAGGCCTTGTGACTAGTTTTTTGCGTGTTTTTTTGTTTGTTTTTTTGCTAGATTTTTTAGAGCGTGTCGTGGAATGGGCCGTGTGATAGCTTGAAACGAGCGTATCGCTAGGAGGGACGCGTTGTGCTTTACAGCCCACCGTTTGGTTCTATTTTGCTCCAGAAAAGCCCGAAACAGTCTTTTCCTAGCTGGGGAACTAGGCTCCAAATAGCAAGTCTAAGGGTGCAAGTGGGAAGAGAAGGGAGGAGAGTGGAGGACTTGTCCCACATGCTCTCATTCCCTCTTGAGGGGGTAGGGTATATATATAAGAGTGAGTCTAGTATATATCACAAGACTGAGGACTGAGGCTTGGGCCTGGGCCTGGGCTTGGGCTTGGGCTTGGGCTTGGGGAAACGATCCCGATCTAACTTTTATACAAACCAACCCGTCCGTTTTAAAACTCACGTTTTTTAATTTCGAAAATTTAACCTCCCCCTCACTCACGTTTTTATTTTTCGGAAAAAAATTTATTTTTTTTTCCAAATTTTTTTTCTTTTTTTTTTTCAAAACATTTTAAATTTTTTTTTTGGGTGCGCGTTTTGGTGCGCGTTGACCTCACCTACCTACTTTCTGTCTCACCTAATTACTAGCCTGCTTAATTAACTAACTGTGCGTCTAACTGTGCACAAACTAGAAAACACAGAAAATGCAAAAAATTGAAACTTGACAGAACTGTGCAGTGCAAACCAGAAAATGCAGAAAACGCAGAAACGCAAGAAATGCTAACTATGCAGTGCAAACCAAAAAACGCAGAAAACGCAAAAAACAAAAATCTCCACACAACTACACACACTCATTCCCTGCCTTTCCTATGATAGAAATTGCACCACAAGAAAGCGTAAAGTGCTTAATCAAGCTTAGTGTAGGGCATTTCCCCGGCAGCGGCGCCAAAAATGTGCGCTCCTTGCCACACTGTCGAAGCAAAGGACTTGCCAATACACCGTGTGCGAGCCACAAATGGCTCCAAGCACACAACAAGCCTAAACTAGCAAGCTCAAGAGAGCAAAGGGTGTGTCACTCACCGCTCTACGCTCGCCTTCGTGGTGGATTCCTCGCCGCGATGAAGAAGAAGCTGCAGTCGTGCCGCGCTCAACCGCTTCGCCGCCATCGTGCCTTCTTAATGCTCGATCGCACACACACTCTCCCTCTCTCTCTCTCTCTCTCTCACACGCACACACACACGAGGAGGTGAAGAAGAAGAAGATGGAGATGGAGATGGAGCAAGAGCACTCTTCTATTGCAAAAATGAGAGAATAAGTAAAAATTAGGTTTAGTTGGCTTTTATATGAGCTCACCCCATTCACACTTGGGCGCCCATGCTTAGCCAACTAATCCCTTGAATGTCCCAGTTAGAGTGCGCCTCTCATCGGCGATCACTCTTACCCTTTTCCTATTGGTCCGACAAGCCCAGTACCTGACTCTACCAAATACATAATACACGTCCGTCGTAGGTGATGGGGTGTCCGTGAGCCGTGAGGGTTAACACTGACTCATTGACCAGCTTATAGGTGTCCAAATCAAAAAGTAAAAAAAAACAGCTGTAGACTCAGCACATCAAGGGGAATCCATAGTGCAAAAATCCAAGCAAAATAAAGTAGGAGACATCCTACGCGTAGGATGTCTATTGGGGCTTACTGAAGAAAAAATTTGACTGGGCTTAGACAGTGAGATTCCATTTGGCTTAAGGGTTCCAGAACTTCTTTCAGAAGTGAATTTGGATCTTGTTTGTCCATTTGACGGAGTAAAAACTGAATTCAGACTTTTTCGCATAAATTGACCAACATCCGAGGGAAGTACAGTTCCAGAATAGCATACCTAATCCAGAACATCAGTAGTATATAAAATACAGTAGTGGTTGAGATTAACTCTCCAGTTATACCAATCATTACTAAGATAACCTCTAGCAGATAAATGCTTTGATTCGATTGCCGAAATTAAATGCTTGTGTACAGGTATATTCAGCAACAACGCAAGAAGTTGTGCGGAAACCGATCCTTTGCCAGGTGAGTGGTTGGATTTGTGATAAATTACATTGATAAGTTTGATGAATTTAAGATCAGGAAGATACATTGTTAGAGACCAGAAGGTGGCAGGTGACCAAGGTAGCTTAGTGTCCACTGAGGAGAGTGTAACTCAGGCAAGGCTAGATCCACTAGCACCGATTATTGAGGAAGGTAGTGATACTGACACTTCGTCAGACAAATGTTTCTTCATGATGGGTAGTCAAAAGCCAGGAGGTTTCACCTATGTGACGGACCAATGCCAGGAGGAAGCACGTCCCTAAATCCTTTGAATGATTCCAAGCTCACTGTGATCTTCTTAGAGGGAACAAACTCAAGGGGAGCCCTAGTCTATTCTGACATTGAGGACGCAAGTGCATTTGTATCGAAGAGAGGCCAACTTAGAGATTGGAGATAATCCGAGTCTATGATGATGGAGATAGATTCCGAGATGAAAAGGGGAACCACTATCTAATAGTTAGTAACCCTCAAGATTACAACAGATATGGAGATAATGTGGCGAAAGGGAAAATGGTTTCAGAAGCTCAAGAACCGCCACCAAACATTGATCGGCCCGGAGCTATTTTTATGTATGATAAGAAAACAACCAGGGTTCCAACTTATAATGAGAACGTGGGAATCTACTAGCATGAGAGTGAGGGTATAGTCACTTAGTTTCCCAGCAAATAACCATACGTAAATGAATTAAGCAAAGACAAGGTTCTTTACTTATTCTCTTATGAGACTGCTATGGGGAAGGGTATAGTTTTTGTTGATAGATACGGGCGAGAATACCAACGTATTCTCCCAGAGGAGGTAGAAAGGACAACAGGTGCAGGAGAATCAGCATATGCCCCTGAGGAAGTGCCAAGAGCCACCTACACCCCAAGCAAGTCAATGAATCCTTTTTCAAAAGATTATGATGCCACCTCACATTCCACCTGACCGCAGGCATTCAACAACCAAAACCAACCGGCAAACTAGCCACCATTGCAGGCATGGCTTTGACAGAGTGCTACAATGGAACAAGACCGAAGTTGAGATGGTTATCAAGCCGCACGAGGGCTAAGGGATTTTCAAGAACCACCACTCTATTCAAGGTATCAAGGAGAGAGTAAGCCAAAGACTCAAGGGTCAACCGAGCCTGGAGGGCCACCCTTAGAACGAGTTCGAAGGGATGAACCATCTCTGGCGAGAACTGTTAGAAATTATGGCTTAGGAGCACCACTGGGAGAGGAACCAACCTACTACCGAAGACCCGAGGAGGTATATCGATTAGGACGTGGAGATCCAATGATGAGGTTTGTAGACCATCGGAGAATTAGACCTTCTCAAGTGTAAAAATGGGTAAACAAGAAATACACAGGAAGCAGAGACCCAAGAGATCATGTAGAAGCCTTTGTGCGTGTAATTAGAGCCGAAGAGGTGTTAGACTTCCCTACCCAATTTGCAGGTTTGGACTAACCCTAGAGGATGACGTTGCTACTTGGTTTGACTCTGTAGAGCGTAGAGACTTTGAGTCTATGGAGGAAGTGTTTGAAGAATTTATCGAGGAATTCTCACAAAGGGGGATAGCTCATAATACCGTCTCACAAATCCATAAATTCAAACAGAAAGATGGGAAATCTGTACGAAAAGCAGTCCTAAGACTAAAAGATATGTTAAGTTCTGTCCGGTGGAAGAACTACCAACTCAGTCCAAACTTATGCTTATATTCATCCAAGGACTAAGGAATGCGGATCTCCAGAAAGAATTACATATGAAGAGGAGCACGACGTTGAATGAGTTGACCAAGGAGTCTCTTTACCTTATGGACAATTGTGCGGTCTATAAAGAGGGGGAGTTCAAGGACCTTGACGACGATTCATCTTCACAACAAAGTGGAAGCAAGTCTTCTAAGACAACACCGAAGGGAGAAGTAGCTGTAAACCAAGAGCAGCTTGTAGATGAAGTGCTAAAAAAGATTAACTTGTACGCCAAACCCCAGGCTAAACAACCCAAGTGGTGTGCTATTGAACAAAAATGGACAAACCATGGGAATGAGGAATGTTATTATAATAAGGGATATGTGAGAGAGAGCCTTACACTCCCCAAGCTTAGGTAGCTTCTCCTCAAGCTCCGCCGATGCCTAGGTATCAAGCAGGCAACCTACCAAGACCACAACCAGTGTTGGGGCAACAACCACCCCTACCAAGATTGCGACTAGTCGGTATAAGATACACACCAACCGTAACCGAATCAGAGGATAAGGCTTTGGTGCCTATGCATGCATATTATAAAGATCCCAATGGATATGCGGCAAACCCTGTCTATTATCCACCGGATGAATCCTTGACACCAGAACCTGGAGCATGATAGGAAGTACAGGACCACCAACAGCTGCACAGGCAGCAGGAGAAGGAAGATATAGCTTGGATGAACGAACATTGTTGTTCATAGCCAACGGAGGCATGGGCGGACAAAGACATGTATACCAACAAAGAGGAGCTCAAGGAGCACTTCAACAACCCAAGGGACCCTGCTACAAGTGTTGTGGAGACCATTGGCTAAGAGACTGTCCTCATGATGAAATCATTAGAGTCAACGCGTATTGCACCAAATGTGGAGTTACTCACTTGATTCCCGATTGCCCTAAAAACCCGAGCAAAGGAGCAAAAACCACCTTGAACATGCTAGAAACAGTACCTTCCAGTGGAGGGTCAGAAAATGAAACAATCATACCTATTCAGGCGGTAACACGAGCCCAAGCTCATAGAATGACGAACGAACCCATAGTTGAAGAGCCAAAAACCGATGCCCAGAGTTCAGAAATGAAAAATCAGAGAATCACTTGGAAAGCTAGAAAAGCGCGCATGAAAGCCATGAAAGAACGAGAGCAAATAGCTCTATCCGAGGAGTTGAAACATACAAAGGATAGATTAGAGCGGTTAGAGGATCTAGCTAGCTTAAGCTCACACGCCACGGCAACCATAGCACCCAAGGAAATAGCAAAGCCCAAAAGTGCAGGATCAGGAGGATCTGTACTGGCAGACAAGGTAAATGAGCAGTTGGATGTGCTTCTAAAGGCCTATGAAGCCAGACTCAAAAAGAACCAAACCCAGGAGCGAAGGTGGATGACTTATCTATATGCGGAAATAGAAAAACAGAGGTTGGAAATGTGTAAAAGGATGATTGAAACAGCTCAATCATTGATGGAAGACCCATGGGATAAACCTGCAAATTCGCATGAGGCACCAGCTCCAACCCCTATCCAACCAACTTTAGAGGAACAAGTAGAAACAAAGGAAAGACTCGCTAATGCCTATGAGTCCACAGGAGAGCCTATCATAGTGCCAAATACAATAGATGAGGCAAGTGACAGGTTCCAGCCTAAAACATTAATAGAAATGGGTAAGGACTGTAACGGTCTAGACGATCTGTGGAAGCAAATCCGTGAGGCCAACGAGGCTAATAGAATGAGTAACCACGTGAATAGCATGAGAAAAGAAAAGAATGTAACCTTACCTCCTATTGAAGAAGTTGAGGCAAGGTCACAAATGAACTTTGAGATACATTCACAAGGGGGAGACCAAGGATCAATTAGTTCGGGGCACAGCCAACCAGACTCGCTGAGAACTTTACCCTCTTACCTAGTGTTGGTGCAATTGGAACTATGTAACCATGGCGGTGCAGGGAAGAAGATCCAGCAGAAGGCGAGAGAGAGAGAGAGAGATCTCGACACAGGAAAAACTCACGCTATGATTGAATTTCTTAAAGTGTAAAAACCTTACAAGTAAAAAAAATAGCCAAAACTTTCCATGCAAGACTTGAGCTCTAAGTGAAGCTAACCTGCATGCTATAGGGGACAATGCCCACGGGCTTGACATATCTAACAATCCCCCCCTCAAGCCCGAACTAGGACAAGCAACTCATGATACCTCGAGTTTTTGGTATACTCGTCAACCATGAGTTTTAGGTTTTCTCACAACCAAGGATTTTTGGTTTATCCATAACCTGGTGCTAGGTCAGTAACCCCCCCTTGAACAGATAGGGTGTAGGTCAAAAAAAATTAGCTACCAAAAGTGGAGTTTTTGGTTCACTACCAAACCTTGGGTTTAAGGTGTACCCAGTAACCTCATGAGGAGCGGACAAAATGGTACTTGAGAACAAAAAACTGATAAATTGGGAGGTCTTACCACTTATGGTTGGCAGTGTCTATAGCCCGTACAATTTATTTTGACTAAATAACATGAAAAGAGTTGATCTAATAAATTTCCTCATCAACGGAATATATTGGAGATTCAGTGTCTCCCTCAACCACATGAATTTGAGTTTTACCCTTTTGAAAGCACTTATTTGATGGATGATTTGTTTTACCACAGTGAACACAAGGATTCTTCTTGAAACAGTCTTTCGTTTGATGATTGTTGCGCCCACAAATGGCACAAGTTCTGGTTCCATTGAATGGTCAAGATGAAGCTGCTGTAGCAGCACATTTAGTGACTGTATATGCATTGGAAGTATCAGAAGAACTGGTGGGTGACACGGCATTCGAGACTATATATGCCCTGGGAATAATAGTAGAATTGGTACTAGGTACCCTGCGTTCTTCTTCCTGCAATGAATTGATGATACCATCCAAGGAGGGCAACGGATCTTTCTCTTTTAAAACAGTAACAATTTGATGAAATTTGTCAGTCAAACTTTTTAACAAAATGGCTATGAGATCTTCTTCTGGTACTGAAGCTTCGACATAAACAAGTTGAGTTCTAATACTCTTCAGTCTATTGGCTAAAGCTGCAATATTTTCATCTTCACGCATGCGGATGGAATATAATTCCATTTTTAAACTCATTTTTGAATACTTAGCTTTGGCACCGAAAAGCTTCTCTAACTCTATCCAAGCAGCACTTGAAGAATCGACATCATCCAAGTAATGAATAAAATCATCTTCTAAGGAGGTTAGGATAATACCAAAAGCTTGTTCGTCTTTCCTCTGTAGCTCAGCAGATAGTGCCCTTGTAACTGCATCGGATGTGCCAGACTCGTCGGCTGCGAGAGGCTTGACCACATTCCAAAGATTTTTCCGCATCAGATAACCTTTGACTTTAATTTGCCAGGTATGGAAACCAGATCCGTTGAATTTATCCACCTTCGAAGCCATATTTGAAGCTTTATAGCTTTTGATTTGACGTCGTTTGAATTGTGCTCCGAGTCAGGGGTTTGTTCGATATTGAATTGCAGAGCCGAACAAGAATCCCTTTATGTGTGAAAAAAACTAACAAGGGACCATGTGGCTAGCAGCCTTTTGATATGCTCGCAAAACTGCCAAAAAATTTGACCAAAACTATGTTGGATTGCAATACAAACTGCCAAATGATAGTAGCATTTTGAAATGCATTCTCGGTGGCTCAATGATTTGCAGCAGCATTTTGATATGCAAGTAAAAGAGAGATCGCATCTACTACAGTTGGATAGACAACATCTCAATATGCTTGCAAAACTGTCCAAAAGCCTTCAATGCCTTTTGATATGCTGTCGTTTGTTGCATGATAGGGATGACAGCGTTTTGAGAGGCTTTACAAAGCTGCCTGTTAAAAATGATCAATCTACAGCGTTTTGAAGTGCTGATGCTCACCGCCTTCCTGGAGCACCTAGGACTGCAGCGTCTTGAGAGGTGAGGCCGTCCTTGTCTGCCTGGGAAGAACCGCATGCAACACTTCAATAAAGCCCCTTTTGATATGCACGCATGGGAGCCCGCCTGAGAGCAGCGTCTTGAGATGCTACATGCCTGTGGCTCTGATACCAGTTGTTGGTGCAATTGGAGCTATGTAACCATGGCGGTGCAGGGAAGAAGATCCAGCAGAAGGCGAGAGAGAGAGAGAGAGATCTCGACACAGGAAAAACTCACGCTATGATTGAATTTCTTAAAGTGTAAAAACCTTACAAGTATAAAAATAGCCAAAACTTTCCATGCAAGACTTGAGCTCTAAGTGAAGCTAACCTGCATGCTATAGGGGACAATGCCCACGGGCTTGACATATCTAACACCTAGGAGAGTATGAAGCCAAGTCTGAAGTGAGAGCAATCCCGTCTCAAAGGCTTTCTTCTAACAAAGTGATGGATTCGCAAGGATTGATTGAGTTATTGTCCACCCCGGTGGCATGCACAATCACATTAGCCGAACTCCTAAGGTTACGACCAAACATGTGGACCACAGTAGGTAAATGCTTAGAAAAATTTGGAGTGAAAGACCCCACCTTAATGCTACAGGAAGGGATCAGAGAGTTTGACAGGCCTCAACTAAACACTAGGCCAGTACCATTAAACAAGGTTGGAGAGCAGTGCGAAGGAGAAGATGGAAACACCACGCTACCAGTAGAATTTCAAGGAGTAGTTTCCAAAGCTATTCTTGACAGTGAAGTGGGAGTTGCTATCGCCACCAAGGAAATCTGGAGAAAATGGGGAAAACCAGTTTTGAGAGCTACCAGAATGAAATTGCAATTGGCAGACGGGTTCATGGAGAAGCCTCTAGGACTCTTAGAAAAAGTGATTGTCACTTCATGCGGGATCGAGTATGAGCATACATTTGCGATAGTCGATTTCAACAAAAAGAACAATTATGAGATCATCTTGGGAAGACCATTCATGCGACAATTGAACATGGTCCAAGATTGGGGTTATGACCACATATACCTCAGACATGGCGAGACAACAACTAAAATACACCTGAAAGACAAACCAAACACCTGTGGAAGAGTTTGATTCAACTACAATAGCAGGATCAAAACTCCCAGCATAGTTAGGGCAACAAAAAGAGCTATGGATGTGCGGAGCTTCACATTGCGGAAGCTTAAGAAGAGAGGAATGCATCTTAGAAAGAGAAATTGGGAACAAGGAGTATATTCCGGAACCTTTCCCTGAAGATGCTTTGGAACCTCTAGAATGGGAACAAATACTAGCAACATTGGATGTCTGTACCATTACAGATAGTCCAACAATAAAATTTTGCGATAAGGATGGCTATGATGTGCTACCCTACTACATGGTAAGCATTATACCCGGAGAAGATGAGACGATAGAACCACCAGAACAAGAAGAGTTTGATAACTCCTCTAAACATCTGGAAGTAAATGATGATGCAGATAATGAGTGTTCAGACACCTCAAGTGAGCATGGAAGGGAAACCAAGAATATCAAGTTTTATGATTTTGCTAATCAGCACCCTAGACGCCAGGAACGCTATAGGAGGAAACGAGCACGAAACAAAGTGAGAGAGAACCTGATGCCCAGGATAAAAGGTAAAACTCACTATTTGATGCTTGTAAAAGTAGAGGATTGTGTAAAAGATCAAATATCAGGAAGATTCTCAAAAGATCGAAGATAAAGAACGCGAGAGGAAATAAAACAGGAATGAAAAGCTAAAACAGAAACAAAATCACAAAAATAAAAAAATAAAAAAAGAAACAACAAAAGACCAAGAGTGGACCAAACTGGAGCGTAAACAAAAATACCAAGAACTGAAACGGTCTTTACGTGAGATATGGACTACTGAAGAAGATAGTGATGGTAAAGGGGAGTCAGAAAAGGGAAACATGAATGTACCATCACACTATCAAAAATTTACCATCCAGGACAGAAAAATCATCATGACACCACCAGTCAGGGAAAGAACCAACCAAGAATCTTACGATGGGCCAGAAAATGCAAAAAGAATAGACCTCGCGGAAGCAGGTGAAAAGCCTCAGCTGGTCTATATAGCAAATGATTTAGAGCCCGAAGAAGAAGAACGGCTAAACACAACTTCTCAAGAAGTATAAAAATGTGTTTGCATGGTCCTATAAAGACCTCAAAGGAGTTGATCCATCGATATGCCAACATACAATTCCTTTGAAATCGGATGCAAAACCTAGCAAACAACGTCCTTATACTTATAATGACACATTTGCTAAACGAATCAAAGAAGAGATTGATAAGCTGATGGAAGCTGAATTCATCTATGAGATTGAACATACAGATTGGGTGTCACCCATTGTAGTAGTTCCCAAAAAGAACGGAAAACTGCGAGTGTGTATAAACCTCAAAAAGGTAAATGCAGCCACCATAAGAGATAATTATCCCTTGCCAATCACAGAACATGTACTTGAGCGAGTGGCTGGAAAACGGGCTTATTCCTTTCTGGATGGGTTTTCATGATATAACCAACTGGCAATAGCAAGGGAGGATCAACACAAAATAGTGTTTGCCACAGAATGGGAAATTTATGCGTATCGAGTTATGCCGTTTGGCTTAACTAATGCCCCAGCTACCTTCCAAAGGTTAATGACGCACGCGTTCAAAGAATACTTGAGAATATTCTTAGAAATATACATGGATGATCTTTGTGTATACTCTCTTCTACGAGAGGAACATATTGACCATTTGCAAAAGGTCTTTGAAAAATGCAGGACATATCGAATCTATCTTAACCCGGAAAAGTGTATCTTTATGGTTAAGCAAGTCCGCATCTTAGGACACATTGTCTCAAGAAAGGGCATAACCACTGACCTAGACAAAGTCAAAGTCATTGTAGACCTACCCAGGCCTACTAATGCGAAACAAGTGCAATCCTTCATGGGACACTGCAGATATTATCGAAGATTCATATACATGTATGCAGTCATTGCACAACCTCTGTATCGTTTGCTAGTCAATTTTGATTGGACCGAGGAGTGTGAAACTTCATTCCAAAAGCTGAAAGGAAAACCTTATATCAGCACCTGTACTTAAAGCACGAGATTGGAAAAAGATATTTCATGTTCACATTGATGCTTCTCCATATGCAATCGGAAGTATTCTGACTCAACCTGGAGATGGAACAATGGATTTTCGAGTGTGTTATGCAAGCCTACAGTTAAACAGTGCGGAAAAGAACTACACAACCACTGAACGAGAAGGGTTAGAAATGATTTATGCTATAAAGAAATTCTGGCATTATTTGTTCGCAAATAAATTTGTGTTCTTCACAGATCATCAAGATCTTTTGTATCTGGTAAATAAACCATGCAATACAGGGAGAATTGTATGCTGGTTTATTATATTGCTAGAGTTTGACTTCACAGTGGTGGTCAAAAAGGGTAAAACTCATCTATGAGTGGATCATCTTTAAAGGATACACAACGGGGAAGCTCCTGAAGGAGTAGATGATGACATACCAGATGCTTATCTTTTCAACATTGAAATGATACCAAATGGTCTCAGGAAATTGTTAGCATTCTTTCCTTTAGAAGTAGATTTGATAATACGGAGTACAGATCCAAACAACAAACAATTCGACAAACAAAAAACTTCCAGCTGATAGAAGGACGACTGTATCATCTAGGATCGAACCAAATCCTACGATTATGTATAAATCCGGAAGAATTCGAGTGCTACCTTGAAGAAGCACATGTCCAGGATTGTGCAATTCATTGTTCAACAGTGAAAACATACCAGAGACTGAAACAGTTTGGGGTTTATTGGCCAACTATGTATGCGGACACACATTCTTATGTTACCAATTGTACTATATGTAGTGCCAAACGGCCAATGGATCACGCGACATTGTTTCAAGTAAACATTGCACCTGCATGGAGTCAATACATCATTGATTTCTTAACCACCAGGACGTTTCTTGAGAACATCACAAGAGCACGGAAAAAAGCTATAGAGCTGCAAGCTCGCGACTTTTTGTTAATTGGGAACCAACTCTATAAGCGAGGAAAGGACAATCAACTTAGAATCTGTGCAAGTGAAAGTGAATACCTGTTGATTCTAGAACATGCACATAGCGGAATAAGTAGAGGCCATTTTTCAAGCGATAAGACGGAAAAAATTGTCTTAACCGCAGGAATATGGTGGCCTACATTACACATGGATTCTGAAGAGTTTGTAAAGGGTTGTGACGCATGTCAGCGCACCAACGTGCCGATAAACAGAGATGAGATGCCACTTCGGCCTATGATGGGAGCAAGAGCATTTGCAAAATGGGGCATTGATTTTGTGGGACCTATCTCACCCCCTGCATATCGCACCCATACCCAATATATCATTGTGGCTACGGACTATCTCACAAGATGGGTGGAAGCCAAGGCAACGCAAAAAGCAGATGCATGCACCACTGCATAATTTTTGTATGAGAATGTTTTTGTACGATACGGGTTACCTATAGAAATTGTCAGTGACTGTGGGATACATTTTCTTAATGAAGTCATTGAATATCTCCTAGAGGAATTCATGGTCATAGATAGGAAATCTGCTCCATACCATCCACAGGCAAATGGACAACAAGCTGAGGCCACAAATAAAACACTATGCACGGTTCTCACTAAAATAGTGTCATAGTCACGAACAGATTGGGATCAGCAGCTACACTCAACACTATGGGCATACAGGGTAGCTTACAAAACATCGATAAACAACAGCGTACAACATGGTGTTTGGCCTAAATGCTATACTATCCATAGAGTTTTTAATTCCAACTCTACAAGTAGAAAAACGCTTAGAATGGACAGGGCATGAACTCTCTTCAAGAATAGTTGATCTTGAAAAGCTAGATGAACTCCGCTTGAGAGCTGTAGCTTCAATCTATGCTAAAAAGAGAAGACAAAAAGATTTTTTTGACAAACATGTGTGCACTAAAGAGTTCAAAACAGGTGATTATATACTTGTTTATACTTTGAAGCAACATGCCAAGAAACTTAAAAAGCGAGGGATGTCCCACCCTTTGTGATCAGTGATCTATCACAAAGAGGAGCTGTCAAGCTTGCTACATTAGCAGGTGAAGAAATGCCGAACTGGATTACTGGATGTCGACTGAAGAAATATCATCTACCACTCACACAGGATATGATCCAACAAATTCATCAAGAGAAAAACAAAAGAACAACATGATACCAAAGGCCAACAGACAGGTGAAAGCAAACCATGCTGACTACATACATACGAAGTCACCAACCGCAGTGCAAAGATCTAGGTTACCAAAACAAGGGAAACAAGTATGGATGCGGAAGGATAGAAATGACATGGCAGACAAACAACAATGCAACGAAAGAATTAAATCGAAGCAGATAGTTCAACCAAAAACCAACGGCATAAAACAGATATGGATCCCAAAGAAAATGCTCAGCAATAACCCAAATGTAACTTGCATTTGGATACCAAAACAAAAGCAAAAGGAACTCCCTTCAGTACAAGCAACAACGAAAGACAGACAGCTATATTTGAAAAAGGGCAACCGACTTATGTGGATGCCAATCAGCAACAAAATAGTGGCAACAAAGGAAGTAGCAAAACATCTACAAAAATTAGCAAAAACAAGCTACCAACTGCGTTGCATTTATACGCCTGTATAACAAAAATTATATGTATAAAACGTCAATATACGTCGTATTTCTGAATAATTACCGAATAGCCGTGTAAAACATTTTTCGATCGAAAAATATATCGATAAAAAAAAATATATATATATACAATCGTCGCCATATTCGATCAAAAAGCATTGTGGACTTTCTTGGAGTTTGGAGAGCTTGGAGCTTCGGAGAGTTTGCCAGATAGAGACAGCGTCTTCGATTTAGAGCGGTTTTCAGGTATATTTTTTAAATTTTCAATAAATATTAACTTTTTTTTTGTGTTGTGCCAGACTTGTGTGGTGCAGTAGTTTCGGCTCTCACCACAAAGTTGGCTTGCAAGTCGTAGGCCACTTCGTGGTGTGTAGCCATATGGCTCACTCCAGAGGTGTATAGAATATAGTTTCCTTTCCCGTGGTGTGTAGTTATATAACTCACTCCAGGGAAGCCTTAGGGTAAATTTAGATTCTCACTCGTATGGTGTAGTAGTATATCTCTCACCATAGAGATGAGTTACGATTAGAGGTCGACTTGTGGAGTGTAGTAGGCATGATGCTACACCTCTCACTTCATAGTGGCCTATAAAATTTACAATCTTAAAGTAAATCATTATTGATTATTCTACATAGAAGCACAAAAATTAACGTTCGTCATTTTAAGAGTGTAGAGATGCATACTTTATGCCCTCTTCATCTTAATACGACTTTCGTTATTTTTGTGCTTCTATTTCTGTAGTAACATCATTGTTCATCAGCAAATGACTTGGTGTTACTCTGAACGTAGATATATACAACAATTGATTTACATTTGAGATTGTTGAGTTGTTTGCTGATGGTTGTGTTGTGCATGCCACACACTCCATTAGAAATAGCTTATAAAATTTACAATTTTAGATTAAGTTTTTCAGTCATATGTGTTACATAGAAACACAAGCGTTACCACTCATTATATTAAGAGTGAAGAGATGCATATTTTCATGCCCTCTTCATCTTAATGTGACATACTGGTTACTCGTGTGTTTCATATTCTAAAAGAACATCATTTTTCATCATTAAATGACTTGGTGTTGTTTTGGACGTAAACACATACGATAGGTAACTTACATCTGCAATTGTTAATTTATCCGCTGATAGTTGTGTTGTGAGTTCCACACACTTTATCAAGGAATAGATTGATAAAAACTATCAATCTATTTTCAAACAGCATCCAGGACTTGTGCTGAGAATATCTCACACTAGCTGAGTTGTTCACATATACAATTTTCCAACCCTTTAGATGTAATTTCTTTCATCATCTCACACTTCTGCACATAGCAGGGTCCAGTTCTTGTGCTGAGAGCATCTCACACTCCTGGCCTGTTTCTCTCTCTCTCTCTCTCTCTCTCTCTCTCTCTCTCTCTCTCTCTCTCTCTCTCTCTCTCTCTCTCTCTCTCTCTCTCTCTCTCTCTCTCTCTCTCTCTAAATTAATTTTCATGGTCGATTCGCACAGTGGTTTGTAATCATAAGATTTTCTCTTTAATTTGCAATAATTTAGTATTGTTTAATAAATTTGAATCATCATTTAATATATATATATAGGGTTAACACTCATTATATGATAACTATGTTACTATGGTGTACAATCATTTCGTAAGATTCTTAATTTATAATTTTGTCATACAGATATGGCAAACACGAAGCTAGCGAAACATCAACGAAAGTTCGTCTCTGAATTGATTGTGAGACACTTCCATTACTCGTCAGAGGCAGAGATTAGGCGTTGTTTAAACCCTGTCGCTCCGGAGCATTTTTATCAGCTTACAGAGACTCTAACCAAGTCTGTGTTTGAGCAGCTCTAGGCAGAGTTTGCACCAGCTATTTTTGACATAGCCCTCTTGACATCAGGTGCTTAAGTAAACATGGTCAAACAAACCATTGGACAGATCATGAAAACCTTTCAAGAACTGAAAAATCCTACAATTACTTCCTTGCCAAACATAGCTGAGTGCATACATCTTGTGCAACAGCTTTACACGGAGTTCAAGAGCAAGGAAAAGTTAGAAAGAGCTCTTCTGAAGCTGCTGTTGAACCAAAAATCATTCTTAGAACAGAGCCTGCAACATCATCCGTTGCTAGATCAGACCTCTCTCAACTACCACCTATTTTACACCTTTTACCCGACATAGCCGTCTTCAATATCCAAGCTCCACAGCTAGGAGAGGGAAGATGGGCACATGTGAAGCGTGTGGGTGTCACACATCCTGCTTTCAAAGATCAAGTGTATGCTGCAAAAGTGTTCAAAGTACACTTACATGGGCCCACCATGGAGCAACAGGTCAAAGACGAAGCAACAATTTTGGATATTTCACATCGAGGTATTATCTACCCTCTTGCCATGGTGCGCCACGTGGAGCGACCAATGCTCATTTCACGATTTTGGAATGGCGGCCATGTGGAGCAATGGATCAAAGAATGCACTGCAGACGGCAGCCAACCTGTCATCCGCGATTATGTACTCACTGCAGGAACAGTAGAGCTATTCCAGGAAAATATTTTGCAGATCATCAATGCTCTCCTCCAAACTCTAAAGTATATACATTCACATAACTACCTCCACAATGATCTACACTCTCGGAATATGATGCTGCATTTTGGCAAAAAAGGTGTTTATGCCGGCATTGTGGATTGGGGTTCATGCACCAAAACAAATACCACAGCCGGTTTTCCTCCTCTACGCGATATGCAGATAGAAACTAGAAAACAATATGAGAGAGATTATCCATGGGCAGCCCCCGAATGTATATCTAGTAATCCTCCCTCTTCGACCAAAGCTATGGATATTTATTCCATGTATCATACATGTAAACGCATTTTGAAGTGCTTACCAGAGCCCCAAGAACAAAGCAAGAGACATTTTTTGAGTAATGTACTTGCTCATCTTGAAACCGGCAAGCGCCTAAACCCCAAAACCCGGCCTAACACTTTTGACCTCTCCTTATGTTTAAATGGTGCCCATAGAGTGGGTTACAACATTGTAATGACATCTGGCTTACGACCAGCTGATGATTAATGAAAACACAAGTCTCATGATTTCATCATTGTTTTACTTTTGGTGTCAGATTTAATTGTATGTTTAATTGAACAAAATATCTATGTTTGTCATTTGATATGCTATCCAATGTCAAATTAATTGAATGGGTATTTAAAAGTAATGACATGTTCACCTAATATGTAGATATGGAACAAGAACTCAACCACGTTGAAGCTCAGGAAATTTTTAAAGAAGAACAAGTTAGATGTGGACAAGCAGATCTTTCTACTATTTCGAACATTGAAGAAGATGAATCTGAGCTGCAGGGCGAACCACTAACCCTTATAGAGTGCAAAAAGCTTTTCCCTAATCACTTCGTACGCCATCAACTATTTCAAATAAGTGGCAATGCAAAAGACACAGCTCCGTTAAAGCTCTCTGATTTGCAACATAAAGGACTAGCACGTGTATTGCTGCAAAGGTTTATACGACAAGAGAGATGCCTACCAAACAACAACCAAGTAGAAATTTACTTTATCCAACAATGCTATGTTCGATATGTTTTGCTGAAGAGAGTGGATTGGTCAGATCGTCCAGGCACCGCTGGCGTTGGATTGGACGCATTGTAGAAAAGGTGGCAGCACGCAATGCAAATAATCCAATGCCTCCTCGCAAGCGTCCTATTGTTTTACTTCCTGAAGAGTCAGAAACACTGACTGAATTAGCCAGCCAAGGACAAGACCTTGCCAGCCAAGGAGAAACACCGGACATGCTTCGTGGCCGTATTCTTGAGCTTGAAATAGAGTTAAGTGATGCACAAGCAAAGCTTCAACGATATGAATCATTGTATGGACCTTTGCCAGATGATACTACCACTTCACATAAAGATGGTGCTCAACCATCCCCTGAGCTAGGAATTACAGATTTTACCATAGACCAGCTTATAGCAAATCTATCAAACTCATAAGTCACTCACAAGCTTTTTGTAATCTCAAAATTATATCAAACTCTTTTCGATTGAGTAATTTCCCAGAACCTTGTTGTAATTTCAAACCTACATCGACTTTATGTAATTGTTATTCGACAAGATATTATTAGCAATTTATATTTGTGTGTGAGTAAATATGTGCGTATGAGAGAGAGAAAGAGAGGTTTTGATGTGAATGACAACGAGATACCACTTTCTTTCATCATATGCAAAAACTTGTTAAGTATTACAATGGTACTCTCACAAATCATCTCCATCTTCAAAAACTGCAACCATATCATCTACTTCGTCCATATCTGAGCATTCTGAAACTATCTCCCATTCCATATCATCTTCATCATCAACTTCTGTAGAAATAGCTTCATGCGTTTGCAAGACTCCATATTCCTTTGAGCGGCTCTAGTTGCAATGTTTTGAGGCTTATAAATAAGTCTCATATTGCAAAAAACATACACCAAATCAGCAGCCCGTT
Organism: Adiantum capillus-veneris; assembly: GCF_014529385.1. Lineage (NCBI taxonomy): Eukaryota > Viridiplantae > Streptophyta > Polypodiopsida > Polypodiales > Pteridaceae > Adiantum > Adiantum capillus-veneris. Next base: position 19,783,055 of record NC_140939.1, on the reverse strand, counting down.
TAGTATGAAGTCTGTTTCGCTTTTTCGTGTGCACAAAGTCGAATGCTGACCAATTTTGTTCACAACTTCCACTTGATGCAGCTACTGATAAAACTCTAATTGCAATGTGTTGCAACTCCACTTTCTCTCCACCATACTCCTTCCACCATAAAGGTGCACTTGTTTTGCCAATGGCATCTATATGCCACGGATCCTGAAACATACCAGTTCTGTTGGCATAATCTACTCGCTGATGAAAAGCTGTTTTTCCATCTTCGTGCCCTAAGAGTTGGGAGCACACTGTTTTCAAGTCAGACATAACTTCTTTGTTGGCAGATTGCTGATGCATTTGAAACTTAGGATCCAATACAAAATCCGCACCATGCAATGGCGTATGCAACTGCACCCAACGCTTGTTAACAATTGAAATCATGGTAGCTTTATCCTTTGCACCAAAACTGACATTTTCTCTTAGCTTGCGTATAGCCTCTCACATATACCACTAGACCCGACCAAAAATAAAAGAATCTGTGTCAACTGCTCTCAAAAGATCTACAAATGGCTTAGACACAGTTACTATTCTTTCTACATTACGCCAAAAGACTGGCGAGTTTACTATTTGTGCACATCGACCAGCTGCTTCCTGATAACTTGGATACTTGCTGAGCCATCCATCCCATCTTCTGTCTGCTAAGGTTTCCATCAATGCAGGCTTCAACTCTTGCAAAGCAGCAAGAACATAGTATGCCGTAGCAAACCTTGTTGCGCAAAATATTTGCAGAGCTTTATTTGGTGACTTGGTTCGAAAAAGAGCATACGAAAATTGATGCTCTCTAATGAATTTCACCACATGATTTGCATCCAATAAAGTTTGCTTCACACATGCCATTTTACCAATATCTTTTAAAAGAAAATTTAAAGTGTGAGCTGCACATGATACCCAAGAAATCTCCGGATACTTGACTTGAATAGCTCTTCCTGCTCCTTTGTAGTTGGCCGCATTATCTGTGACAATAGCAGTCATATTCTTTGGTCCACCTGCCTTTGCAATTGCACGCTCATACACCCCTGCTAGGTAGGTGATAGTGTTCTCTTTCAATGAGCTGTCAATTGCTTCCACGAACATAGCCCCTCTAGGGTTAATAAGCATTACATTGATTAAAGGTTTTTTCTGACAGTTAGTCCATCCATCCAATGCTATGGTGCATCCATATGCTGGAACAAACTCTAGGACTGTGCGTTTGAGAATGGCTTCAGTACTGTCTTTGACTTTATCAAGATATTCAGTTCGCATCTTGTTATAGTCAGGAAGCACAAATCCTTTTTTGGTTGTACTCATCAAAGCATCTTGAAATATTGGATTGCGCATAACATTGAACGATATGCCACACGCAACAAATGCTTGTGTCCATTTTAAATGCAACTCAAGCAACCATTGTTTACCTAATGCTTCAGGCATTGTCTGTCCATTGGATGATGCTCTGCCGGATTTGCTTGTGCTAGGAACTCCTCCTGATGTAGAAGCATGTCCATGAAGAGGGTTCAATTGAGAACTTTGATCATTTACTTGAGTGGTACACACCTCTTCTGTTGCCTCATTGCATACATATGGTTTAATATTCGCATGAATATCTTTAGAAACATCACCTTTATGTTTAGCTGCAAGAATCAACATTACTTTGCGAGAATACATGGCAAATTTTTCATGAATATCTTTTGGTGGTGCCCCACACTTTTCAACATTGCCAGGGACTTTAAACAAATGCTCATTAATTCTGGTTGCATTACCACTGAACTGATCGTGGCCACAAGATTTACATTTAAGTCGAGATGTATTTCTCCCAGCTTTCAACTCATGCACATAACTCCACTCTTGTCCTTTCACCATGATGCACAAAAATAGTTTGCTATTAAAAACAAAGTCAATGATCATTTTCATAATCAAAATCAATTAAAACATTAAATTAATTTAACTAACAATGATTGAACGAAATTAAAATAATTAAAAACAATGATTGAACAAAAATACAATAATAAAAAACAATACCGTTGGATTACATATAAATTGTATCGATTTATCTAAAGTGCAAGCTTGTATCTTTAACACATTACGATAATCAATAATTACAATTAAATCAAGTATTAAAATGATTATCATTATAAATTACTATACATACAAGAGCTATAAGTGACATTTTTAAATGTCAAAACGATAATCACTTACAATACTTGATAATTATCGTATCTATGTAAAGTGCGAACAAAAAGTTCTTACACTTTACCATAGATTTTTAAGCGATTATTTATCTACAATGCGAGCATATGTATGCTCTCACACAGTACGGTAGATTTTGCAGTCCAGATAAAGATAAGAGAATATCATTATTTTTGGACATGTTTTTTCTAAATTTTTACTCTAGTGAGAGCATAGCAGTGTGAATAGCTCTACACAAAACGTAAAAATATAATTTTGTTTCATTATATTCATTTTGAAGTGAGAGAAAATCTCTACACATCAAAATCAAACTTTAAATTACATAAAATTAATTTTTATGTAATTATATTTTTAAACTAATTATCTCATGTGAGAGTACACTCTACACACAACGATAATATCTTAGTTTTTTTTTAATTAGTCACTTTCAAGTGTCAATTAATTGAACACATTGACAAGTGATTCTTATAATTACAGTTTGTATCAGGTGAGAGATTAAACTCTTCACAAAATACAAACTTTCAACTATTTAATAAGTTTTTCAAAACAAATTCATATATTTGAATCACAAAACTTAAAATTCTATTGAATTTTAATTTTTATTGAATTCAAATTGTTTTAGTTTTTTACAAATTACATTTTTTGATCGTTTGGTGAGAGTACTCACATGGAAAACACTGACTTTGAAAGCTGGTATGAGGCCTTTCGCGTGTTTCTATATATACTAACATATTCGATCGTTATAATTTTTGATCGAAAATACTTTCGTTCGAAAATAATTTCGATCGAAAAGTTTTTCGATCGAAAAATCAAGAACTTATACGATTGGCCGTTTATACTGATGTGGCACCGTATAATACGGCCGTATAATTTAGATAAACGAATAATACGCCCATTATTCGCGTATTATACGTCTCCCGAATAACGAATAATGCAACTTAGGCTACCAATGGAAAGCAAAGGAAATACGGTCCACGGCCATTCCGACCAAGCCAATCCTAACCATAAAAACAACCACGGTTATCTCAACAGAAGCGGCAAAGCGATTGCCTTTTGCAAAAAATACAATTAAACAGAGAGCAGTAGAGTTACAGCTGTTACTTGCAAAGAAAATAGGAAACCTCGACGGCGAATGCCATTAAGCATCTTGCTTATTCCCTTCTCTTGCACAGCATTAATTTTTCCATGCATTGACCGAGTATGCATAAAATAGGGCTACATTAATCGGCCATGCATTAGCACAACTTTTTCAACCTATGCACGACACATACTCCGAGGCGATACCTTGTCGTCCAGGAGAACTCCGGCTAGGAGGGGGGGAGGCATTCTCAAATGTGGAACCAATAGCAAAAAGAGCAAAAAAGGGCAAGATTTTTGACTATTTTAAGGGTTGTTGTTTGATTGCAAAATGTTTTGTACTAACCCAAGTACATATTCCCTTATATAGCATGTATCTATAGGTATATAGGGCCAAACGCCAAATGAACCCCCTAGGTGTGTGTATATAAGTAGAAATAGTCATTTTTCGGGCAAAATATTGGTAAAACGGAGAAATCCGGCCATAAAAATTGCATGTGAGTGTATGTAATATTTTGCGGTGATGTTTGTGATTTATTATGATTTTTGGGGATTTTTTAGGTTTGATTTGCTATTTTCCTTTTAATTTTGCTAATTTTTAGTAGAAAAACTTCAAAAAATACAAAAAACAGGTGAAAAACGGTCGTAATGAAAAAAAAAATGTGGATGATAAGTGACAATAGGACAACCTATGGTACAGTGGGGGTGCAATTATGAGACTGGAGCGGAAAGCGTGTTTTGGCCGAAATGCCAAATTTCTGGTAAACAGGTCAAATGGAATCCAAATCAAGAAATTTTTGAGCCTAAACCGCATCTCACAAGTAGATAGGAGCACATGTCAAATTTCATGAAAAGTGGTTCAGGGACCTCCATTATAAGAAATTTTCACCTCATTTTTAGCTCATTTTCACTATTGACCTTGTAGAGAGAGCTTCTGTCACCTAGAGCGGACGGACCTTCCAGCAACTTCTACGACGCGCACGACTACCCGACGAGCTTCAGACATGAGAGGTAGGCTCACCACCTTGATCTTTTCGCGCATGTTTGTCGTTTTGTCGCTAAAACTAGCGTAGGGTTCACACACAAAGCGGGCGGTAGAGACCTACAAGTAGAGACGGCGACCTAATGGCTAACCCAAAAGCAACGAGACTTCATCGACAGCTTACCCTAGCATAGGAGACCAGTCCTAGATGTCCAAAGGTAGTAGAAAACCATCGGGAAAAACCCTAATTCCAAGAATCCCGCAAGAGGCCACCAAATGAGAAATCGGCGAAAAGGCGCCCAAATGCTACCAAATTTCATGGGTAGGAGCATCTCGACATGCTCGACAAGTCTATGTGACCCACATGAACAAAAAGTGACCCGAAGCGGCACTAAACTTTAGAAACGGCATCAGACACACAAAGCGTCAAATTGCTCTCGCGGCCAAACCGCATGCTCGTTTGCCACCAAACTTCACGAGCGACCTTCCTAGACCATCAACAACCAAGACCTATGGTGGTAGACCACCACAAATCATCGAAGACATGTAAACGCAACCACGGGTGCTTCTAGAGCGACAAATTTCCAAATGAAGCTCCGGTGAAGCCAAAGTCGACAAAAACCATACGGCAAGGATCCCCATGGGATCGGGAGGCTATGGAGACCAACATCAAGAAAATTCATTGCCAAAAAGCACTCCAAAAGTCAGAAAACGGCTGGGAGGCTCTGAAGTCCACACAGGGAGTTAATTTCTATCCATTTGACCTTTTTGTTGAAATTAGGCTTAAAAGGGACTCAGGGGGACCAAGGGCAGGCACTAGGGACACAATCCATGAAAAAATCATAAGGAGAGATCCTACCCATAGGATGTCTCAAGGGAATTTCTGGGCACAGATCCCAACATTTTTCATCATACACATTTTCTGAAGGACCTTTACATGCTATCCACCAAGTCTCATCGCATTTGGACCAAAATTGACCTCATATGCATGAAAAAACGCAAAGTTAGGGCATAGAGGCAATAATGGGCCATAGACCTACCAAATCTTGTCCAAATCACATGAAACTTGCACAACACAATCACCAACACATCACCAACCAATCTGTGTGGTCAAAAGCAAAAATTGGTGAAGTAGACATCCTACGTGTAGGATGTCTATTTGACATTTTTGGCCTACAGAGGATGTTTGTCCATTCCAGATCCAATCACCTCATCATCAAGAGCTCATATATCAATTTTGAAGCCATTCTAATCATTTTTGACCCCCAACACCTTCAAGATACACTTTTTGAGCCCAAAAACACTACACAAGCTCTTACAAGCATCAATCCTTGTCCAAATCCAAATCCAAAAGCATACCCATGTTCCATAGGCCAAGGACTACCCACAGAACAAATCTCATGTCATTTTGATGAAATAGACATCCTACGCGTAGGATGTCTCCAGCATAATTTGGACCTTCTGTGCAAAGAGTGACATCATGGGAGCCAATACCATGGTGCAATGAGCCCATATACCAATTTTCAACCCATTTGGACATCAATTGCTACCTGTTATGGACTTTCTACCCAATTTGTGACCTAAAGCTTGAATCAGCCAAAAAATACACTTTTGATGCCCAAATCCATATCCAAGCACATAGCCATGTTCCATAAGCCATGCACTACCAGCATGTCAAGTATCAACCGATTCTGATGAAAAAGACATCCTACGCATAGGATGTCTAAATGGAAAATTTTGGCGAGATTTGCAATGTGAGCACATGCACAGTTTCACAAGTTCCTTTTAAGCTTTATTTTCAAATTTCAAGTCATTTGGATAGTTAAAACTCTGTTTCTCAGCTAATATGAAAAAAACGCTAACTTCGGACTAATGAGGGCAACAGGATCTATGGCAGCGGCGAACGCGAAGTCACCGGCAAAGAAGAAAAAAATGACCATTAAGGATTACCTAGAAGAAGTGGAGCCCTTCGTCATACCAGAAGGAACACTAAAGCCCACCAACACATGGATCCAAGAAGACTTGTTAGAGTCCAACGACCTAAAGATCTACCAAGGAGTATTCAAAGACACTGAAGGGAATGAGACTGAGCTACCAATGCTGCCGTGAGAACTCAATGAGTTCGTAAGAAGCAAGATGGCCGGGTACTTGGAGAAGATTGATCTCCACAACTATTTTGAAGCAGTGTCGGCAGGGGTTGACATAAAGAGAGTCTGGGAGTTTGTGACGACCATCAAAGAAGACGGAGTGGCCAAAGTAACCGATCTACAAGGCAAGCCCGAAACAGAAATAATCGTCACTGAGCAAGTCGTAGCAGATGCACTAGACCTCTCCAACAAGGGGGATAGTGTAACTAAAAGAAGGGATGATGTCAAGGTGTACAATGAGAAGAAAGGAAACTACACTTTTGAAGATATTGCCAACCCAAGAGTGGCAGTCATGAGTCAGTTGTACAACCAATACTTCCACATGTGTACGAAGAGGCCAGAAAAGTACAGAATGCCTCCAGGTGCAATTGCCACGACATTCACTTGGGCAATGATGAAAAGCACCCCAAAGATAATCAATTATACAGCATATATACATGAAAACCTAGTGAAGATGGGTAACAAGAAGCCAACATATATTGTGCCAGGAGAACTAATCACTAAGGTGATTTATGGGGCATTGCACGCAAAAGGAAGATGGCCAGACCCCCCGTCTCAGAATGACTGGCTGCGGCTCAAAGAAGACAAAGAAGACGAGCCACAAAGAGAACCATGGGTTGCTACAAGATTGAAAAGAAGATTAGAGCCTGTTCAAGAGGAGAAACCAGAGCAAAAGAAAGGAAAGAAAGAGTTTGCCCAAGTGCCGGTGAAAGAGATAAAGTCACAAAAAGCGGCAAGATTAGAGCGGCTGATGGAGAGCTTCATAGCAGAGAGAGCCCTTAAAGGTGATTTGAGTGAACTCTGGAATCCGTCTCTAGAAGCAATGTCTGGATCATCCCGAAGGGTGCAAAGGGATAGATTCGAAGATTACATCAAAAATTTTGAGATTCTTGATGCCGCATCAGAAAATATCCCGCATGTAGCTTTCACAGAGGAGGAAGTGGAGCAAATACGGCAGAAACTGCTAGATGAGCAAGAGAGCCAAGAGAGAGAAAGAAAAACTAAAGCAGATAGATATTTAAAGAGAAAGCCTACATCTCTACCGGCCAGCCCTAAACCCAACCCACCGCCCTCACCACCTCCTCACAGCCCTCCACAAGAAGATAAAGAGGAGGAAGACAAACACAAAGGCCAGGAGGAGCCCAAGAGAGAACAAACCAGGAAAGGGAAGAGGTTAAACCCAAGAGTGAGGAGACAAAGCCAAACGAAGAATACATCACATTTCTGGACCTGCTAGCTGCAGGATACACAAAAGAAGAAGCTGCCACAGTCGCATTCGACTTGGCAAGCACAGGGCCTAAGGAACAAATGCAAAGCATCAGGCTAGTAGAACTAAAAGAAATGGCCACAGATACAGTGGATCTGCACCCGCCCTCCAACGACTGGGATGTGGTGATGACAAAGTTAACTGGGTTAAGAGCGCATTCCATGAACTCAAAAAGTGAGATGGCAGCTCTCAAGGCCACAGAAGTAAAGATAAAGCTGGAAGTAGACTCTCGACAAGGAAAAAGTCAAAGGCAGAAATAGAGAGAAGCTGAGCTACAGGCAGCTTAGCAAGGGCATTACAAAGATGCCAGGAAATGGAAAAGGAAGATCAGGCAGCAGCTCAAAGAATGCAAGGAGTTGAAGAGGAATGTCAGCAACTCAGTAAATCACTGATAGATGTCGAGAGGGAAAGGGATAACCTGACCCTACAGCTGGCTGAGGAATCTAAAGAAGTCAAAGCCATGCGAAACGCCAAAGAAAAGGCAGAGATAGATCAAGAAGCCAGCCAAGATGAGGTCCTTGAGCTCAAGGACCAGCTCCAAGTGAAAGATCAAACCATCCAGAGGCTGCGGGCATCTCCTTCCAGAGTCAGAGCTACGAGCTCAACTCACATCAGTACGAAAAGTCAACTTTATGAAGAACAGATGCAAGAACTTCAGAAGGAGCTGACTCTAGAGAAAAAGCAAAGATTGATGATGGCAGAAGGGTCTATTTTCATGCAAACACGAATGGAAGAAGACCCAAAAGCCCTGCAAGAAGAATTAGAAAGTATCAAAAGAAAGCTCGAGGAGGTGGAAAAGATAAAGGCCGAATTGAATGACCTCCTTGTAAATATGGGCGAAGAAGCTGAAACAAAAAAATAGAAACTCCTAAAGCAGATTGAGGAGCTGAGAGGACAGCAAGCCGGAGAGCAAGAGGGCACAGGGCCAGCGGCCAATGAAGGCATTGATTTAGAAAATGTGGCAGATCCGGTGGACACACCTATGCAAGAGGAAATCCTAGAAGGATCCTCTCAAGAGCCACAAGATCTGACACAGGAGGAGGAAGAAAAGCTGTGGAAGGCAATAGAGGTGGAAATCAGAGACACAACAAAGGAAGCCTTGGAGTGGGAGCAAAGGGTTTTCAAGTCCATGACCATTCAGAAGATTGACGCCAGAAACCTCAGGCGCGAATGGCTTCAACCCTCTCTCCCATATCCATTGTTGAAATATGAAGCCGCCACCATCAATAAGAGGATTAGAGAAGAGCCGACCGTGCCACTCTACAACGCAGATATCTCCCAACCAGAAGGGGTCAAGCTAATAGTCTCTCAGCTGACTCTCAGCCCAAATGGAGGAAGGCTTGGCTCACAAAGTACCCACAATACCTAATCCACTTGGTAGAGGCACCGAAAACATCAGAGACAACTTCAGCTTTTGTCCTCTACCAAGGATCAGGACGTGGAAAGCCCAGGAGATCTTACAAAGGAGCCAACCCACTTGGCTGAATTACCCTAATCTGCCGGGCTTGAAGGCAGGTGAGAGAATAAGTGTCCAATACATGGTGAAAACCCTAATGGGCGCCATCAAATTGTTCACTGGCTCACCTGACTTTACGTGCATCATGATGAAGAAAATCTACAAAACCCTTTTAGCAATATTTGAGACATTCAAGCCAGGCTAGGTGGCAGACAGTATCTTCTTCTTCCAAGATACTTACAGATGCGCTTATGATTTTTCTGGTCAGCCTTCCAAGGAGGTGATACATGCGTTGTATCAAAGGATAATGTTTCTACCATCCTATCACCTCCAGGCCTTTGAAGAAGTGTTCTACACCGGCTTCTTCACAATAAACACTGATATTTTCGGCCCAACATTGATGAATCTACATGCAAGATACGAATCACTGATCAAGATGCGTGAAAACATACGATGAAGAAGCAGATCAGCGGCCATGTCGGGGATGACATGAGCAAGGAGGGGGGGAGTGTTAGAAGCTGGACACACCCCATGGAAACTAACTACTCAGAAGATTATCATTTTTTGTAATCATTCATTTATTAAGGAAACCTGAATTTTCACCTTGTAAATATTGGGGCTTACAGAAGTTTCCAGATTGTATCCCAGTTTTGATAGTTAGATTGAGTAGATGGTTGATTTGAAACTTTAGGGTTTGAGAATTGTAAGGTATATATACCACTTTTTGACCTTAATGAAAGGACCTTTTGTCATTTTAAAAAAAGCAAGTTTTGAAGTCTGTGAGTGAGCGTACTGTGCACGAGAGAGAGTGTGACCTTCATCTCGACTCTACGTGTGCACCGGTGGTCGGAATCGAGTGCGGAGAAGTGCAGCATGTTGCCCCCGACGAGAGCTACGCGCCGATACCTACATTGCGCGCGTACGGTCCGGTTTTGCAAGCTCCTTCTACGAGCTTCATCTGGTGATTTGGTGAGCATACGTTGTCCGATTTTGCATTGCAGCAGATCCACGCGTTCACATTGAGTAGAACTACACATTAGGCACTTTAGATTTTGGAAATGAAGACCTGCAAATTTTGGCCAGACATCCTACGTGATTTTGCACCGGGTGTTTTGGGTTGGGGTTCTGGTTCATAGACCTTAGGGAGAGAGACCTATTAGTATTGGTAGGGTCTCCTTCAAGTTCTATGGTGTTTCAAGATTGTTTGATGGGTGTTCGGCTCTAGAAAGCGTTGTAGGAAGTTTCCTCTTATGCACTCTTGAAGGCTGTGACTTAGACAATTGGTAGAGACCTCTGTAGGAATTAGTTAGGAGTCGGTCAAGTGTAGATTGACACCTTATGATTGCTTCCTCGTGCCTGCGGGTCGAGCTTCGTCCTTAGCTGACATTATATGTTAGGTGAGTTCTCGTTGTGTTGATGTCCGTCGCGGCGTATCCGTCCAACACTCTCTGACAAAGGGGTGTGACTATCAAAGCCCTTTGTATTTTCTTCTGAAAATGGTCATGTTGATGGCAGTGTGAACCTATGTACATGTTTGTGAAGTGCAATCAAGCCACTGTTGCCCCATCTTGTTGTCGTTTCCCCTTCCCCCCTTCTCTTTCTCCTGCTCTAGTGTCTCCCCTCGGTGCCGGTGGTACGGATGTGTGTGCCCCTCCCCCGGATTGACGGTGTTTTGTGTGAGAGCAAGATTGAGCGGCTGTGTACGTGTGTAAGGGTGGAAACAGACCGTGGTAGTAGGTGTGCTTGGTGTGATGGATTTGTGGAGTGTGTGAGCAATGGAAATTGGGCATGCGGTGGTCTGCTAGTGTCATGTATGTTTTTTGAAGGTGTTTTCCAAGAGGATAGGGGTGTTGTGGATACCCTGAGCTATAGAGAGGCCCTTGTTTTTGTGTCGGGAAGGTTCCCCCATTCCCCCTATCCAACGTTTATGAAGGTTGTATTTTGGATACTATGCAGCGTTCTAAGTTTCCAAAAGATGGTTCAATTAGGGCCACATGCAAGTTGCAGCTTGTGCATAGTGATGTTTGTGAGACCATGCAAACTCCATACTTAGGCAATTACCTTTACTTTGTGACTTTCATTGATGATTACTACAAGCATGCATGGGTATTTCTGCTTAAAGCAAAGTCCAAACTATTTATGTGCTTCAAACAATTTCTAGCTATGGCTGAAAATGTCTCGAAATGTACTATGGGCACCCTCCGTTCTGATCGAGGGGGGGAGTATATGTCTCATGAATTTAATTCATTACTGGCTAGTCATGGGATAAAACACCAGTGTACAGTGCATTATATGCCTCAGCAAAATGGTGTTGCTGAGAGGAAAAACAAGTCACTTACAAAAATGGCACGACGTATGGTCAAAAGTCAAGCTTTGCCGCATTCTTTTTGGCTTGAGGCCATCATGTGTGCCACTTATGTACCAAACAGGTGTCATATGAAAGCTTTTCAATCTATTACTCCATATGAATCATGGCATCGTAGAAAGCCTTCTGAGCACATGCGTGTTTTTGGCTGTTTGGCATATGCTTTGGTGCCACAGACACAACACAAAAAATTGGATGATAAGACTGTCAAATGTAATTGTTTTGGTTATAGTGTTGAAAGCAAAGGTTACAGGTTGTCATCCACAAATAAAGTGTATTTTGGTCTCACAGGATATTGTGGTTTTGGAAGATTTTGTTCAACCCTTACTATCATGTACTAGAGACAATAATGTAAGCCAATAGGACATTTATGACATTTTGTTGCCTCTTTTCAATAGTGCAAGTTTGAATGTAAATTCCAATGAGTCAAATGTACATCTTATGGGGGTTTCTAAAAAAGTTATAGATTAGCCATTACTGATGCAGATGTTCATGATGTACTTGATGAGGAAAGGGATGAAAATGAGCAGGCTAGAGGTATGCCAAAATAGCTGGTGCATACATTGTGTGACAGTAAATTGGATGCACCTTTATCTAGTCGTGCTCGTTCAAGTTCTTCCCATGCATCATATGCATCAGATTGTTATGCTTTGACTGTGTCTAGCTTACATGATGTTGAGGAGCCTCTGTCTTTTGATGAAGCACATAATTCAAAAAATTGTACGGCTGTCATGCAATCAGGATATGATGCACTTATAGAAAATGACACATGGACTTTATGTGATTTGCCTCCTGGCAAAAAGTCCATTGGTACAAAGTGTGTTCACAAGTTGAAATGCAAGCCGGATGGTGAGATTGATCGCTATAAGGCTCGACTTGTTGCAAAGGGTTGTGCATAGCAAAAATGCATATTATGAAGAGACTTTTGCTCCCACTTGTCGTATGACTATTGTGCATTTTCTATGTGCATTGGCAGCTCATTTTGGTTGGGATTACATCAATCAGACATTGTTACTGCTTTCTTCAATGGTGACATATTTGAGGAAGTTTATGTAACGCAGCCTCACGGTTTTGTCAAGAAAGGACAAGAGGATAAGGTGTGCAAATGTAACAAAGATTTGTATGGGTTTAGGAAATCTGCTTGTGCTTGGTATGAGAAGGCTGACACTCATTTGGTCAAACGAGGCTTTTGTAATAGTCCAACAGAAAGCACATTGTATGTAAAGCGTGAGGGTGATGTACTTCTCATTGTGGTTCTTTATATAGATAATTTTCTAATCATTGGACCAAATAAGAGACATATTACTGAATTTAAGGCTGATTTGAATGCTACTTTCAAGATAAAAGATTTGGGGATGTTGCGTCATTACTTCGGCATACAGTTTAAATAATGTGATGGTAGTATTGCCTTGTGTCAGAAAAGTTACATAGAGACATTCCTATGTAAGTTTGGACTTGAGGATTGCAAACCTATTGCCACTCCCATGGAAACAGGTTTGAAGTTGAGTCTACAAGATGCTGGTGATCTTGCTGATGTCACTCTTTACCAAACTTTTGTTGGCTGCCTCATTTATGTATGCAACACGAGGCCCGATATTCAGTTTGCAATCTCACAGGTCGAAAGATTTGTGCATAGCCCACGGTCTAAGAATTGGCAAGCAGCCAAGAGGAGTTTTTGCTACTTGAGTAGCACTTTACATCTTGGCTTGTTTTATCCCAAGGGGGGATCATTGCCGCCATACTTACATGCCTTTTTGGACTGAGATTGGGCTAGTTGTTTTGACACGCGAGTGTCCACAAGTGGTTTTTGTTTCATGCTTGGCAGTTCATCTATATCATGGTTGAGCAAGAGGTGGCAAGAGCATTGGCAGACGTGGGCAAGATATGTCTTTGCAGGTATGAGTACTATATATCTCCATAAATAAAAACAACTTGAATTTGTTGCTTACAACTCTATTACTTATGATAGATGGTTGCAAAAGTGCAAGTTCAACATCAAAAGTGTTAAAAGCTTGTAGACAATGCTCAAAATCAATAAACCAAAGAAAGTTTTTAACCCTAAGCAGATAGCCCGCAACTTCAAGGATAAAGTTTACTAGGATTTTTGTTGGCTCTTGGAGTACAATGAGGGGTGCTTCCCTCCGAGCAAGGAGAAGGCACACAATGATGATGTTAGATATAGAGAAGAGAGAGCACATGCGGGTACACAAATGTCCATAGTTGCAAAGTCTAGTGTGCAAATGTCTCAAGTAGAGGGATTTGATACAGGTTCACATGTAACAAAGTTGGTGGTTTTTGTGAGGCCTTTTTCCCACACCTTTGTGCTAGTTAATTTCCATGCTAAGCAATTTTATTTATGTGTACATATAGAGGATTCTGGTGAAGCATCAAGCTCTCAACGAGCGGCTTGTATGAAAGAGAAACGTGAGTGCCACCGATGTTAAGAAGATCAAAAAGCTAAATTGTCTCTTTATTAATATGCTCTTGCTATTCAAGAAAAAGAAGTGGGATGTCTTTAGAGGAGGTGATTAACTTTTCCATAAGTCTAGAGACAAAAAAATTGCATGTCTTAGACCTTCCATTAGTTACATACCCATCAAATGGTTAGTTACATGGCCTTACCAAATGGTGTTTGAGGAGGTGTTGTGATATCTTGATTGATAAGTTAAATGGTTTTTTGTAGGTAGTGATGGCGACCATATTCAAATTGGGCATTTTGGCTAAGAGAAGCTGGAATTTGACATGAAGAATGCTATGGTGAGCAGTGTCATGCCACACATTATAGAGAAGACCTACAACCAATGCATGATGGGTCGATAGTTGACTCCTTGGTGAACACTTCTATAGTATTCTTGCCGTCCAATGTCCTTGTATATGGGCTATCTAATTCAAGTACCTGATTGGAACAAGATGAAAGCATGCCATTTTGGACAACTTGCTTGACTTGCACTGGCATAGTTGATGACAAAGGTGTGTTTGTGGTTGTCTGTATGTTAGATAATTATGGAATGGTGCATGATGTAGCAACAATTGGTGAGTGGTGAGAAGATCACATGAACATGGTTGTTTGTAAGACACCAATATACAAGAATGAGAGTAGAACTATGCACACATTGTTGGTGTCCGCAATGAGAAAAGGACACACTTGGGCATCACAGGCCATTGCATTGACATACCACCCAACAACACCTGGTTTGATTCATTGCTAGAGGATAATTGGACACGAGAGGAGGATGGGACACCTATGCAAGGTACAATCAATCAATCAATTCCACTAAATATAGATATTCTATATCCTTTCACATTGATTGGCATTTAATTGTTGTGGAGGGGTTGTGGAAGGTGGCTATTGGTTTGTTTTAAATTTCTAACACAATGCAAGCCCGTCAACTAAGAGAGATACAAGAGTGGTACAAGAGACAGGCAGATAAGATAGAACGTACCCTGAAGCCAGCATCTCTTGTAGAGCCGGTTCCAAAGATTGCGGAGCTGGATCCACCGGCCCGTTTCTTAGAGTAGATTTTTAGAAGAAGACCTCGTCTTGTGTGGACAAATATATCTTTTGTTGATTGTTGTGCTCCGATGATTTAAGCTTTCTTATGAACTAAGAGATGTGTTTTGTTTATTAACAAGTAGTCTGATCTTGTACATAGGTGTATTATTTATATTGTTATGAAGTCCGTTTATTGTGTCGTTTTTTTTTTTGAGAACACATGAAACAAGCAATAAAGTAGGGTCACATGACACTAACACTAGCAATGGCTGCCAATTGATGTGTAATTTTCTCTTTTGGGTTGTTAAAGCTGCTAGTTTCTTGCTCAAAGCGGCTCTATCTTGGGCATTTGCTTTGATCCTGGTATTTTGAATGGTATGTATTCAAAGGTAAAATATGTGTTGCTTGTTTTGTGAAACCTATAGTCCTATAATGCTAGTGCATGTAAGAAGTGCACAAAAGTCCATTTACCACCCTGTCACCAGTATATAGTGTTTCCTATTTTGAATATAGTACCCCAAGTGGGTTTGGCGGAGAGATCTTTCTGCATTGGTGGCTAAATCCAGTATAGATGTTGATGGAGGAAGCTTTTTCAAAAAAATACCAACTTGTTCATTTTCCATGAAAATCTTCCTCATAAGCTTCCTCCAAAAGCTCTCTCTATTCCCCTACTCAAGAAATCATGGTGATTCATAAAAATGCAGTCCCCCTATCACCCACAAGCTAATGGTCAAAGTCGAGGCCACAAACAAAACACTATGCACAATTTTAACAAGATTGTAACTGATTTAAGGATGATCAAAAACTATATTCTACTTTATGGGCATATGGAGCGACATATAAAACAACACTTGGAACAACATCATACATTATGGCATTCGGACTTAATGTTTTTTGCCTATAGAGTTCCTAGTTTCAACCTGCAAAGCAGTTAGAGTGGATAGGACATGAGTTGTCTTCTAGGATAGACGACCTTGAATAGTTGGATGAGTTACGTTTGAAGGCGGTAGCATCCATCTATGCAAAGAAAACAAGACAAAAAGCATTTTTTGATAAACATATGGGATCAAAAGAGTTTAAAATTAGAGACTATATTTTGGTATATACCCTCAAACAACATGCAAACTAACCAAGTAGGGATGGGACTCTTTGTGATTGATTAAAGATTTATCACCAAGTAGGGCTGTCAAGATTGCAACATTAGAAGGAGAGCAGATGCCTAACTGGATTAGTGGATGCCGGATCAAGAAGTATTATATGCCACTTACCAAGGAAATGCTACCAAAGATCCACATGAAGAAGCAAAGAGCTAAAGAAAAAGTGCATATCATGAAATAAGCACAAGCAGAAGCCAAGGAATGAGCATATCATGAAAAAGTGCATATCATGAAATAAGCACAAGCAGAAGCCAAGGAATGATTTTCCGAATGATGGCTTATACAAAGACAAAAGTTACAAGGAAGACCACTGAGGATCAACATACAATCACATTGACGGATCTAGAAAATGATAGAGTTGATCCAATCATCCAAGTCAATGTGGGAAATAACCAAATGAAGGCTAAAGCATTGGTTGATGGCACGAGCACAAGGGAATTTTATTTCTTGGAGCTTATACGAGCAACTAACCAATGATTATCACCAAGCAAGTGGTGGATAAGTAAGCAATAAACTTTGCCACCAAGCACACACCAACCATGATAGCCTTGACTGTTAGCAGCAAGCTAACAGTCAAGCTATCCGAGTTAGCAGCAAGCTAGCTCGGATACCATTTTTGGAGTTCTTATTGTAAAAGCACTTATTATTTTGATAAATTGGAAATATTGTAACTCCTATTTGACGGATAAACCTTGTAATTGATGAGCAGGGGATACAAGCTTCCAGCTTGTATCAACTTGTCATTACCCATCTTTAGTTAGAGCTCCCAGATTATTAGTCTTGACCACCAAAAACCTTGGCTAAGGTATAAAAGCCAAATTTTGTAATTTAATCTAAATGTTTGGATAATGTAATACACAGGTGAGCTAATGGCGCTCACTTCTCACCTTCTCACACTTCCTACTCCCTCTCCGATTGTCACATTGCACTCACGTTTGTTGCATTGCAACCGCAGGTAAGAGATCTACACATTGACATAAACACTTCACGGTATTTCGTAGCTTTTGGCATCGCCGACCCGCGGCCTAATTTCATCATAAGTACGAATTACACTTCCAAATCAAAAACTAAGCATAGGCGGGGTGTTGGGGCATCATTGCTAAGCATTTAGGTGCATTTTGGGTCGAACCGACTGCTGTTAATAATCCACTGCTGTTAATAATCCACTGCTGTTAATAATCGTGATTTTTTCACTTGACCTAAAGTGGGATTTGAAACCATAAGCATGTGTGCTTAGGTCTTATAAACTTGTCCTAGAAGTTTCGTTACGTTTGGATGTCATTTGATGCTGTAACGGATGTGATTTGTTTGCCGATGAGCGAGTGGCTTTTGGTGATTTTAGTCACTTGAGTATAGCTTGAGTTAGATCGAATTGTTTGTTGTTTTCCAAGAGACTAACAACCTCTTGTAGCCTCTATGCACTAGTCGAGTCATCTTCGTCCCATGGATTGACAATTTAATCGTGGTTCTCGCTAAATCTGCAATAAGATAGGAGTGAGGGTAGACACCCGTCCCACATTTCGCACCGCTGCCGAGGATCGAAGAGACCTAAACTAGCGAAAAACACGACCGTTTTGTGAAGTTATCCTTTAACTTCCTCTAGGATCTCCTAGAGTAAAAACTTTCTTTTTTGAAACCTCATAGCTTAAGATTGTCGTCTTTTGCTGTGTAGAGGTAGCTTGGAGGTAACTTGTACTTGTGAGTGTCTTTAGGATTGTAGGATTGTAGAACTAGATTAGGATTTTGAGAATGATTGATAGCTGAGACAAGTCTTAAGATCAATGCTCAGGAAACCATAAAAAACAAGAAAAGGAGTGTTTGTGGACACTTTCTACAACCCCATTGCATAAGAACCTAGGAGTAGGGTAAGTAGGATCCGAGGTGGATTTCAGAACATTGCTCTCTCTGAAAGAATCATTCTGAGTTGCTATTTGAAGTTGCAGAATCTTAGGTCCACGGCTACAAATGGCACGAAAAGACTCCAAACCACTCAATCCGACTGGAGAGTATGCTTAAAAGTTGTATGAACCAGTGGGTAAGCTCAAGGACACATGGAGGTAAAAAATTTCAAGAGTTTGCAAATTACTTTTTCTTGATATTTTAGGCCATATTAAGTTTTGACTTGATTCATAGGCTAGCTCATGTAAAGAATGTCCATTGAAAAAGTGCAAAAAAGTGTTCATTTTGGGTATAAAGTAAATAATCGTGATTATTTACTTTCAGCTCAAAATTGACCAAGGTTGATACGAGTGACTCATTGCATGTGTACAAATAACTTTTGTAAAGGAACATTATATTTGGATCACCAAACTGGCAAAAAACTAGGTAAAAACTAAAGTGTGTACTGACTTTCGGGAACTTGAGTATAAATTAGGAAACAATTTGTCCAAACTTGATGAAATTTAATTCATAGTCTTATATTGATGTGATAGACATGTGTTCATAATCACTTGACAAAAAAGATGCAAAAATTAGCCAGAAGTAAATAATCACGATTATTTACATCTGTCCCATTTTTCAACTTTTTTTACTAAGTTAGCATACCACTAGTTTTATCATGTTGTAATAAGCCCACAAACCAAATTTGATAAGATCTGGATCATCGGATTGAAAATTGTGACCAAATTTGCAAAGTCAGTCTGCGGACACAAAACTGATGACCATTTGACCAAAAATAGTCCAAACCTGATGAAACTTGGCTAGAGACCTTAAGTTGAAGTGCTTAACAGATCTGCGTCAAGGGACAAAAACGTGCAAAACATTAGCTAGAGTAAATAATCACGATTACTTACATCTACTTCAAAATTTGGTATTCTTGCACACTTGAGCATACCACAAGGTCAAGAATATCAAGTAGACCACACAAATCAATTTTGGTGAAATTTGAATCACAAAAGTGAGACTTAAGCCAGATTCTTGAAAACCGAGTCTGCGGACACAAAACAGTTAATAAACTTGAACAAATTTTGTCCAAACTTAGTGAAACTTGTCCAGAGACTTTAACAAGTTGTATACTTGGCAAACGAAGCCAAAAAAGTGCAAAAATTTGACAAAAGTAAATAATCACGATTATTTACTACTGCAACACAGAGACACCAATTTTGACTTTTGAACTTGTACAATGTTATACCAACATAAAACAAGGCCACCGGGAAATTTTGGATTCAATCGGATCCAAATTGGTACATGTTTACTCAGTTTTCAGGTTTCAAATTAATCCTTTGAGTTTTTACAAAAGGGGAGTCTCAAAATCTCAATTCAAGTTTGTATCCTTATTGGGCAAAAGGGGAGTCTGTATCACTTCAAATCTTAAGGGTATTCCATATGTAAGGTCCCCATCCTAAAAGATCGGGGCGACTTGGAAGATAGCCTTCTTTATCCTCTAAATCCGTTGACGACACCCTACTCCGATAATGCGAAGCAAGGATACGAGCAACGAAAGAGAAGAATACTTCCACCTATTGTGTTCGTAGTTGCAAGACCCTACGCCACAAGCCAGGTCGATGAGGTTAAAGGTTCTATGGACTTTAGATCTTACATTATAAGAGAAGAAAATCCCTTTCACATATTAAGGATCCAAAAAACAACGCCTTTTTCCCCGCGTTTAAGAGGCACGGCCGCCATCCTTAAATCCAAAATATGACATAGGATAAATCTCTAACTAATTGAGACAAAGTGAAAAGTACTCGACTAATCGAGTCCACCAATCCTTGACTAGCAACCTGAGCCAGTCCCCACTTTCCACCCCACACGCACACTTTCTTCCACATTGTTTTACATATACAAACAGTGTTCCTTAATTAATTCCAAACACAGGTTCTTGTATACAGCCCTTCAAACAATACCACAACAATTCAAACAATGCTAATGAAGGCAACCCTATTATTCAACAAAAACAACTTTTCCAATTTCTCATGATTTTGTCGCTACCCGCGGACTTTCTCTGTCTAACCAACAGAGCCTTTGCAAAGGATTTATTCGCTAACCGCGAGGCATCTTGCTAACCGCCAGGCATCCCGCTACCCGCGAGGCATCTTGCTAACCGCGAGGCATCCCGCTACTCGCGAGGCATCCCGCTATCCGTGAGGCATCTCGCTAACCGCGAGGAACAAAAGAGAGCCGATAACCTCAGCTTAATCTCCGCTATCCGCGGAATCATCTCGCTACCCGCGAGAACAAAATATATTCTTTCAACAATTCTTCTCATTAATGATTTATCAAACATGATCAAACCAATTCTTCATATCAATCAGAACCCACTTATCAAACAATAACAATTTATTAAGAAATAACAATTCAACAAACGGTAACAATTTATCAAAGAGTCCTTTCAATAATCTATGAAAACATATGCTTGTTTCTTGTGATGAGATCACGTTTCTCGGACAATTTAAGGGGTTTCCTACGCTTAGCTTCCCAAGTCAAACATGAATAGCAATGCAGAATTAAAAATTTGTCTTACCGGATTTGGAGCGCGTGCGGCTAACTCTTGTGCTGGAGGTTGGACAGCTTCGACTTCTTCTTCGGTTGATGCTTCCGCATGAGATACGTTCGAAGTAGACACCTTTCTTCCCACCTTCCTTGGTGGTGCAACGGCATGGGCGTCCTTAGAACTTCACGTTACACGCTTCGGAGCCATAGCTTCGGAATGGAGAAAAGAAAAGCGCGTAGTTAGAGAGGGAGAGAGTGTGTTCACAAATCGGGTGAAGGCACGTCGAAGATTGGAGATGGAGATGGCTTGAAGGTGAGAGGTTAAGGGAGAGAGGCTTCCTCCGGCGCGTCGTTGCAAGAGAGCTTCCGCTTCTGTAGATGTGTGTGTTCAAAGTGAGAGGAGAAGGGTCCTTTATATAGGCCTTAGGAGGATGCTAAAAATACTGAGAGGTTTCAAGAATAGGAGAAGGAAAAGCTCGCGCGTCGTCGCGGCTCTATACTTACAAGTTTTTTTTTACGTTCACGAATCCTATGCGCGATTTTATAAAGCTCTATACTTACAAGTTCCCATTCTATTTTAAAAAAGAGAAAGAAAGAAGTGTCCTAATTTTGACTCACCTCTCTTTCTTTCCTAAAAATACTATCTCTAAGCTTTTTCTTCACACATAGATTAGGTTCCCACATAAACCTATGGTTCCACATATAGAAAGATCATAAATAAATGGATTCTGAACCCGATTTTCAATCCGGTTTCTCTAATAAACTCATGATGACTCACAAAATTGAGAACCTCAATTACTTTGCAAAATAACTGAAATGACTTATATGGATAAATATTGGGTACATTACACCATAAGGGATTGGATATTGGGCCAAGGACCAAAAACTAATCCAAAAGATGAACACCGTGAGAGACCTTCTGAGAGTAATGTCAAGAAACCAGAAACTACCTCATCATGAAGAAAACTGGGTGAGACTAAAGCCAGTCCAGGGCTACATGAGTCACTATTTCCAACATACTGGTTTGAAGGACTCGGAACAGGACCAATTGCTAGAAGACCGGGAGTTGAACCAAATAGATGTGTCAGACCAACTGATTTTTAGAAATGGGTCAAAAAATATAGTGAATTAGGGGATCCATATGACCACTTAGCAAGCTCTAATCAAATGCTAAGAGCATAACGCATATTCTATTTTCATACTCATTTTGAGGGGTTTGGAATGACATTAGAAGGAAAATCATTAACATGGTTCCAAAACATTCCACCGAGGTCAATCATGGACTTGAACACATTAGCTCAAGGATTTGTAGCTGCTTGTTCCAAAATGGGGATCAAATACAATACGGTAGCTCAAATCTACAGCTTTAAATAGAAACAAGGTGAGTCTGTTAGGGATTGTGCAACTCAAATGAAACAATACATTGCCAGATGCCCAGGGCTAGAGATACTTGTAGAAGAACGGTTAGTATCATTGTTTCTAGAGAGACTGCTAAACAAAGAACTTCACGCTATACTGTATAGCAAGAAGCATACCACCCTAGAAGAGTGTGTGTCAGATGCTATTGACTTAGGAGACAATTGTGATGTTTTCAATAAAGAAGATGTCCCTAAAGATAACCAAAGCAAGAAAACAACATCCACCAAACGAGCACAAGTGGGAACGGCTGTTTTGCAGCACCACTTTTAGCCATAAAAAACATGCTCAAAAGGATGAACGAAATGATGAATAACATGCAAAAAGCACCTATGAGAAAACTAGGACAATGGATACCTCAACAAGGACAACCAATTAGGCTGCAGAAATGGTGTGCAATCGAGGGTAAATGGACCAACCATGAAACCAATGAGTGATATTACCGACCAAAGTATGATGAGAATGTTCAATATGTGCCTATGAGGCCACAAGGACAACCCATGTACAGATATCAGCCTCACATGGCTCCAGCTCAAAGACCATCGATGGGTATGGAAAGACCTCAACCCGTGTTGGGTCAACAACCTCCATATCCAGGACATAATGCAGTTCTTGTAAAATGAATGGATCTAGAGGGAGTCATAGATGAACAAGCACTAGTGCATGTTACACCCTATGCTGAGCCTAGTCTATCTACAGTAATGGTATAAGGAGATTGGTATAATTCACATCCACCACCAATGAAAGAACTTGTGACTTATGCTCCACCAGAGCTTGCACCAATGTATTATGTGGCTAATCAAGGTGTTAGACCTCCTATGGTAAGACCCATGATTAAGCCCACAACTGGAAACTGTCATAACTGTGGTGCAGATGATCATTGGAAAAATGAATGCCCAGAGCCTGACAAAAACCTTAAGCCAGTTGAAGCTTATTGCATACAATGTTGCAAAAAGGGAGGACACTTCCCAGAAGATTGCCCTAAAAATCCTCTAAACAAGGGTAAAACAGTAGTAAACATAGTCCATGTGATACCTAGTAGCTCATCTGAGAGTGAACCGATTGTTCCAATCAAGGTAATCACCAGAGCCCAATCTAAGAAAAAGAAACATAACTTCTCTGATGAATCGGAGAATACAAAAATTGCATCTCAAAAGACCAAAAGAAGCAGAAGCAAGAGGTATGAGATGAGAAAACAGAAACAAAAGGTTGAAATCAAGGAGAAAGCAAAGAAACTATTCTAGGAAAAGGTGAAAGAAATTGGTAGCGAAATCAAGGAAACCATCGTGAAATCTAGAGGATCAATTTTGGTTGACAAAAATTTTCAGCCTATTAATGTAGCCTTGGAAGCCTACCAAGCAGGACTTAAAGCAGGCCAAAACATGGAAAATAAATGGAAAAACTATCCTTCTCCAGACATGGAAGTAGCTAAGCTGAAGCTTATCAAAATTTGGGAAGAATCACGCAAGAAATGCTGGAAAAAACAAAACCCCCAAGCTCGAAAGTATGGCAAAACCTGAAGAGTTTGTGGTAAGAGACAATCAAGAAAAATCCACAGTGGTGGTAGAACCCCACCTTGAAACAAAAGAGCCAAAACTTATAGTGCCAGATAGCGAATATGCCTTAGACGAAATTCCATTCGTAGAAGAAGACTGCTTAGGACACTTATGGAAAAAATTTAGAGAGATCAATGATGGGAGCCTAACTCTAAAGTCAGCTCCTATAGAGGAAGTTTGGTTGGACAATCTACCTCATGATATGGACATGGATGTATGATCCTTGTATGGGGATTGTGGATCTAAAGCTTCAGGAATGTCTAAACCATTGACCTTGAAAACATTACCCTCTTACTTGGGAGATAAGGAAGATGAATCCATAGAGTGTAAGACCACTCAGCTAAAAAGAGCAGAAACGTACCATAGAAGTAGACAACATTCATTCAATCATGTCTACACCCATCCAATGCACTCTTACTTTGGGAGAACTATTAAAAACTAGACCATACCTATGGAACGATCTACAGAAAACCCTAGAGAAGGTGGGAATAACGGGGCTAATCGCAAAAAAATTGAAACATGAAATGGACAACAAAGAGATTCAATCTGTTCCAATGAACAAAATCGAAGAATACTACGAAGTGGAAGGAGGAAACACAACCCTTCTAGTGAAATATAATGACATAGAAACCATGGCAATACTAGATAGTGGGGCAGGCATAGCTATAGCCACGAAAGCAGTATGGGAATCATGGGGACAACCAGCCATTAGAAAAACTCGAATGATGTTGCAATTGGCTGATGGACACATCGAAAGACCCTTAGGACTGCTTGAAAAAGTGATAGTTAATTCCTATGGGATTGGATATCAACACACTTTTGCCATAGTAGACTTTGGGAAAAAACTCAATTACGAAATCATATTGTGAAGACCTTTCATGCGATAGGTACAACTCGTCCAAGATTGGGGAAACAATTATCTGTACTTGAAGCAAGTGGGATCGATAACAAGGGTTGATCTAAAAGATCACACTTATAGAGATGTCATGAAAACTCCCATACAAGAGTTCGATTCAGTCTCTTCGGCTGAAACTAAGCTCCCATCTTGGTTGAACAAAGACACTCCTATTTGGATGTGCGGAGCCTCAGAAAACAGGAGCTTAAAACGAGAAGAATGTATCTTAGAAAGGGATTGCACAGACAAAGCCTATGTACCTGAACCCTTTTCAGAGCATTTTTTTGAGCCATTTGAGTGGACTCAAAGTTTGGCGACAATGGATGTATGTGTGAATACATCTATGCCTACTCAATTTCTCAATGAGGATGGCTATGACATAATTCCCATACAAATGATATCAACCCTCCACATTGAAGACAAAATTCAAGAAACCAAGGACTTGATAAAAGCTCAACAAGTCTTTTGAGACCTCTACTACGATGCAACAGATGAGTTAGAAGAACACTCAGCTACCTCAGAAGATTCGGGGTCGGAAAAAGAACATGTAAGAGCAAAGCTACTCATGAAAGGAGGGGAGGAAATTTTTTTTGACTTTCCTAACCAGAAATCAAGAAGACAAAAATGGTATAGACAAAAAAGAGACACTAGGAATTTGAAAGCTAGACCTATGCAATCAGTCTCCAATAGAACACAGTTCCCGATGCAGATAGATGCATATGATTGTGTCAGGGAAAAATCGCTGGCATATATCCTTCAACCAAAATCCAGAAATGTTAAAAACATTGAGAAAAACGAGGAAGGATACTCCAGAAAAGCCAGAAAAAACAAGACAAGGAGTCAACCATGACACGTGTTGAGCGGAAAAAGAAATATCAAGAGTTAAAAAAAACTTTAAAAGAGATATATACAAGTGAAATGGAAACCAATGAAGAGGATGGTAAATATGTAATGAGTGTTTCATCCCATTACAAAAAATATACTCTCCAAGATTGGAAAATCGTAGTCGAACAACCTGTTAGGAAACTATGAAAACAAGGCAAGTCCTACGAAGGGCCTGAAAACACAAAAAAGCTAGATTTGGTTGAACTAGGAGAAGAGCCTAGGCCTGCCTACATTCCAAATGACCTTACTGAGCAAGAAGAAGAGCTTTTTCTACGCTTGTTGAAAGAGTACCGAGCTATCTTTGTTTGGTCCTACAAGGATCTCAAGGGTGTTGAATATCAAAAACACAACGACAAATACAATACCTACCTGTAGGATGCTCCAACAAGGCCACATCAATCAAGAACAGTTTGATGCTCTCATTGACACCTTGACCACTACACAAGTATGAAGTCAGCCTAACTAACTAATTATTTTTTTGTCTACTTATTTTAATACTTACTAATTATGTGATTTTCTTTGTCATTTTTGGTGACTTGAAGAGGTGGCACTAACAAGGGCAAGGACGACAAGGACAGCCAGGGTGGCAAGAACGACAAGGGCAGCCAGGGTGAGGATGAGGGTTACTAACTTACTAACACAATCCCCTCACATTTTGAACGCCCAGCCAAGAGCCCTTGTACAACATAATCCCGTCACATTTTGAACATCGAGAACAAGAGCCCTTGTAAATATTTCACTTTTATTTTGGATGCCCGGCTAAAAGGCCTTGTATACATTTTGCAAACTCTTGATATCAATAAATAAAAATTGTCAATAAATTGTTTTTAAGTTTCTTGTGTGTCAAAAATTGTATGATATTGTTAAATCTTAAATAATAAATAAATGTGATATCTATGTTTAAAAAATATATCCAAGGATCTTTGGATGATGCAAAGTCTTCACATATGGGGACTTGAATCATCCAAGATCCTTGGATGTTTTTAAAAAATAAATTGTGTGTACAACTATCACCAAGGTTATCAGCACGGCAATTTGCATGGCAATAATAAAATACATACCGGCGCGTATACCCTCAGAGATTATCGCGCACTGACAACCGCGGTAACACTTGCGATGATACCTGTGTGCCCAATTCTTTCTCTCTCTACAAACGCTTGTTGATGTGGGGCTATTCTAGAGGCATTCAACCCCCTTTCATTGCCGATCCATGTACCTCAGAGACCATTTTTTGCAAAAAAGTTGTGACTATCGATAGGACCTTGCTTCGAGAAAGTTTGTTTGCAAGAAAATTTCGAAAATCAGATGAAAATTGACTGATAGGGCAAAAACTAAAAAACAGGGTTTTAGACACAAAATTGGGCATATCTTGAGATTCTAAGATCCAAATCACAAAAAATTAAGTGGAATGCTTAAAGAAAATCAGTGTTTAGAAACTAGGAAAATTGAAAATTCATATGTGGTGGAACATGGATCGTGATCCATGTACCCTAGAGGCAGAATGATGCATCTCAAACAACTGATACATACGTTTGGGATCAAATTGAGCTGACACTCAAATTGAGGAAATTGGAAAAAACACTCAAAGTAAGTCCCACTAATCAAAATTTGGGGTTTTTCCAATTTTTGTGATCCAAATCCAAATAGTTTTGGGAAACAACCTCAAAAGAGCATTGACAACTAGCTGACCAAGTTTCATGTCAAAATGAGGTCAAACATGGATCACGATCAATGTACCTTATCATAGTTTTTGGCTAATATTTGAGGAGTAGTTAGTTGAGACTATTTGAAACACTTTTTCCAAAAGACACATCGGCAAAAAGGTTGAAAAAAGTGGTCAAAGGAGCAAAATTCAAAAAATAGTAAAAAATTGCTAGAATTTCACTTTTGACTAATTTTTTCTTGTCTAAATCCAAAATGTTTTTGGGGATAGCTTAGAAATACCTTCATCTATGAGTGGTTCAATTTTGGGGTCAAAAGCTCTCCAAACATGGATCGTGATCCATGTACCTTTCCCAATATTTTGAGCCAAAACTAGCCACATTGATCTACATGCTATTTCTAGCCTAACTCCAAAGTTTCATCTCATTTGGGCATCAAAAGCCAAATCAAAATCCCGTATTTATCCAAGTATTCTGAGGAAGTGCAAGAATTGATGTAATTTCAAGAGGTCCAAACCCAAAAAGTTTGATACCATCGCATCTAGTAATCTTGCTAGTCCTAATGGTACCAAGAAAATTCAATTCGGCCCCCAAACATGGATTGCGATCCATGTACCCATGGTGGCAGCTGATCTAAAATGTTTCTAGATTGTAGTGCATATTTAAGGAAACATATCCCCAAGTCCAAGTTTTTTTTTTAAATGAGAAAATTTGGATTAAAAGGCATCAAAACAGGTGGCAGGCTCAAAATCGTAGAGCAGAGCTAGGGTTTGACATTTGAGCTGTCAAGATGAGTCCAAATACAAAAAGATTTGAGATATAGCTTGTAAAAATAGGGTGTAATAAGATCCCCAACGATCAAATTTAGATGTGGTGGAACATGGATCGCGATCCATGCACCCCAACCTCAAAAACTGGTGACAACTGTTGTTAGAGAGACTATAGATTATCTTTTTAGCTACTCTCAAAATTTGAAGTCAAAATTTGATAGGGGCCCTTCATTGTGGGGATACCTGACTTGATGAGCCTATAGATTTGCTTTACTATACCTTATATCTCAACTTTGAGCTGAAAATACTATCTAGAGACCAAGATACAAAAGTTCCTGTGTCCTAGTCCTGAGATAGTTTTGCATGTTGTTTCAAGTGTAGTAGACAAAAATTGCTCTAATTTTTTCTACACAACTTCAAACTGACTCAATAAAACTTAAAGAAAATTTTGTGAGTAAATGAGATCAACGTAACTTCTACAAGTGTGTAGAACCCAATATTGGAGATTTGGTAGACCATAAGAACCTTTATGCATTCATGTAAACATATTCTCATGGAGTGCAAGTTTTGATGGTAGATAAGTATGGAGTAGAGTACAAACTTGTCGATTCAATTGTCCTAGAAAGATATACATACAAGGGTACTCTAATCTCTACATACTTTCAGCCAAGTGTTGGACATAAATTTCTAGAAATAATGTCAGAGCTTATCTCAAAAAGGATTCCATCTGTATTTTCTCCAAGACAAGAAGAGATAGTAAGAGACGTCTTTGCAAGAGACCCCAAATGGGTCAGACTGGTGATTGAACCATGAAAAATTAAACCATCTCAAGTGGCCTAATGTGTTAAGACAAAGTAGAATGGGTCAAGGAATCCATATGCCCATGTCTCACTCTTCAAACAAGTAATGAGTGCTGAATAGATTGTGGATTTCCTCACTCTGTACAAATTTGGGATGACATTGGAATCAATGGCCTGGATGTGGTTCCAACCTTTGAACAAAGAGGTTTTTTCAAACATAAACTCTTTCAAGAATTTGTAGAGGAGTTCTCTAAAAGGGGGATCAAGCACGACATGGTGTCCCAAATCTATGCCTTTAAGAAAAAGGACAATGAAAAGGACAAGGAATCATTTCTTTAAATACCTTGAACACGAGAGTTACCACAAATAAGCGGCTATCAATTCTCTTCATAGAGGGCTTGAGGAATGAAACTCTCAAGTACAATCTACACTTGAAAGGATGTACCACGTTGGTGCAGCCAAAGTTGGTCCGAGCTAGAAAATGGTATATGCCAAGCAAAGGCTGCAAGCAGGTGCAATGCAGAAGGCTAGGGCAGGTACCAAGGAACTGAGCATCCAAAGGGTAGCAGACATGTATGCTCAATGTGATTTTTTAGGCCAAAAGAGCTAAAAGGGTGGTCTAATTGGGATAGAAGATGAAGGTGCCCAAAGTGCTGAGTCAGTGCTCTAAATGTAATGTTCAATATTCTCTAGAAGCTGGTCCACACGGCTTGTCAAACGGAACCCCGGTGCTCAAGATACGGAAGTTCAAAGTTAGAAGCTATAGCACATCCCCGACGGGCAGGGCAGCTGGGGACAGGTGGCCCAGGCACATGTCAGCAAATAGATGCATAGAGCTCTTATTATGGAGAATGCCTGTCTTCTTGGATTGTGGATCGGATCTCTGGTTAGCAAGTTATGGTCAATTGAAATTTTTATGGGGGCTAGTTATGGACCAAGTCGACCGCATTGGAGGATGCGCCATTTGGCATCTTTTTGGCCTCACCAAGGTTCTCAACGATGGTGTGCACTATGTGGAGCTAGTCAGAGTCAACGACATGTAAATCTAAGGTCAGAGCGCAGAGAAATGACCGATCAAAGTTAGGAGTTTGTGGCGAACGTGAAGGGCCAGATGTTTTTTTTCCAGTTTGGGGTGCTCTATTCAAGGCCACGACCAAGTCGGTTTGCGGAGCCGTTATGTTCGCTCGAAGTCTAGAATGCGGGGTTTTGGTGGGTCTTTACCGGGTGACCATGGGACCCTTGAGCACCGGATGACGGTTGGTCAATCAAGACCAAAAAAAATGAAGTTTTTGTGGATCTTTTTGAGGCTCAAAGGCCAGGGTTTGTGAGAGGACGCCATGTGGCAGCGGATAAAACCCATATGCGTAATGGCAGGAGGGTGTATATGGGCTAGGCGAGGTCTCCCATTTGAAGCATAAGGCAAACAAGGGGCCTCTTGTGGTGGTTGTCTATGGCGCAAGACTTTGTGGCGCTGTGCAGGCGGCCCGTGGGCAAAGTATGGCGATTTTTGCTGGTGGAGGTGCACTGTGCCGGTGGCACGCCCGATTGTGGAAACTCAATGGTCGTCACAGGTGATGTGGCAGGCGCCCCAAAACGTCCGTTCCCGTGGCCCTTGGGGCCCAACCTCTTTTGAAGAGAAACCCCCCCAATAGTGACATCGCTAATGCCTCTCGGTAGGGGAGGTTTCATATGAGGGAGAGAGAGAGGAGGCAGCGCGAGAAAAACAGTCAAAAGTCGAGCCGAGATAGGCAAAAAATCCCATATTGCAAAGGAGGAAGCCCAAAGGGTAGAAGAGCAAGCAGTCAACAACCAGGCAAGATGGTCCAAAGGAGCTCCAAATTGGTCGGGCATGGTAGGACCAAAGAGAGAGTAGGAGGACTGGTGGGAGTCGGACAAAGAGGGTCAAAAGTAGGTCAAAGGGGCAGTACAAGGTGTGGGTGGTCCAAAGAGGTAAAAAATAAAGGAAAAAATAAAAATAAAAAAGTGCCTAGGGGCAATAGCAACATTGCTAATGCCCCCCCCTCAAGTGCAAAGAGAGAAAGAGAGAACAGAGGAAAGCAAGGCGGCTACCTCCTCCCAAAGATGCCAAATGTGAATTCCATATGGGCCACTGAAAGGGTAGTTTCCAAAGTTGAAAGACCCCCTATAAAAGTCAAATTTTAATCAAATTAGGGGCTTTTTTGTGTCGTTTGAAGCCTCCTACAAAGTGCAGATCCATACCCATCCCTTTGTACTTTTTTCTTGAAAATGGCCATGGTGATGGCAGTGCAAGCCTTTGTACATGCCTTTTGAGATGCAATCAAGCCACTCTTGCCCCGTCTTGTTGTCGTTTCCCCTTCCCCCCTTCTCTTTCTCTTGCTCTCGTGTTTCCCTTCGGTGCCGGCAGCGTGGATGTGTGTGCCCCCCTGGACCGACGGTGTTTTGTGTGAGAGAGTGATATTGAGCGGATGTGTGTGTGTGTGTAAGGATGGATACAGACCGTGGCAGTAGGTGTGCATTGTGTGGTGGATATGTGGAGTGTGTGAGCAGTGGAAATTGACCAGGCGGTGGTCTGCTAGGGTGAAGCATGTTTTTGAAGGTGTTTCCCAAGAGGATAGGGGTGATGTGGATACCCTGAGCTATAGAGAGGCCTTTGTGTTTGTGCCAGGCGTGTTCCCCCATTCCCCCTCTCCATCTTTTGGTGCCCCCAGGAAGGAGCATTCTGATGGTCCTAGTTGAAGTTGAAGCAGTGATTTTGGTGATGCCAAAGGTGCGGCCTTTGAAGAGCAGGTATTGCTAGTGATGTCTTGGACGGGATTTCCCATTTTCTTTGGGGTCGAAGATGTGGAAACCTGGATTCAAGACTATGGATTGTTTATGTTGGAAAGAGGTTTATCAAGAGAAGACGGTGCGGTACAAGTGTTCTCACTCCTAGTTCGTAGTAAAGCGAGGCTATGGTTCGATAGCCTGTGGGAAGAAGAAAAGGCAGATTGCAAAGCCCTAGAGACGTCTTTTTGAAGCAGATTTTTAGCGGATACGCAGCTAAATGAAGTAAAGAAAAAGCTGGACATTTTGAAGCAAAGCTTGCAGGGTGATTTTTTTAAGTGTTCGAGTGGGAGTTTTAACCCCTTTGGGGGAAATTGATCAAGGTAATTGTTGCAAAAAAGGAGACATCCTACGCGTAGGATGTCTACAGGCCCATCTGGGAGGAATTTTGGGATTTTGAGTTGACCAGTGTGTTCAAGAGGTAGGGTTTACCCTAGTTTCAACTGGAAAGTGGAAATTTGGCCATATCTTGACAGGATAAGGCCAGATAGACTGAAATTGCCAGACATCCTACCCAAATAGTGCCAAAACATTATTTTGGGACCAAAACCATAAGATGGCTGCATGATCATGTCTTGCATGATATATTGAGTGATTGAAAGGGGTTTCACCTCATTTGGGTAAGAAAATTGGGTTCAAAGCGGACTTTAGCACTTTTGACTAAAAAAACAAAAACAACTGAAATTTGGGACTTTTGACATCCAAAACAAAATCTAAGCATACCACTGGGTTACTGACATCAAAGGGAAGCTGTGGGACAAATCTAGGGTCAAACATGCCAAAAAGACATCCTACGCGTAGGATGTCTTCTGAGTGATTTTGGACTCCAAACTGAATTCTGAGTATACCAAAGTGATCAGCAACTCAAGGGGAGCCTGGGTTTTGAGTTTGAAGCCATTCTGATGAAAAAGACATCCTACGAGTAGGATGTCTAAAACAAGAAATTGAAGCCAGACTTTGACTTTGAGCATAGTAAGGTGTTATATAGCCTAAGGCAAGCCTCCTAGTCAATTTTGGTCCAATTTGGTGTTGATTAGACTGATCACTACCATCAACAGGCCGTCGGAACAGATTTCTGACTCTTTGACCAGCTAATAGGTGTCCAAATCAAAAAGTAAAAGCAGTTGTAAGCTCAGCACAACAAGAGGAAACAAAAGTGCAAAAATCCAGGCAAAACATAGCAGGAGACATCCTACGCGTAGGATGTCTATTGGGACATACTGCAAAGAAAATTTAACCTGGCATAGACAGTGAGGTTCCATTTGGCTTAAGGATTCCAGAACTTCTTTCAGAAGTGAATTTGGACCTTGTTTTCCCATTTGACGAAGCAAAGACTGAATTCCGACTTTTTCGCGTAAATTGACCAACATCTGAGGGAAGCACTGTTTCAGATTAGCAAACCTAATCCTGAACATCAGCAGTGTATAAAATACAATAGTGGTTGAGATTAACTCTCTAGTTATACCAATCATTACTAAGATAACCTCTAGCAGATAAATGCTTTGATTCGATTGCTGAAATTAAAATGCTTGTGTACAGGTATATTCAGCAACAAAGCAAGAAGTTGTGCAGAAACTGACCCATTGCCAGGTGAGTGGTTGAATTTGTGATAAATTGCATTGATAAGTTTGATGAATTTAAGATCAGGAAGATACATTGTTAGAGACCAGAAAGTGGCAGGTGACCAAATTAGCTTAGTGTCCACCAAAGAGAGTGTAACTCAGGCAAGGCTAGATCCACTAGCACCGATTATTGAGGAAGGTAGTGATACTAACACTTCATCAGACAAATCTTTCTTCATGATGGGTAGTCAACAGCCAGGAGGTTTCACCTATGATGGACCTATGCGAGGAGGAAACACCTCCCAAAATCCTTTGAATGATTCCAGGATCACGGTGATCTTCTTAGAGAGAACAAACTCAAGAGGAGCCCTAGTCTATTCTGACTATCAAGGCCGCAAGTGCATTTGTATCGAAGAGAGGCCATCTCAAAGATTGGAGATAATCCGAGTGTATGATGATGGAGATAGATTTCGAGACGAAAAGGGGAACCACTATTTAATAGTTAGTAACCCTGAAATTACAACATATATGGAGATAACGTGGCTAAAGGGAAAATGGTTTCAGAAACTCAAGAACCGCCACCAAACATTGATCGACCCGGAGCTATTTTTATGTATGATAAGAAAACAACCAGGGTTCCAACTTATAATGAGAATGTGAGAATCTAAAAACATGAAAGCGAGGGTATAGTCTCTTACTTTCGCAGCAAAGAACCAACGTAAACGAATTAAGAAAAGACAAGGTTCTCTACTTATTCTCTTATGAAACTGCTACGAGGAAGGGCATAGTTTTTGTTGATAGATACGGGCGAGAATACCAACGTATTCTCCCAGAGGAAGTAGAGAGAGCAACAGGTCCAGGAGCATCAGCATATGCCCCTGAGGAAGTACCAAGAGCCACCCACACCCCAAGCAAGTCAACGAATCCTTTTCAGATGAGTATGACACTACCTCACATTCCACCCGACCGCAAGCATTCAACAACCAAGACCAACTAGCAAACCAGCCATCATTGCAGGCATGGCTTCGACAGAGTGCAACAATGGAACCAGACCAAAACCGAGATGGTTATCAAGCCGCACGAGGGCTCAGGGATTTGCAAGAACCACCACTCTATTCAAGGTATCAAGAAGAGAGTAAGCCAAAGACACAAGGGTCGACAGAGCCTGGAGGACCACCCATAGAACGAGTTCGCAGAGAAGAACCACCTCTAGCGAGAACCGTTAGAAATTATGGCTTAGGAGCACCATTGGGAGAGGAACCAACCTATTACAAAAGGCCTGAGGAGGTGTATCGATTAGGACGGGGTGATCCAATGATGAGGTTTGTAGACCATCGCAGAATTAGACCTTCTCAAGTGCAAAAATGGGTAAACAAGAAATACACAGGAAGCAGAGACCCAAGAGATCATGTAGCAGCCTTTGTGCGTGTAATTAGAGCCAAAGAGGTGTTAGAATTTCCCACCCAATTTGCAGGGTTTGGACTAACCCTAGAGAATGATGCTGCCACTTGGTTTGACTCTGTAGAGCGTAGAGACTTTGAGTCGATGGAGGAAGTGTTTGACGAGTTTATTGAGGAATTCTCTCAAAGGGGAATAGCTCATAATACCGTCTCACAAATCCATAAATTCAAACAGAAAGATGGAGAATTTGTACGAAAGGCAGCCCTAAGACTAAAAAGATATGTTAAGTTATGTCCTGTTGAAGAACTGCCAACTCAGTCCAGACTTATGCTGATATTCATCCAAGGACTAAGGAATGCAGATCTCCAGAAAGACTTACATATGAAAAGGAGCACGACGTTGAATGAGTTGACCAAGGAGGCTCTGTACCTTGTGGAAAATTGTGCGGTCTACAAAGAAGGGGAGTTCAAGGACCTTGATGACGATCGTCTTCACAGCAAAGTGGAAGCAAGTCTTCCAAGACAGCACCGAAAGGAGAAGTAGCGGTAAACCAGGAGCAGCTTGTAGATGAAGTGCTAAAAAAGATCAACTTGTACACCAAACCCCAGGCTAAACAGCCCAAGTGGTGTGCTATTGAACAAAAATGGACAAACCATGGGACCGAGGAATGTTGTTATAACAAGGGATATGTGAGAGAGAGACCTTACGCTCCCCAAGCTCCAGTAGCTTCCCCTCAAGTGCCACCGATGCCTAGATATCAAGCAGGCAACTTACCTGGACCTGTAGGTGTAGAAAGAC
This sequence comes from Adiantum capillus-veneris, assembly GCF_014529385.1. Classification (NCBI taxonomy): domain Eukaryota; kingdom Viridiplantae; phylum Streptophyta; class Polypodiopsida; order Polypodiales; family Pteridaceae; genus Adiantum; species Adiantum capillus-veneris. The sequence goes on along the minus strand of NC_140939.1, from coordinate 19,747,937 downwards.
CACAACCGGTGTTGGGGCAACAACCACCCCTACCAGGATTACGACTAGTTGGTATAAGATACACACCAACAGTAACTGAATCAAAGGAAAAGTCTTTGGTGCCTATGCATGCGTATTATGAAGATCTCAATGGATATGCGGCAAACCCTGTCTATTATCCATCGGAAGAACCCTCGACGCCAGAACCATGGAGCATGATAGGGAATCAAGGACCACCAACTGCTGTACAGGCCGTAGGAGAAGGAAGATATAGCCTAGATGAACGAACACTGATGTTCATAGCCAATGGAGGCATGGGCAGACAGAGACATGCTTACCAACAAAGAGGGGCTCAAGGAGCACCTCAACAACCCAAGGGACCCTGTTACAAGTGTGGTGGAGACCATTGGCTGAGAGACTGTCCTCATGATGAAATCATTAGAGTCAATGCATATTGCCTAGAATGTGGAATTACTCATTTGATTCCCTATTGCCCTAGAAACCCGAACAAAGGAGCAAAAACCACCTTGAACATGTTAGAAACAGTACCTTCCAGTGGAGGATCGGAAAATGAAATAATCATACCTATTCAGGCGGTAACACGGGCCCAAGCCCAAAGAAGAACGAACGAACCCATAGTTGAAGAACCAAAAACCGATGCCCAAAGTTCAGAAACGAAAAATCAGAGAAGCACTTGGAAAGCTAGAAAGGTGCGTAGGAAGGCCAGGAAGGAACGAGAGCAAACAGCCCTGTCCGAGGAGTTGAAACATACAAAGAACAGATTGGAGCGGTTAGAGGATCTAGCTAGCTTAAGCTCACACACCACAGCAGTCATAGCACCCAAGGAAATAGCAGAGCCCAAAAGTGCATGATCAGGAGGATCTGTACTGGAAGACAAGGTAAATGAGCAGTTGGATGCGCTTCTAAAAGCTTATGAAGCTCGACTTAAAAAGAACCAAACCCAGGAGCAAAGGTGGATGATTTATCCATATGCAGAAATAGAAAAACAGAGGTTGGATATGTATAAAAAGATGATTGAGACGGCTCAATCATTGATGGAAGACCCACTGGGTAAACCGGAAAATTGTCATGAAGCACCAACTCCAACCCCTATCCAACCAACATTAGAGAAACATGAGGAAACAAAGGAAAGACTCACTGATGACTATGAGTCCAAAGGAGAGCCTATCATAGTGCCAAATACCACCGATGGGGCAAGTGACGGGTTCCAGCATAAAATATTGGCAGAAATGGGTAAGGACTGTAAAGGTCTAGATGATCTGTGGAAGCAAATCCGTGAGGCCAACGAGGCTAATAGGATGAGTAACCACGTGAATAGCGCGAGAAAAGAAAAGAATGTGATCTTACCTCCTATTGAAGAATTTGAGGCAACGTCGCAAATGAACTTTGAGATACATTCACAAGGGGGAGATCAAGGATCAATTAGTTCGGGGCACAGCCAACCAGACTCTTTGAGAACTTTACCCTCTTACCTAGGAGAGTACAAAGCTAAGTCGGAAGTGAGAGTAATCTCATCTCAAAGACTTTCTTATAACAAGGTGATGGATTCTCAAGGATTGATTGAGTTGTTATCCACTCCGGTGGCATGCACAATCATGTTAGCAGAACTCCTAAGGTTAAGGCCAAAGATGTGGACCACAGTAGGAAAATGCCTAGAAAAATTTGGAGTGAAAGACCCCACCTTGAAGCTACAAGAAGGAATTAGAGAGTTGGACAGACCTCAACTAAACACTAGGCCAGTACCATTGAATAAGGTTGGAGAATATTGCGAGGGAGAAGACGGAAACACTACGCTACCAATAGAATTCCAAGGAGTAGTTTCCAAAGCTATTCTTGACAGTGGAGGGGGAGTTGTTATCGCCACCAAAGAAATCTGGAAAAAATGGGGAAAACCAACTTTGAGAGCTACCAGAATGAAACTGCAATTGGCAGATGGCTTCATGGAGAAGCCGTTGGGACTCCTAGAAAAAGTGATTGTCACTTCGTGCGGAATCGAGTATGAGCATACATTTGCAATAGTCGATTTCGACAAAAAGAATAATTATGAGATAATCTTGGGATGACCATTCATGCGACAATTGAAGATGGTCCAAGATTGGGGTTATGACCACATATACCTCAGACATGGCGAAACGACAACTAAAATACACCTGAAAGACCATAGTTACAAGGATGTGAACCAAACACCGGTGGAAGAGTTTGATTCGGCTACAGTAGCAGGATCAGAACTACCAGCATGGTTAGGGCAACCAAAAGAGCTATGGATGTGCGGAGCTTCATATTGTGGAAGCTTAAGAAGAGAGGAATGCGTCTTAGAAAGAGCAATTGAGGATAAGGAGTATATTCCGGAACCTTTCCCTGAAGATGCCTTGGAACATCTAGAATGGGAACACATACTGGCAACATTGGATGTCTGTACCATTATCGACAGTCCAACAATAAAATTTTGCGATAAGGATGGTTATGATGTGTTATCCTATTACATGGTAAGCGTTATACCAGAAAAGGAGACGGTAGAACCACCGGAACAAGAAGAGTTTTACAATTCCTCTGAACATTTGGGAGTAAATGATGATGTAGATAATGAATGTTCAAACACCTCAAGTGAGCGTGGAAATGAAGCCGAGAATATCAAGCTTTATGATTTTGCTAATCAACATCCTAGACGCCAAGAATGCTATAGGAGGAAACAAGCAGGAAACAAAGCGAGAGAGAACCTGATGCCCAAGATAAAAGGTAAAACTCACTATTTGATGCTTGTAAGAGCAGAGGATTGTGTAAAAGATCAAATATCAGAAAAATTCTCAAAAAATCGAATAGAACGAACCCGAGAGGAAATAAAATAGGTACGAAAAGCTAAAACCGAAACAAAATCACAAAAATCTCAAAATTAAAAAAAAGAAATAACAAAGGACCAAGAGTGGGCCAAACTGGAGCGTAAACAGAAATACAAAGAACTGAAACGGTCTTTGAGAGAATATGGAGTTCGGAAGAAGATAGTGATGGTAAAGGGGAGTCAGAAATGGGGAACATGAATGTACCATCACACTATCAGAAATTTACTATCCAGGACAGAAAAATCATCATGACACCACCAGTTAGGGAAAGAACCAACCAAGAATCCTACGATGGGCCTGAAAAGGCAAAAAAGACAGACCTCGCAGAACCAGGTGAAAAGCCTCAGTCGGTCTATATAGCTAACGATTTAGAGCCTGAGGAGGAAGCACAACTAACACAACTTCTCAAGAAGTATAAAGATGTGTTCGCTTGGTCCTATAAAGACCTCAAAGTAGTTGATCCATTGATATGCCAACATACAATTCCTTTAAAATCGGATGCAAAACCTAGCAAACAACGTCCTTATACATATAATGACACATTTGCTAAACGAATCAAAGAAGAGATTGATAAACTAATGGAAGCCGAATTCATCTATGAAATCGAATATACAGATTGGGTGTCACCCATTGTGGTAGTTCCCAAAAAGAATGGAAAACTGCGAGTGTGTGTAAACCTCAAGAAGGTGAATGCAGTAACCATAAGGGATAATTATCCCTTGCTAATTACAAAACATGTACTTGAGCGAGTGGCCAAGAAACGGGCTTGTTCCTTTCTGGATGGGTTTTCAGGATACAACCAACTGGAAATAGCAAGGGAGGATCAACACAAAACAACGTTTGCCACAGAATGGGGGATTTATGCGTATCGAGTTATGCCATTTGGCTTAACTAATGCACCAGCCACTTTCCAAAGGTTAATGACTCACGCATTCAAGGAATACCTAAGAATATTCTTAGAAATTTACACGGATGACCTGTGTGTACACTCTCTTTTGCGAGAGGAACATATGGACCATTTGCAAAAGGTCTTTGAAAAGTGCAGGACATATCGAATCTGTCTTAACCCGGAAAAGTGTGTATTTATGGTTAAGCAAGGACGAATCTTAGGACACATTGTCTCAAGAAATGGCATAACCACAGACCTAGACAAAGTCAAAGTCATTGTAGACCTGCCCAGGCCTACTAATGCGAAACAAGTGCAATCCTTCATGGGACACTGCGGATATTATCAAAGATTCATATACATGTATGCAGTTATTGCACAACCTCTGTATCATTTGCTAGTCAATTTTGAGTGGACCGAGGAGTGTGAAAATTCATTCCAAAAGCTGAAGGAAAACCTTATATCAGCACCTGTACTAAAGGCACCAGAATGGGAAAAGATATTCCATGTGCACATTGATGCTTCAGCATATGCCATTGGAAGTATTCTAGCTCAACCTGGAGATGGAACAATGGATTTTCCAGTTTGCTATGCGAGCCGACAGTTAAACAGTGCAGAAAAGAACTACACAACCACCGAGAGGGAAGGGTTAGGAATGATTTATGCTGTAAAGAAATTTCGGCATTATTTGCTTGCAAACAAATTTGTGTTCTTCACAGATCATCAAGCTCTTTTGTACCTAGTAAATAAACCTTGCAATACAGGGAGAATCGTACGCTGGTTTATTATATTGCTAGAATTTGACTTCACAGTGGTGGTCAAAAAGGGTAAAACCCATCTACGAGCGGATCATCTTTCAAGAATACACGACGGGGAAGCTCCCAAAGGAGTAGATGATGACATACCAGATGCTTATCTTTTCAACATTGAAATGATACCCAAATGGTCTCAGGAAATTGTTAGCAGTAGAAGTAGATTTGATAATACAGAGTACAGATCCAAAAAACAAACAATTTGACAAACAAAAAACTTCCAGTTGATAGCAGGACGACTGTATCATCTAGGATCGGACCAAATCCTACGATTATGTATAAATCCGAAAGAATTTGAGTGCTACCTTGAAGAAGCACATGTCCAAGATTGTGCAGTTCATTGTTCAACAGTGAAAACATACCAGAGACTGAAACAGTTCGGGGTTTATTGGCCAACTATGTATGCCGACAAACATTCTTATGTTACCAATTGTACTATATGTAGTGCCAAACGGCCAATGGATCACGCAACATTGTTTCAAGTAAACATAGCACCTGCATGGAGTCAATATATCATTGATTTCTTAACCACCAGGACATTCCCTGAGAACATCACAAGAGCACGGGAAAAAGCTATAGAGCTGGAAGCACGTGACTTTCAGCTAATTGGGAATCAACTCTATAAGCGGGGAAAGGACAATCAACTTAGAATCTGTGCAAGTGAAAGCAAATACCTGTTGATTCTAGAACATGCACATAGCGGAATAAGTGGAGGCCATTTTTCGGGCGATAAGACAGAAAAAATTGTCTTAACCGCAGGAATTTGGTGGCCTACATTGCACATGGATGCTGAACAATTTGTAAAGTTTTGTGATGCATGTCAACGCACCAAGATGCCAATAAAAAGGGATGAGATGCCATTACGGCCAATGATGGGAGCAAGAGCATTTGCAAAATGGGGCATTGATTTTGTGGGACCTATATCACCCCCTGCATATCGCACCCATACCCAATATATCATTGTGGCTACGGACTATCTCACAAAAAGGGTCGAAGCCAAAGCAACACCAAAAGCTGATGCACGCACCACGGCACAATTTTTGTATGAGAATGTTTTTGTACGTTACGGGTTACCAATAGAAATTGTCAGCGATCGTGGAACACATTTTCTCAATGAAGTCATTGAATATCTGCTAGAGGAATTCATGGTCATACATAGGAAATCCGCACCATACCATCCACAAGCCAATGGGCAAGCTGAGGCCACAAATAAAACACTATGCACGGTTCTCACTAAAATAGTGTCAGAATCAAGAACAGATTGGGATCAGCAGCTACACTCAACACTATGGGCATACAGGGTAGCTTACAAAACATCAATAGGAACAACACCATACAACATGGTATTTGGCCTAAAGGCTATACTACCCATAGAGTTTTTAATCCCAACTCTACGAGTAGCAAAAAGCTTGGAATGGACAAGGCATGAGCTCTCTTCAAGGATTGATGATCTTGAAAAGCTAGATGAACTCCGCTTACGAGCTGTCGCTTCAATCTATGCTAAAAAGGCAAGACAAAAGGAATTTTTTGACAAACATGTGCGTACCAAAGAGTTCAAAATAGGTGATTACGTACTTGTTTATACTATGAAGCAACATGCCAAGAAACTCAAAAAGAGAGGGATGGGACCATTTGTGATTAGTGATCTATCACAAAGTGGAGCTGTCAAGCTTGCTACATTAGCAGGTAAAGAAATGCCAAACTGGATTAGTGGATGTCGACTGAGGAGGTATCATCTACCACTCACACAGGAGATGCTCCAACAAATTCATCAAGGAAAACAAAGAATGAAGGAAAAACAGAGAGTACGGGAGGAAGCTCAAGCCGAAGCACAAGAACGCATTGCAAAAAGACGGCTTCTATGACAACAACAACAAAGTGGACCACCATTGAGAATCAATGCCATTCGACTGACGAAGTTGGAGGAGGAAACAATGGAGCCAATAATTGCGGTCAAAGTGGGCAGCAATCAAGTTGAATCAACAGCATTGCTTGATTCGGGTGCTCAAGCAAATTTAATCTCTTACGGATTATACCAACAGCTCAAAGTCACAGATCAACTTCATCCTACTCCTCAAGTGCTGGAAAATAGCACATCAAACCCATTGAAAACATTGGGATGGACTATATTGCATGTACAGCTACATCAATATATTTACCCACACAAATTCTATGTGGTGACAGATGAAAGCACACAACACCCAATGATGCTGGGGAAACCTTGGCAAAAAAAGTACAATGTGCAGATAGATTGGAAAGCAAAGGCAGTCAAAATTCAGCATGAACATGAACAACAGGTGATAGCTTTTGCTCAGCAATACCAGCATGATCAACAGCAAGCCATGCAATCACTGGAAACAAAGCCCAAAGAACAAATGCCATTAAAGAACATGATACCCGCAACAAACAATCAAGTAAAAGCCAACCATGCTAATTACAGACATATAAGTCACCGATCGCAATGCACAGATCTAGGCTACCAAAACAAGGTAAACAAGTATGGATGCGGAAGGATAGAAATGCCATGGCAGACAGAGAACAATGCAACTACAAAATTCCAACAAAGTAGATGGTTCGACCACAACCCAGGGTCATAAAACAGATATGGATCCCGAAGAAAATGCTTAGCCATAACCCAAATGTCACTCGTATTTGGATACCAAAGCAAAAGCAAAAGGAATTACCTTCAGTACAAGTAACAATGGAAAGCAGACAGCGGCATTTCAAAAAGGAAAACCGACATATGTGGATGCCGATGAAAGACAAACCAACGGCAAACAAGAAAGAGCCAAACCATCTACAAAAATCGGCAGCAACAAAATACCAATGGAAAGCCAAGGTCATAAGGCCCATAGCCATTACATCACAGCCAATTCTATCCTTAGAAACAGCTCTACGACTCCATCAAGAGTGTCGGCAAAGCAATTGCCTTTTGCAAAAAAGACAATTAAACAGAGAGCAGTAGAGTTACAGCTATTACTTGCAAAGAAAGCAGAAAACCTCGACGGCGAATTCCAATAAGCATCTTGCTTATTCCCTTCTCTTGCACAGCATTAATTTTTCCATGCATTGACAGAGTATGCATAAAGTAGGGCCACATTAATCGGCCAGGCATTAGCACAACTTTTTTAACCTATGCACGGCACATACTCCGAAGCAAAACCTTGTCGTCCGGGGGGACTCCGGCTAGGAGGGGGGGAGGCATTCTAGAGGCACTCTCAAATGCGGAACCAATGACAGAAACAACAAGAAAAGGGCATGATTTTCGACTATTTTAAGGGTTGTTGTTTGATTGAGAAATTTTCTGGAGTAACCCAAGTACATATGCCCTTATACATCACGAATCTACAGGTATATGGGGCCAAACGCCAAATCAAGCCCTTAGGTGTGTGTATATAAGTAGAAATAGCCATTTTTCAGGCAACATATTGGTAAAACGAAGAAATCCGACCATCAAAATTGCATGTGAGTGTATATAATGTGTTGCGGTGATGTTTGTGATTTATTATGATTTTTGGGGATTTTCTGGGTTTGATTTACTATTTTCCTTTTAATTTTGCTAATTTTCGGCAGAAAAACGTCAAAAAAACAAAAAGCAGGTGAAAAACATTCGTAATGAAAAACAAAAAATATGGTGATGATTGGTGACTATAGGAAAACCTATGGTACAGTGGGGGTGCAATTATGAGACTGGAGCGGAAAGCGTGTTTTGGCCAGGTTTTGACCGAGAAATGCCAAATTTCTGGTAAACAGAGCAAATAGAGTCCAAATCAAGAAATTTTTGAGCCTAAACCGCATCTCGCAAGAAGATAGGAGCACATGTCAAATTTAATGAAAAGTAGTTCGGGGACCTCCATTATAAGAAATTTTCACCCCATTTTTAGCTCATTCTCACTATTGACTTTGTGGAGAGAGCTTCTGCCACCTAGAGTGGATCGGCCTTCCAGCCGCTTCTATGACGTGCACGACTACCCGACCAATTCCATACATGAGAGGTAGGCTCACCACCTTGAGCTTTTTGCACATGTTTGTCATTATGTCCCGAAAACTAGCGTAGGGGTCACACACAAAGCGAGCGGTAGAGACCTACAAGTAGAGACGGCGGCCTAACGGCTAACCCGAAAGCAACAAGACTTCATCGGCAGCTTACCCTAGTCTAGGAGACCAGTTCTGGATGTCCAAAGGCAGTAGGAAACCATCGGGAAAAACCCTAATTCCCAGAAACCTGCAAGAGGCCACCAAATGGGAAATCGGTGAAACGGCGACCAAATGCTACCAAAATTCATGTATAGGAGCATCTCGACATGCTCTACAAGTCTATATGACCCGCATGACCAAAAAGTGACCCGAGGCGGCACTAAACTTCAGAAACAGCATCAGACACAAAGCGTCAAATTGCACTTGTGGCCAAACCGCAAGTCCGTTTGTCACCAAACTTCACGAGCGGCTTTCCTAAACCATCAACAACCAAGTCCTATGGTGGTAGACCACCACAAATCATCAAAGGTATGTAAATGCAACCACGGGTGCTTCTAGAGCGACAAATTGCCAAATGGAGCTCCGGTAAGCCAAAGTCGACAAAAACCATACGGCAAGGATCCCCAAGGGATCGGGAAGCTATGGAGATCAACATCGAGAAATTTCATCGCCAAAAAGCACTCCAAATGTAGAAAACGGCTCGAAGGCTCTGAAGTCCACACAGGGAGTTATACTCTATCCATTTGACTTTTCTGTTGAAATTAGGCTCAAAAGGGACTTAGGGGAGCAAAGGGAAAGCACTGGGAGCACTAGCACAGAAAAAATCACAAGGAGACATCCTACGCGTAGGATGTCTCAAGGGCACTTTTTGGCACAGACTCCAACAATTTTTATCATGCACATGTTCTAAATGACATTTACAAGCCATACACCAAGTTTCATCACATTTGGACCAAGCTTGGACCAAGCTTGACCTCATATGCATGGAAAAACGCAAAGTTACGGCGTAGAGGCAATAATGGGCCAAAGACCTACCAAATCTTGTCCAAATCCCATGAAACTTGCACAACACATTCACCAACACATCAGCAAACAATCTGTGTGGTCAGGGAGAAAAAATGATGAAATAGACATCCTACGCGTAGGATGTCTATTTGACCTTTTTGGCATGCAAGGGATGTTTTATCATTCCAGATCCAATTACCTCATCATCAAGAGCCCATATGTCAAGTTTGAAGCCATTCTAATCACTTTTGACCCCCAACACCTTCAAGATACACTTTTTGAGCCCAAAAATATCTCACAGAGCCTTACAAGCATCAAATCTTGTCCAAATTCAAATCCAAGAACATGGCCATGTTCCATAGGCCAAGAACAACCCACAGAACAAGTTTGATGTCATTTTGATGAAAAAAGACATCCTACGTGTAAATTTAGCCTTGTGTGCAAAGAATGACATCATGGGAGCCAATACCATGGTGCAATAAGCCCATATACCAGTTTTCAACCCATTTGGACATCAATTGCTACCTATGATGGACATTCTACCCAAATTGTGACCTAAAGCCTAAATCAGCCCAAAAATCAACTTTTTGATATCCAAATTCAAATCCAAGCCTATAGCCATGTTCCATGAGCCTTACACTACCTGCATGTCAAGGATGAACCAATTCTGATGAAAAAGACATCATACGCGTAGGATGTCTAGATGAAAATTTTTGGCCAGATTTGCACTATGAGCACATGCACAGCTTCACAAGTTCCTTTTAAGCTTTATTTTCAATTTTCAAGTCATTTGGATAAGTAAAACTCAGTTTCGTAGCTAATATGTAAAAAAATGCTAACTTCGGACTACTGAGTGCAACAAGATCAATGGCAGCCTCGAAGTCACTGGCAAAGAGGAAAAGAATAACCATCAAAGATTATCTCGACGAAGTGGAACCCTTTGTCATTCCATAAGGAACATTAAAGCCCACCAGCACTTGGATACAAGAAGATCTGTTAGAGTCAAACGACCTAAGATCTACCAAGGAGTGTTCAAGGACAATGAAGGCAATGTCATAGAGCTACCAATGCTACCAAGAGAGCTCAATGAGTTTGTACGAAGCAAAATGGATGGCTACTTGGAGAAAATTGACCTCCACAACTACTTCAAAGCAATGCCGGCAGGGGTGGACATCAAAAGAGTATGGGAATTTGTAACAAGCATCAAAGAAGATGGAGTGGCCAAGGTAACAGATTTACAAGGCAGACTAGATACAGAGATCATAATCACGGCTTTAGAGAAAGAGATGAGAACTCTCAAAGCCACCGAAGAAAAGACCAAAATGGAAAGGGATTCTTTGCAGGCACAAAGCCAAGGGCAAAAAGAGAGAGAAGCTGACCTCCAGGCCAGCTTGGCAACGGCTCTACAAAACTGCCAAGCAATGAAAGAAGCAAATGAGGCAGCAACAAAAAGAATACAAGCAGCTGAAGAAGAGTGTGTGCAGCTCAGCAAGTCATTGCGAGATGCCGAAAGAGAAAGAGATAATCTGACACTACAGCTGGCCGAAGAATCGAAAGAAGTAGAGGCCATGAGAAACGCCAAGGAAAAAGCAGAGATAGAACAAGAAGCAAGCCTGGATGAAGTCCTTGAGCTCAAGGACCAATTAAAAGTCAAAGATCAAACCATCCAGAGGCTGCGAGCATCACCTACTAGAGTCAGAGCTACAAGCTCGACTCAAATCATTTCCGAGAGTCAACTTTATGAAGAGCAAATGCAGGAACTTCAGAAGGAGCTGACTCTCGAGAAAAAGCAGAGGTTAATGATGGCTGAAGGTTCTATCGTAACGCATACAAGAATGAAGGAGGGCCAAAAATCCCTGCAAGAAGAAGTGGAAAGCATAAAGAAAAAGATTGAGGAGGCGGAAAGAGTAAACGCTGAACTTAATAACCTCCTCGTGAATATGGGCGGAGAAGCTGAAGCGGAAAAGCAAACACTCCTCAGGCAAATTGAGGAGTTGAAACGCGAGCAAGGAGGAGAGGCAGAAAGCTCAGGGCCAACCGCCAATGAGGGCATCAACCTCGACAATGTGGCAGATCCTGTCGACACACCCATGCAAGATGAAAGCATAGCAGGATCCTCTCAAGAGCCACAGGATCTAACACAAGAAGAGGAGGAAAAATTGTGTAAGGCAATAGAGGAAGAGCTAAGAGAAAGCACGAAGGAAGCCTTGGAATGGGAGCAGAGGGTCTTCAAATCTATGACAATTCAGAAGATCGACGCCAGCAATCTCAGGCGCGAGTGGCTTCAACCCTCTCTCCCATATCCATTGCTAAAATATGAGGCAGCTAAAATAAACAAGAGGATCAGAGAAGAGCCAACGGTACCTCTCTACAATGCAGACACCTCGAAGCCAGAAGGAGTTAAGCTTATAGTGGATTCTCAACCAAAGTGGAGGAAGGCTTGGCTTACAAAGTACCCACAATACCTAATCCACCTGGTAGAGGCACCTAAAGATATCAGAGACAATCTTAGCTTCTGTCCCCTACCAAGGGTTAGGATGTGGAAGGCACAGGAAATTTTGCAAAGAAGCCAACGCACTTGGCTGAATTACCCAAAGCTGCCGGGCGTGAAGGCAGGTGAGAGAATAAGTGTCCAATACATGGTGAAAACCCTAACGGGCGCCATAAAGTTGTTCACTGGCTCACCTGATCTTACATGCATTATGATGAGAAAAATCTGCAGAACCATCTTAGCAGTGTTCGAGACCTTCAAGCCAGGCCAGGTGGCCGACAGCATATTCTTCTTCCAGGATACATACAGATGTGCTTATGATCTGTCAGGTCAGCCTTCCAAGGAGGTGATACATGCGCTGTATCAAAGAATCATGTTTCTACCATCCTATCACCTCCAGGATTTTGAAGAAGCATTCTATATGGGGTTCTTCACCATAAATACAGATATCTTTGGCCCCACAATGCTGAACCTACATGCCAGGTACGAATCACTGCTAAAGATGAGGGAAACGATAAGATGAAGCAGCTGATCAAGGCCATGTGGCGGACGACATGAGCAAGGAGGGGGGAGTGTTAGAAGCTGGACACGCCCCACGGCATCTAACTACTCAGAGGACTATTATTTTTTGTAATTATTCATTCATTGAGGAAAACCTGATTTTTCACCTTGTAATTATTGGGACTTACAGAAGTTTCCAGATTGTATCCCAGTTTTGATAGTTAGATTGAGTAGTGTTGATTTTGGAACTTTAGGGTTTGAGAAATTGTAAGGTATATATACCACTTTTTGACCTTAATGAAAAACCTTTTGTCATTTCAAACAAGTTTTGAAGTCTGTGAGTGAGCGTACTGTGTACGAGAGAGAGAGTGTGAGCTTCATCTTGACGCTACGTGTGCTCCAGAGGTCAGAATCAAGTGCAGAGAAGTGCAGTGTGTTGCCCCCGACTAGAGCTACGTGCCGATACCAACATTGCGCGCGTACGGTCCGGCTTTATGAGCTCCTTTTACGAGCTTCATCGGTTGTTTGGGTGAGCATACGTTGTCCGATTTTGCATTGCTGCATATCCACGCGTTCACATTGAGTAGAACTACACATTAGGTACTTTAGATTTTGAAATGAAGACCTGCAGATTTCGGCCAGACATCCTACGTGTTTCTGCACCAAGTGTTTTGGGTCGGGATTTTGGTTCATAGACCTTAGGGAGAGCGACCTATTGGTATTAGTAGGGTCTCCTTCAAGTTCTATGGTGTTTCGAGATTGTTTGATGGGTTTTGGCTCTAGGGAGCGTTGTCGGAAGTTTCCTCTTTTGCACTCTTGAAGGCTGTGACTTAAACAATTGGTAGAGACCTTTGTAGGAATTAGTCAGGAGTCGGTCGAGTGTAGGTTGACACCTTATGCTTGCTTCCACGCGCGTGCGAGTCCAGCTTCGTCCTTAGCTGACATTACATGTTAGGTGAGTTCTCGCTGTGCTGACGTCCGTAGCGGCGTATCTGTCCAACAATGATCCAACCTCAACATAAAAAAACCAACTTCTCCCTCCCTCATGCGTAAAGGTGCAGTTAGGTGGTCTACTAGGAAATTTATTGAAAACTATTGTAAAGCTAAAGATGCACTCAAGTGGAAGGAAGAGACTAGGTACTTGAAAGGTAATGCTAGGCATTGGTCTTCGTGGGAACCCATAGTGGATGGATTGGGCCTTAATAACCATTGGATTGAAACAACCAAGAATCTTAATAACAAGGGCTTTGAAAATTTGGATTCTCTTTGGAATTATCAAAAAGGAGACTGGAATTCCTTTGAGCATATGAAGATATGTTGCAATCTTTTGCTCCATGAGGAATCCCTCATTGAAAGACTTCTAGAAAATATCTCAAACCTAACCCTTCCTCCTTGCTTCACACCGCTTGATTGGAAAGCTTGGAAGTGTCCAAGAGAAAGAACGTTCTGCTCTTCTTTTACTTCCCCTCAATTTGACCCTTTGTTACTCTTTACTTGTTTCTCAATCCCCTCCACCATGGTTTCCCTTTCACTGAAGAGCTGTGATACAGGATCCGTAGTCACTTTAGCCTTCACGGGACAATCTTTGTCAAAGTGTCCAAATTTGTTTCATTCAAAAAATGCCCCAGAGTAAGTCCCCAAATTGAGCAGAATGGCAACCAGCCTAGCACCAACATTGATCACCATGCTCTTAGGTGGTGTCTTAGAAACATTCCAACCTATACAAACCTGGTTGGAGGCCCTACCTAGGCCTCTCTTTTTAGGCACAATCAAGGGGGTCCTAAGTTGACTGGCAAGCATCCTGAGATTATCCTAAAGCCAGCCAAGCAATCCCACAAATTCCACCCAGACCGAATGAAACCCTTGCAGGGATTCTACCGAGTCAATCACTGGCTCCCATGGCACAACACAGATAACAGTCATGTTAAATAAAAGGGGACCTTTTTCCAAGATCTTTGATACGTCGGAGTCTTCTTTGAATCTAATCGAATATAATCCCTTGGCAAGGTAAGAAATTCTTTCAATTGCTCCTCCATGCACAAGTCACCTCGAATCTATTTGGGACTCTCCCACTGAATCCAAATACTAGTGTAAGTTTAGCTTGCATGGCTAATTGCTTTCTAATTTGGGCTAGTAGGATTGCAAGAAAAATAGCCTCTGCGACCTCAACATGTTACAACAAAGATCATTGAAGGCCCGATCCGCCAACCCGTCTTTGAAAAGCCCACTATAATTTGCCTGAGAACAAGATCCTTTATTACCGTTTGGGCCAGACTCCATCTCTTTGTTGACTTCTTTGAGCTCGTGTTCAAGAAAATCCTTTAAATTTTTCAAATTTTCAAGTCTAAGAGATACACAACCTTTTCTTTATCATAGGGAACCTTTTTAGCCAATAGAGCTTTGTTAGCTTACATGGTCGAATTTCTCGATGAAGCACCACCTGTCATTACGGTTTTGGTTGAAGGTCGCAAGGTCAGCCCCTCCTCTTCTTCCATTGGCTCAACTGCTTTGACCAACAATAATTTCCTATCGGCGGTGAGCATTTGCGAGAACTTGACAATATCCTCCTCCATGGGCAAGGTCTCAACCTCCATTACTTGCACTCATTGTCCGTGCCACACCAAGCACGACTACACACCCTCAAAAATTGCTGCAAAGTTCAAGGAGGAGAAAATAAACGCTTCTACTAACAAGCCGGGTCGCAAGGGAATTGGAGAAATTAATATCGTCAAGATAATAATTGCATGTACCAAAAAGCAGAATAGGGAAGGGAGAGCAATTATAAACTCAAGATAATAATCGTGCTCATTAAAGGCAATAATTGCACAATATCTGCAAGATAATAATTGCAAAAGTGCTATGCTACCCGGATTTGGCAAAGTAAGCAGGTTGTAGGATCCCTAAGCAAGCAAACACCGCATTGTGCAGTGGAGACAAGCTTGTGAGTCCAACCCACATGAAAGTGTTCATGGACTCTCGGCCAATGCTTGCCCTCAGCTCCTGCTCTCCCTCAACTCATGCAAGCCTTCAGTCCCAGCTTGCCCTTAGCTCCCATAACTCCTGGAAGCCCCGACTCGGCCTCAAACTTCAAACTTAGCTCTTGTAGCCCGAGCTTGCTTTTAGCTCCCACGGTGAATTTTTAGATCACCATAGCTTGACTTTTTGGCTTGTGGAAGGCCATAGGGTTCATTGTGCAAGGTTGTTGTAACACCGAGGCCGTTGGATTCTTTGGCTAGATGAGCACCACATGGCAAGGGTCTTTGTAAAATAACTTTGTTGTCCCTTCAATTGTTTCCTTACTTACCTTCTTTGAGAGACAAGTGTCCCTAAGGGATTCAAAATACTTGTGAATAGAAAGCTATTCTTCAAGGCAACATTTACTTTGTCTGCATGCTTGAAAATGACTTTAGAGATCAAAACATTAAACAAAATATTCATAGGAGTTTGATCTTATGATGGAGTCTTCGAGAAAGTCTTTTTGTCTAAGCAACAAGTTTCCTCCTTATACAAATACAAACTGGAAATAATAGTAAAAATTTTCAAATTTGCAAAACATTTGAACTGTTTTCTAGTATATTTTATCTGGTTTTATCCCCTTTACCATCCTTTGCAACCGGCTAACCTTGATTTTCAATTGGCTTAAGCCTAAGCTCATACACACCTTTCTCAAACACGGAGGTATTGATACACGATTCTCTCATTTGAGGATTTCAAAAAAATTCACTTCATTAAATTGTTTAATTATTTTCTATGATTATTTGAGAGCATTAAAATATTATTTTGTTTTGACTGTTAATGTGTCTTTTTATTTTACTTCCTTTTTGTTTTATTTTGTTTTAAAATATTGATGTGCAATGTGCACCATTTACCTTATTATTGGGGCCCCTTCATAATATATGAGCCATTTGCGAGTAGCGGGTACTAACTAGAAGAAAATTAAAAAATGGCCTGATTGAGACTTATCTTAAATGTTATTTAAATTTTATAATATTAAATGGATCTTTTTATTTCACCTTTCATTTTGCATCCTCACATGGCTTGACTTCTCTTGCATTCTATTCTTTTAGAATGCTAAAGTGAAGCTTCACCTTACATAATTCTAGTAAATTCTATATATACAGACATATATACACATATACATACATACATAAATATATATATATACACACACATACATATATATATTTATGTACTTATGTTTATTAAACCTACCTTTTTTTTAATGAAGGCATTAAAAAAGAAGTCCTTAAATAACAAGACATTAGATAGGGCGGTTATAGCATAATCCGTAGTTGAAGACAATGGTGGGGTCAAATCGACCAGTAAGCCGTTCTAGAACCGCTAGTTTGTAATTGTGTGTGTATATGGACAATACAATTTTATATTAAAACAATACAACCACAACACTGATTAAGACCTACTTTTGATAAATCTTTCCTCCTCCCTTACCTTCAATAGACCATCGTGAGTCCTCACCTTCTTTAGAAACGGGCGAGTTTTTCAACTAGACTCACTTCTCCAAAACGTATATTCTTTTTAAAACAGATATTTCAAAGAGGAGAAATTGGCATAAAGATTTCTCACTCCAACACGCATAAATACCCAAATACATGCACAAACACACATGCACATCATGACATTATTGTAACAATCTAAGAAGTTCTCATTTCATTATTTATACAAAGGATGCATAGTAAATCTTACATCAGTATATACTCAAGACGTCGAGAAGGCTTTTTACATATGCCCTTGGCAATAATAATTTAGTGATAAAAATTGCACATGCGTTGTTGGGAAAACAAGAGCAAGGGGCACCTCTATAGCAATGTCTCCCAATAGCGCTCAAGACGCAAGATCAGCATCACAAACGGTACCAAAAGAACCTCAACAAAACCACAACGCAAAGACAAGTGATCTCTTGGGAATTTACCAGCACACGCCCACCCAAAAGACCACCATGAAAATTAGGAAGCACTTACCCTGGAATGGATTTACAGCACACGTCGACCAATGCACTTGAGAGAAAGAGATTCCATCTTCACCAAATAACTCTTCAAAAACACAATTTTGAAGTGTACACACATCTCCAAACAAGAGAGCTTCTACAAACTGCCTGCAAGATGCCATGTCCTGTGCGCTGTGGGAAATAGACTGTATCTCCCAAACCACGACTCCAAAAGGGATGCTTTCAAGCTTCAAAAATTCTCTGCATTTTCTACAATAAAATCTCTGAAGACCACAAATTTCAATTCTATGTACCTCTATGTGAAAAATTGGCGTGAACAGCAAGCTGCCATGGCCCACGACTACACGTAGGAAGACTAGTCAAGGGCAAAAAACTGCATCCAAAAGCATCAAGAAGCCACAACGACCCAAAACCTTCAAATTTCTGATATTTGACTGAACTTTTTTTAGTTTGTACATGAGTTTTTGTTATATACAAGTCCCCCTCCAAAAAACTCACTCACGGGCACTTATAGTAGCCCAACAATTGTCACTAAACTAGCGACTTGCAGTGCATGTACATGTGCTTGCTAAAGCAAGTAAAAAATCCCACAAAAAGAAATCCCACACACATTTTTGACATCGGGCATCATGTCCATATGTACAAATTTACAAAATACGGGGTTCTCAAAATGTGAGCAACATAGTTTGCCACACCCCCAATCTGCTAGAGCATTCATGCTCAGCAGTAGACTATGCAAAAGCTTATGTACAAAGATACATCATGTACAAAGGAATCAGCACCATATACTCTTACCATGATCAAATGGAAAAGTATTATCCCTTGCATTTATCGTGCACACATAATGGCATCCTTCAAAGTCATAAGAACAATCATCAATCACTAGTGAGCTCCAACCATCAACGTACATGTCATACAAACCAAAATACCATGGATCAACATTTTCACCATCATGAGGTGTATTACTCACATCTAAGACCAAACATCCACTGTATCCATGTCATCATGGATATCCCAACTTTCCAAGCTACAATCCTCTTCAACATCCACACATGCATGTGAGGTTTTCATAAGCTTCTTCACCCTTGACAATGCATGGCACACACTAACTTCCCCATGCCCAATTACGCTTGTGTAGCGCAGTAGTGTGTCATGCTCTCTACAGTGGGTGCTCCTCAGTGCAATGTGTGTGACAATCTCACTCAAATTAGAATAAAAACAGGAAACAATAGACAACAACTGAGCTCACAGAGACACAACAGCAACAGTAGACCACAACAGATGACTCGACTATCTCAAAGAATTGATACAGACTCTGGTGTGGCAGCACACTCAGCTCCAGCCCAGGACTCTCAAGTACAATGGGGTGTCGAGGCTCAGATGTGCAGGGCTGGTGAAGATGTGCTCTGTGTATAGACTCACTCTAGACGACTACATAAAGATAATGATGACCAAAACGCTACTACTCATATATACAACCATAAGGAGCCACCAACGGCTCATAAATGATAGCATCTAAGTCTATCTCCACTGAGCTTGAGTCCACTAGACCACCGTATCCCTGCCACGCATCACTGTCCACAATGTCCACTAGACCACCGTATCCCTGCCACGCATCACTGTCCAGCAAGTCCGTCCAATGTGAACCAACCGTCTAGTGTGAGCCGACTAACCAAAGACCAACCGTAAAGTCCGAACTGTACTAACTGTCCTGTGAAAGTGACATTGTACTATCATATATACAACCATAAGGAGCCACCAACGGCTCATAAATGACAGCATCTAAGTCTATCTCCACTAAGTGGTGATCGTGACCTGGCCACCACGTCCAGTAGACCATCGTATCTCTGCCACGTTGATGGAGCAAAAGATGTCGTGCGCACACTCACACACCCAAACAACTCAACACAACACAAGGAATTTACTTAAATTCCTCACCTCACTCACTACCACTAAAAAGCTCCCTAAAAACTCTACCCACAAGCTCAATTCAAACTCCAAACGCCTCGACCTACCAGCCTTTGCCTGCCCGCAAACACTACAAGGTGAGTCGAGGTGATCAACACTTGAAATCAAGCTTGATGGTGACCAAAATATACAAGAAAAAACATCAAAAAACCAAAAACTCCAGCCACAAAAGGCCACTCTCAAACCATTGCAAAAGCTTCACCAAACTCCACTCTATTGGACTCTTTGGAGTAGCGCCAACCCTAATGGTACCGATACAGGGCCACGTAGTCTTGCAGAAAGCCGCACCTTCTTCCCTCAATTTATTGCACACACACATCCATGGAAACCTCAGAACTCCCATAAACTCTCCCAAGTGCAAAATTGAAGAGAGAAAGCTCTCATTCACTCCTCCACACACTCGAAAATAGGACGCGAACGCAACGGGACTGCACTAGACCACCTGTAGGAACCCTGCTTCCTCCCACACACAGAGGGGTGAAAGTGTTGATATTTCTCTTCAAAAGTCCTCCCTCAGCCTGGACCATCATGGCACCTTGAGTGATGTGGCAATTTGAAGCCATTTCACACCTTTTTTGACCTTTTTTGGCCCAGTTTTGGCCAATTTTGACCCCTGGTGGGAATTTTTCGCAGGAAAAACCCCAAACGGACTCCAAAATTCACCAAATTTTGCACGTTTGATCCTCGATACCCAAATCACATTCCCACATCCCCACATTCCATTTTTGACCACTTCTAGGGCGATGCACGTATCACCGCAGATCAGGCACCGCAAATAGACAGTTACCGCATGTGTCAAACTTCTCGAGCGGGATGAGAGTACCCACACTTGTTGCTTGCATTATTTACATTCTAGAAAGCTCAAAAAAATTCTCTAGAACCAAAATAAGCCACCTAAGACCATATCCAAGGCCCCGATACCCTATACGGGCATGTACATGTGTTCGACTGCTAGCGCACGAACCTGACTATTCACAATGTGTACACGTTGCATCTTTTCTTGAACTTGAAACCACTTAGCAAAGCTCCCAAATGCATGTATTTACATCATTTTGTACATATGACCATGCATATAAAAGCTACTTTGTACACGCCAAAAGCGATCTATCAACGTGTCACTGCCTAGCGAGTCCGTCCAGTGTGAACCGACCGTCTAGTGTGAACTGACTGACCAAAGACCAATTGTAAAGTCCAAAATGTACTAACTGTCCTGTGAAAGTGACACTGTAGCCTGCTACAGGTTGCCCGCCACAAGACCGCTCACCGTCTCGGTGAGAGGAAGACTGAAAACTGTGAAAGGAAACTACTAGCTACTGCATATGTACAATGGTGAGCTCCTAAATCAGTCATCCAAGAGATATAGTGGTGGCCAATGCTGCACCTGAAGTATCAGCCTCTCAAAGTGGAGCCATCAAATCAATGGTGGGGCCCTGCTGTATGTGAGCTCTCTTTTCTGTATAACTGGGGCCCCTGGGAAGGGACCAGCCACCTGCTGTTGGGCAGATGGTAGCACCTGTCCTGTAGTGTACTGAGGACGTTGAGTAACACAGCCATGGTGATGTGCTCCAGAAATTCCGTCGCAGCAAGTCACATTCTACATCTGAGACAATGGTGACGATTGAAACCCCTGAGGAGGATACTGTTGTTGTTGATTGTAGTACCGAACTGGAGTCTGTGAGTAAAGTCCCATAAATTGCTGAGAAGGACCCGTTGTTGCATGCTGTACTAGTGTACCTGCTCCAGTCCACCCATACCCCATACCCATCATCGTAGACTTGGTTGCCCTATTTTCATGTAAGAGCAATTCTCTAAATCCTTGTACTTGCTTTTGAAGGTCACTAATCACTTGAGACTTTAACTTCAGGGCCTGTTAGAGTGAGAAAATAGTGGCATCCCTATCGTCGGCGATGGCACTCTCAGCAACTCGCAGAGATCCCTCCATAGCTGCATAAGTAGTTGCGTGACGCTGGTGTGTAGCTGCTAACTGCTCTGCTCCAAGCTCGATGGTGGCAATGGCTTGCCTGGACTCTTGCAATATATCCTCAGATAGCCGAAAAAGTGATGTAGAGTCCGACACTGTGGAAGGTCCTGTAACAGTGTCAGGGTGAAGGCAAGTGGTACGGCTGGTGGCACTGCTCGTAGTGGTGGACTGGGAGCATGTCTCTCTGCCGGAGTAGAGATGGTGGGAGTGGTTGCAGCAGGACTAGGCATAGGAGAAGATGCAACTCCCACTGGGACTTGGGAGCTAGTCATTGTGATAGGAGTAAAAATAGCAGCAGTAGAGAGAGGGACACACACTGTAGAAGCCACAACTGTGACATGCACAGTGTGATCTGCAGCACCTGAACTTACCATCGAACCAGTAGTGGAAGTATGCGAGGAATGTCGAACAGGTTGCTTCACTCGAATCTGTTGGCTTTCCAAAACTGGCAGTGATACTAAAGATTCTACTGTGTCTTTCACTACCTTTGCCCTCTTTTTCTTTGGCTTCCCAAGGAGATCCATTGTTTGTTCAATATCTTCCCTTTTGGCTTAGAGCTTTTACAGCGCATATCCGCATCCACATCCATAGGACGAACAGGTATGTTAATGACCCAGGCCAACATGGGAGCTACAAAGCATTCAAAGATAGATTGCACAGATTGCACCTGAGCTCTGAATCTTTTTGCCCGTGACTGTAAAGAGGTAAATAGAATTTGATGAAAGCCACACCGGATGGTGTGGATGAGGCAGTATAGGCCTTCACAGTGCGAGAATATACTAGGGACGTCACATCTACCTTTGCTTACTTTAGCAGCTCGGACCAAAAAGTAGTACTTGAAAATGACCCAGATCTTTTTATTCCTTGTATAGTCAGCATGACTCGTACTAAGTAGCTCTTTGCATGCCTCGATGGTCGCATCTTTTGAAAGTTGTGAATAGGTTCTCGTAGCCAATTTTACTGTAGGAAAGGTTGTCATTCCCAAAGCGTGACCAATGCGTGTAACAGTCAGTGGGTGCCATCTGACTTTGGGGAAAAACTTGAGAACCTCATGCACCATATCCATGGGAATATTAGAAGGTAGATCGGCCTCTGCTAATGCTGACAGACCTAGCATACGTAGCTGATCTTTTGATAAGACTTCTCGAAGAGACGGATGAGGCTGTTGCAAATGGAAGTTCAAAGTGAATTTGGTTTGAGTTTTGGAAGAAGGAGTCCTAGGAATTTGATGGCTCAATACCTGCGTGATGGCTTTCCTCTTCTTTTGATTTTTCACAGCATCTTCGTGTTCATCATCTTCCTCTTCCTCTTGGCTAGAAGACTCTGAGTCAGAGTCAGAAGCAGAGCCCAAGTCAAACGCTTTGTAATTCTCATCACTGTGATCAGTGTATGTTTCAGTTGGCCTCTGTTGAGACAAAACTTTCTTCTTCCTAGCTTGTTTGCTTGTACCAGCCATTGTGAAGTGTGCTTGAAAATTTCAAACCTAAAAAGCGTAAGTCCCGAAAAGCTAGCTGCTTGAATCAAATCAGTATAGAAGAGCAAGCTGCAAGTGCGCTCCTCACAGATGTAATGCTCTCTGGCCAGTGTTGTGCAGGGGAACTCTACTCCCAGATTCCCAGATGTAGCGCTGCACTTGGAAAAGCTTGATTACACGGGGGAGATGCAGGAGGGCGATATCAGGGAGGAGATGTAAGAGGAGGAGGGCGATATCAAGGAAAGATGAGGCTATCTGTGAAAGGTATTAGAGAGGGGACAATATAAGGTGGTTTGGTTAGGGACGAAGATAAAATTAGATTGGATAGGGGAGGCAAATACGCTAGGTAGGGTACGTTGAGTAGGGGCGAGGGGGAGTAGGGGTAGGGGCGAGAGTGTGTGAGGGGTGGGTAGGGGCGAGGGTCAGAGAGGGGTGGATAGGGGCGAGAGTGTGTGAGGGGTAGGTAGGGGCGAGAGTCAGAGAGGGGTGGGTAGGGGCGAGAGTGTGTGAGGGGGTGGTTAGGGGTGAGGGGAAGTAGGTGTAGGGGTGGGTAGGGGCCAGTAGGGGGTGGGTAGGTGCGAGAGTGTGTGAGGGGTGGGTAGGGGCGAGGGTCAGAGAGGGGTGGGCAGGGACGAGAGTTGTGAGGGGTGGGTAGGGGCGAGAGTGTGTGAGGGGGTGGGTAGGGGCAAGGGGGTGTCAGGGGAGGGTAGGGGCGAGGGGGTTATTTTAGTGGTAGGGGCAAGGGGAAGTTGGTTAGGGTAGGGGCTAGAGGGAAAGCAAGTAGAAAGCAAGCAGTTCTGCAGTAATCTACTGCTTAGGCCCATCAGTAGAAAGGTTCGGAATATCATACGGAGCTCCCGCTCCACCTAGTAAGTGGCAACAACAAAAGGAAGCTTTCTATGCAAGCAGAAATTGTTGAAGTTGTGATTAGGTAGGCAGCAGGCACTGGCGTGGTGGAATATTTAGGCCAGCAGTTACAACAACAGCTTCAGGTTCCGTTCTCCAGAGATGCCTTGTGATACAACGGCAGTACCAGCAATTCGGAGTCGAAGGTAGAGAGAGAGAGAGAGAGAGAGAGAGAGAGAGAGAGAGAGAGAGAGAGAGAGAGAGAGAGAGAGAGAGAGAGAGAGAGAGAGAGAGAGAGAGAGAGAGAGAGAGAGAGAGAGAGAGAGAGAGAGTAGATGCTAAAGAATTAATGGCCGATGAGGACTTCCACACTGATAGAGACATAGTGTACAGAGAGGGAGTGGAAACATAGAGGAAGGATATTACGGAGCAGGAGCTTTGTTTTGGAATTGTGTCTATGTGAGAAGCGACATTAGTGTGTGTGAGCACGTGAGAGAGATACGGGACAGAGAGAGAGAGATGCACCAGAGTAGTGCTAGGAACAATACCAAGAAAAATCCATATTCTATCCGATTAGAGTTGTACCTTAGACCTTTTGAAGAAATCCACAAGGATAGAGAGAGAGGGCAGTAGAGAGAGAGTTGTAAGCTGTAAGGACTAGAGATAGAGATACCCAAGGATATAGATAGACACGGAGACAGAAACAGGAGGAAGATGATTATCCAATCTATGAGTGAATTCAAATAATTAAAAAGGAAAAGCTGGATCGTAGCTGGAATCCAACCCGAATTATGTCAATGAGATGAGAAGGAATTTGATGCATGCAGTAAAACAAGGGGAATTTTAACGATAACACGGATTACAAGTGAGATGAGAACTTGACATAACGTAAATCTGAGAAGAGGGAAAATGGAAAGCTAGAGAGAGTCGAGGATTGAGGACGGGACACTGAGGACTGGATAGTCTAAGGTTGTAGGTGGGAGTTATAACATAACCAGATTCTAAAGAGTCAGGCAAGTGAGTGATAGCACTTTATTCTTGATCCATTTACCACTGGCAAAGGAACGACTGCCAGAGTGACTAACTGGACAGCCCCCTGTGGCACAATCTCTTGTACCATGAATGGCCCTTGCCAAACTAGGACCAGCTTCTTATCTTTCTTCAGATACTTAGCTTGATAGAGTAGCAATAGGGAACCCTATGTTATTTTTGGCTTTCGGAGATGGCGATCATACCACGCTTTGCGACCAAGTTGCTCAGCTTGGAGAGCATGTGAAGCTAACCTCCTTCTTTCTTCTAACATTGAGAGACGGGAGAGGTTTGCTGAAGCAATCCCCGCTGTGACACGAACACTTCCCACTCTTGTTGAACCTGAGTTGAACTCATATGGTGCAATTGCTTCTAGGCCGAAAGCTAGCTGGAATGGGGTGTAGTGAGTGGTTGCCTTGAAGGAGGTGCGATAAGCCCAAACCTTGCCGAGGATAGCCTAAGCCCAAGATGTTGGATGCAGGTGACAAGCTTTCTTGAGAAGGATGATTAGCACTTTGTTAGTGCTTTCAGTCTACCCATTTGCTCTAGGATAGTAAGAGCAAGACTTACGATGAAAAATCTTGTAATTCGTGAGGAGTGTGGAGATCAGGTCGTTGAAAAAATGACTACCTTGATCACTAGTGACTTTCAGAGGGCACCCAAACCTGCAAAAAATATTTTCATACAAAAATTTTGCGACAATGGCGGCTGTACAATCGATGGTAGCCACCACTTTGGCCCATTTTGTTGCATAATCTGTTGCTACCAGGAGATACTTATGATTGCCTGGTTGAGGAGATGGAGTAACTGGACCAACAAAGTCCAAGCCCCATCTCTCAAAGGGCAACCATGCCATAAATACCTGCAGAGGGCGATTTGATTGCTTGCTAGGCTTGGGTGCACATCGCTAGCAGACATCACAAATCTTGACATGAGCAATACCATCTCTAAATATATAGGGCAACCATAAGCCTGTCTCTAAGATTTTTTGCGTCGTGATGTGACCAGGATAGTGGCCACCTATAGGAAGACCATGTGCATCCTCAAGAATGTGGTCTACTTCATGAGGGGAGACGCACTTGCGCACCACACCATCTGGCCCAGATTTGTATAGTTGTTTGCCAATCAAAGACAAGGGTCTAGACTTCAACAATAGTCTTCTTTTTTGCAAGGAAGAAGCATTCTCAGGATATAGGCCAGTAGAGAGAAGATGTAACACATCTCCATATACCATTCTGGGGTTGTGTCCACCTTAAAAAGATGACTATCAAGAAAGTCATCATCAACCCTAGTATCGGGCTCACTTGTGTGTATGCGAGAGAGATGGTCGGCCATGACATGCCTCTTGCCTGGACTAAGAACTACTTCGAAGTTGAACTCCTAGAATATCAGTAGCCATCTCCAGACTCTTCCTGCAACTTGGGGTTTATTCAGAAGATAGCGTAGCGCATGATGATCTGTGATGATAGTGAAGTGAACCCCTAACAAGTAATGACGAAACTTTTGTAAAGAATACACCATAGCCAAACCTTCCCTTTCTGTGGTGTTGTAGTTGCGCTCCGCTTAGGTGAGCAGGCGACTTGCATAGTGAACAGGGTGATCCAAGCTGTACTCTTTACTAGGCTGAGTCAGCACAGCCCCCATAGCCAGTTGACTCCCATCCGTATGCACATGAAAAGGGAGAGACCAATCTGGATCCACTAAATTAGGTGCTTTAGTGAGGTTCT
Source organism: Adiantum capillus-veneris (assembly GCF_014529385.1). Lineage (NCBI taxonomy): Eukaryota > Viridiplantae > Streptophyta > Polypodiopsida > Polypodiales > Pteridaceae > Adiantum > Adiantum capillus-veneris. The sequence continues at coordinate 19,721,436 of NC_140939.1, read as the reverse complement.
CTTTGAGGTATTCAAATGCTTCAGCCTCAGGTTTTGACCATTTAAAGGGATTTGTAGCACTAGTGAGTCGGGTCAATGGTTGACCGACCTGTGCATACATTCATATGAACCTGTGATGATAGCCTGTGTGGCCTACAAAGCTCTGAACACCTTTCGGGTTGATGAGAGGTGGTAACTTCAAGATTGCCACGATCTTCTCTGGGTCAGGTGCTAAACCTTTGGCAGACACCACATGGCCTAGAAGTGTGCCCTCAGTGACCAAAAAGTGACATTTGTTAGGATTGAGTTTTAGCCGTGCCTCTCTGCACCTAAGGAAGACAGCAGAGAGCTGAGCGAGGTGCTTCTCTAGATTTTCCACTGGGGTTGAACATTGGGCACCTGAGAAGGTCGAAAAATCGTCCATGAAGATGCGAAGATGACCCGTAAGTAAAGGAGATAATATAAGATATATTGCTCGATTGAAGGAAGGTGGAGCGTTTTTCAACCCAAACGACATCCTAGTGTAGATAAAAATACCCCAAGGAGTCACAAAGGCCGTCTTAAGTTGATCACTTGGATGGATTCCCAACTGATTGTATCCACTGAACCCATCCATAATACTGTACAATATATGCCTTGCTACATCTTCGAGCACACGCTCAGTGAAAGGTGTGGGGAAACCATCTGAGATAGTTACCTTGTTCAGAGCGCGGTAATCTACGTACACACGGATTTTATTGGACTTCTTCTTGGGCGCTATCACCATGGGTGATAACCACTCAGAGTGCTCCACAAGTATAATGATCCCTACCTCTTGCATTTTTTCGAGCTCTGACTGGACAGCCTCTGCATACTTTGGGTTGAGCTTGCAAGCTTGTCCTCTGAATAGGCTTAGCCCTTTCAACCAGAGGGATAGTGTGGAGACCCAATTCTGGTGGGATCCCTTCCAAATCCTTGTAGGACCAAGCAAAAACATCCTTAAAAGAGTGTATAAAAGAAACTACCTGATCAAGTAATGCGGGATGCTCCCATAACCAAGCTGCTAAGAGGACGTGCTGAGGGTTTTCAGGGTCGCCCAGGTTGACCTTTTTGACCGGGTCAGGAGGTGTAATTGTGGAGGGTACTTCAGAAGTTGAGAAGTGAGCTGCCTCTTGGAGCTTCGAGACATCATGTGCTGGTGTTTGATCGCTTGGAAACTCCGCATACTCTTCTTGTAACCATCCTGGTGGAAGCTCCTCAAAGGGTAAATCTTTAGACACAAACATAATAGAGTGCTTTTGAGGGGGCAGGGCGTCTGATCTGGGAGATGTTAGAGGAAGGGGGGAATCATTGGCGAGTTCATGCAGAGGAGATTTCTTCCCCCTTCAGTGATGTGTTATAGGTTCCTCAAGGCCGACGGCTTTTATCAGAGGAACATTTGAAGCATGAGAATCTGGGATCAACACACCTACTTCTTCAACTGGTACACTATCTGCTGTAGGACTACTCGCTGCTGTAGGACTTGGGACATTGGTGTCCGCCTGAGGAGCTGGGAGAGAGAGTGTTACCGACATAGGTGAGTTTTGAATAGAGACCACATAGCATGGCATCGAGGTGGTAGCTTCCAACCACTACAACAGGTCTTCGTCAGACCCATGAGGTGGGATGGGCTGCTCAGGGTCGGGGTTGGACTGTATTGACAATGAGCTATGATGAACCACTGGATCCATACCTCCTTCGAGCCAAATTGGTTGCATGGGGGAGCCATGAGTATGTATCCACATGGCATCGTTTCCCCAATCATGAAGTGCCTTAGTATGCCGCAACCATGGTCTACCAATCAGCAAAGGAAATCCTCCCTCCACCTGAGGAAGACTGACCACCACAAAATCCAAGCTAAATGTGAAGTCTTGTACCATCAGAGGCACCTTCTCTGCTATGCTCACAGGGTAGACTGTCCTCTGGTCTGCCAATGTAACAGTGAATAGAGCAGGACGGGTAGGCTACAAAACTAAGGCCAACATAGTAAATTCTGGCATCAGATTGATCCCAGATCCAACATCCACTATGACGCCTGAGAATTGATGCCCAAGAATAGACACCGTGAGATGAGGACTTTTGTAGTTGGTGAGGGGAGCAACTAGATATGAAATCATGTAGGACTTCAAGGGCTGCATAGGTAGGTGCCCGCCACTAGGCCCTGCACCAGGATATAGAGACTGGATGATGGAAAGGGTGTCACTTCTAAGATTTGCATCAAGTCGAAGCATGTCGTACAGTGACACTTGCTGAAAGGTGTTTTTCAATATAGACTCTGTTGTAGGCTTCACTCCTTTGATTAGATCTTGCTCTAGTATCTTAAGCTTCTGCAAGTCCTCTACTGCTTCCATGAAAGCACCATGAATATCTGATAGAAGCGAGGTAGGTTGGCTCTTGATGCTACCTGCTGGTTTGTCAGCTACTAAGGGAGTTTGACTCATTTGTGTGACAGGAGATGGTAAAATTGGACCAGGGAGGCTGAGGCCAAGAGCATCTCTCTGTGCGCGTGTGATCACACCAGCCGACTCTTCCACTTTCTTCAACCCATCTGAAGAGGCAACTACAAGAGTGGAGGGTGGGGCCTATGGAATGGTGCTTACTGTGATGAGGTTAAGATTTGGGAATGTAAACTCCTGCTGGTTCTGGTTTGTGCTTGCAGATGTGGATGCTCGTTGTTTTGGGTAGTCCTTACAATAGTGATCCTTAGCTTCAGGACATTGTCGGCAAGGAGGGGACCCTTCTGGCAACGGACATTTGCTTTGATAATGTCCATACTCTCCGCACGTGTAGCACAAAATTGTCCTATTGGAGGGGCGAGGTGGTATCTGCCCTTGCTGCATGGGACCGGATGCTGACGTGTAGAAGCTTTATGGAACTAAAGGAGTACTAGCATGATAAAAGGTGGGAGATGCAAAGTTGTTGTGTATACCTTGCTGCATAGGAGGTGTTGTCAGGAGAGGTGGAAACGGGTTTTGATGGCCATAGGGTGAGACCATGTTCAATGCGGGTGCTAGCCCTTGTTGGAGAGAAGGACCTAGACTTTGTTGTATTTGCCACAATCCCTTGATATAGCAGCAATCCTTGTCTTAGTGCCCAGATTTTTTGCAAAAGTGGCAATAAGTCCGAAGGGACAGTCCTATGGAGGAGCTCTGGAGAGCGACAAGAGCTGCACCATACCATAGCGTTAGTCTCCTACAGAGACTGAATCTCTTCTAGCTCTCTCTTGATTTGATCCAAAGCCTCAAGATGTGGTGGTTTCTCTTGTCTAAGAGAGATTGATTTCTCTTCTTGGAGAGCGCGTTGTAGTTTTAGGGCTTCAATTTCTCTGCACAAAGAAGTCAATGGATCAGCAGGACTTTTCAAAAACACAGAGGGAGTCTCTATGTGAGGGGGGTTGGTAAACAGCTTCTTAGCCCCCTCTATCCTAGTAGTAGCTATGATGAACTCCTCCAGAGTGGCGTCGAGTCGGAGACTCTCTCGGATTTTTTGCTGAGAAGTTTTGGGAAGCACCTTCTCTTCCCACTTCTTAATGATAAATTCACCAGGTTGCTAGGGAAGCTTGGCAACCAGGGACTTGGTTTTTGTCATAAGTTCTACAAAAGTGTCCTCTGGTTGGAGCACCATGTTGGCCAACTCATCCAAACCTTCTCCTGATAGTCACCTGGCATGAATGTTGTAGAGTGCGCAGGTGATGGAGAAGGTAGGAAAGAAGACTACACACACACACCAACACACATCGAGACACACACACACAATCGTTACCCTGCAGCAGCCATTCAACAAGTTGCTCTTCTCTTCTTCTCTTTTGAACTATTATCCAAAGTATATTTACAACATAGTGTAGTCAGTGTCCAGCCGCCCATAGCACAATGGACATATTCTTTAACATCATATTCTTTAACACTCCCCCTCAAGCTCAGAGTGAGCTTGCATATGATGGATTCCCAATGCTTCACGAAAGTAGCAAAACTTCTCCTTTCCAAGAGCTTTTGTGAATATATCCGCAACTTGATCATTTGTCTTCACATACACCAAATCAATCTCATTTGCCAAAACTTTTTCTCTAATGAAGTGATAATGTACCTCAATGTGTTTAGTGCGAGCATGGTAGACTGGATTCTTTGCCAACATGATGCTGCTAATATTATCACAATATATAATGACACTGTCAAGATAGTCAAAACCAAAGTCTACCATAAGTACTCTCAACCATGACTCTTCACATGCTGCCAAAGCTGCTCCACGATATTCAGCTTCTGTACTTGATAATGCTACAGTTGATTGCTTCTTGCTACTCCAACTTATCATACCATTGCCAATGGAAAATGCATAACCACTTGTAGATCTTCTATCCATAAAATCTCCTGCCCAATCTGCATCTGTGTAACCATAAAGACAAAGCTTCCCATTCTTTTCATAAAACATTCCATAACTGACAGTGGCTTTCACATATCTCATAATCCGTCTCACTGCATCAAGATGACTTTTACATGGATTTTGCATGAATTGACTCACAACACCCACTGCATAACTCAAATCTAGCCTTGTTATTGTCAAGTAAATAAGGCTTCCAACCATCTTGCGATACATAGTGACATCCTCAATGTAATGTCCATCATCAAACAACTTCACATTTTGATCAAGAGGTGTATCAACCGGTTTGCACGCTGTCATTCCATACTTCTCAAGAATATCCAACACGTATTGTCTTTGTATCATCCAAATTCCTGATAAAGTATTGACAATTTCAATTCCCAAGAAATATCTCAACTCAACAAGGTCCTTCATGTTGAATTCTCTCAACAAACTCTTCTTGACATGCAAAATTTGCTCAGCATGACTTCCAGTGAGAATCAAGTCATCAACATAGATAACAATAACGACGATCTCTCCATCAACATGCTTCAAAAATAATGAGTGATCAACAGTAGATTGTTTAAATCCAATCTTCTTCAAGAATCTGGTTATCTTTTCACACCAAGCTCTAGATGCTTGCTTCAAACCATACAATGCTTTCTTCAACTTACACACATAATATGGAAACTCTGGATGTTGATAACCCTCTGGCTGTATCATATAAACTTCTTCTTCCAAGTCACCATTCAAGAATGCATTATCCACATCCATTTGCCGTAACTTCCAACCGAACATACTTGCCATTGCTATCACCAATCTGACTGTTGTCATCTTTGCAACTGGACTAAATGTCTCATCATAATCAAGACCTTTTGTTTGTGCATAACCTTTAGCAACAAGCCTCGCTTTGTATCTTTCCACACTACCATCTGACTTACACTTGACTTTGTATACCCTTTTTGAACCAATTGCTTTCTTTCCACTTGGCAAGCAAACCAAATCCCAAGTGTCATTCTTCACAAGAGCATCCATCTCATCATCCATAGCTGACTCCCATTCTGATTTTCCAATTGCCTCTTGAAAACATGTAGGCTCTTTATGTTGCACACATGAAACCATGCATGCATAATGTGTACGCATGTAACCATTGTATGTCAATCTATCAACTGGATAACGCACCCTCTCTGATCTTCTCAATTGTGGTGCACTCTTCTCTTCAACTCTTGCATATGGGGATACATATTTCTCAATATGCTTACTTCCAGGTGTCCTCAAATGTGGTAAATCATGATCTTCATTGAGGCTTTCATCTCCAGAACTCTCTTCAACCATTTTCTTCTTGCATTTCTCGTCTTGCTTCTTATCTCGCAAACGACCGCTCCATGGGTTGACACTTCCTGTACTCTCCGCTGCCATATGTGGTCCTGAAATAGTTCTTGTTGATGGTCCTGGCTTATCAACAACATGATGCACATTCTCTTGCTCTTCATACTCATCTTCTATCATCACTGGCTTTGGTTTATACCATGGTTCATGCTCACAAAATCTGACATCTCTACTGACATAAACTTTTCTTGTTGTAGGATCATAGCACTTGTAACCTTTCTTTTCAACTGGGTAGCCCAAGAATATACACTTCACTGCCTTTGGCTCCATCTTCTTTATTGCTTCATTTGGCACATGAACATAGCAAACACATCCAAAAACTTTCATGTAGGAAACTGTTGGCTTGATCCCATAAAGTCTCTCATAAGGTGAAATTTCATGAATGGCAGCTGTTGGTGTTCGATTCATAACGTGTACTGCTGTATGAACTGCTTCAGCCCAATATGTTAATGGCATATTCATCTCATTCATCATGGCTCTTGCAATCTCTGCTATGACTCTATTCTTTCTCTCAGCAACTCTATTTTGTTGTGGTGTGTATCTGCAAGTAATCTGTCTTCTTATGCCTTGTTCACATAAGTAATCATCAAAACTTTGTGACATGTACTCTCCCCCTCCATCTGTACGTAGGCATTTAATTTGACAACCATTCTCTTTCTCAACCATAACTTTGAACTCCAAAAATACTTCAAATGCCTCTGACTTTGCCTTTAGAAAGTAAACCCATGTCATTCTGTTGTAATCATCCGTAAATGTGATAAAATATCGACAACCATTTGGCGTAGCATGATCACAAGGTCCCCAAATATCTGAATGAACAATTTCCAAAGGACTTTGGCTAATTCTCCCCCTCTTTGGAAATGGTAAACGAGATTGCTTTCCAAATTGACAAGCTTCACAAACATGATCAAAATTCAATCTGCCAAACTTTGGTAATCAACGTACAATTTGATTTGATTGCATATGCTTTAATCTTCTAAAATTGACATGACCAATCCTCTTATGCCATAAATTTGCCCAATTATCTTGAGTGCCTGATTTGTTTGCATACATACCACTGTGTAAACATGGATCTCCAGCTTCCAATGAGAACAAGCGACCTTTCTTTCTTCCACGTGCCAATATCTTGCTTGTTCTGCCTTTGTGAAACTCCTCTATGAAGCAGCCATAATGATTAAAACGGACTTGCAACCCTTGATCTGTCATTTGTCCAACTGATGCTAAATTCTTTGTGATCGAAGGTACATATAGAACATCTCCCAATGTGTTGTATGTCCCGTCTTTTTCTAGCAATGGAACTGAACCAACATGTGTAATCCGATGCATAGTATCATCACCTGTAGCGACAAACTCATCCTCTTCTAACTTCTCTTTTCTGTCAAACCATTCACCATGATATGTCATATGATTTGTGGCACCACTATCTAAATACCAATCATCTGTATGATGTGGTTCCACCATGCTTCCAACAACATGCTCCATAGGAAATAAATGTCCACTCGATCTATTGTCATATATATTTTGATCATGAGGATTGTATCCAACAAAGTTTCCTCCATGTCTGCCATAACCTCGGCCTCTTCCACCACGATCACGATTTTGATTTAGCCTTGTGTAACATTCTCTTTCAAAGTGACCATAAATGCCACATCTGTTACAATATCCATCTCTTTGAGGATGTACAAATCGTCCACCTCCACGTCCACGAGTTCGGGCTCTCCCCCTGCCTCTTTGGCTATAATCGTTGTAACTTTGACTTTGTTGGTTTTGCCATTGACCTCTTCCAACATTGTTTCCACGACCATAGTTTCCTCTTCCACCTCTATTGTTTCCACGACCTCTAGAGTAAAAAACCTGATCTCTCGAATTGTTATTTGATGTAGAAGGACCTGACTTGCCTAACTTCACCTCTTCTTGCAAACAAAGGTTTAATAACTCTTCAAAATCAGGCATGTGTCCTCAAACAGATATAGATGTATCCAATGACTTGTATTCCGGTCCCAAACCATTCAATGTCACTGAAACTAAGTCATCATCTAGAACTTCAACATTAATGCTCGCAAGATCTTCCTGTATTTGCTTTATCTCTGTCACATAATCTGATATGGATCTATTTCCTCGCCATACACAATGTAACCTTTGCTTCAAGTGAACTTTTCGTGGTTCTGTATTGGAGCTATTCATTCTTGCTAGTATCTCCCATGCTTCCTTTGGAGATTGAGCCTTTTTCACATGTGGTATAAAGAAGTCACTAATGTATAGTGAAATCCAATGCATCACTTTCCTTGAATTCTCGATCCACTTCTTGTAAGCTTCTACTCCTGCTTGCCATGTTTTATGTGCTTCAACATTCTCTCTATTTGGTTCCAAACCAACCTCGGGACACTCTTGTTCACCTCTAACATAATCCCATAAACCTTTGCCCATGATAAAGTTCTCCATCCTATAAGACCATATGTTGTAGTTCTCTCTGGTCAGCTTCTCTCCAACAATCTGTGTGACTTGAGTTGAACTTTCTGCCATCTTCACTCTCTCAATTTCTTCCAAAGGATTTTGATAAAATTTTGGCAGAGTTTCGTTTGTATTTGGACAATATCTCAAGTGACAATCTCAACCAAAGTGCTCATAAACACTGATAGAAAATCTCTCACTGCCAAGGGAAAATCCACCGACTCACTTTGCCACAGACTGACTCAGTACTATGCATAAATACTCTAAAACAATGTCCACATGGACTTGTATGCAAATGCAATCCATACGCTGTCCTGTACCACATATCCATACATCCACCTTCTTACCATAGTCGTAAACGACATATGAGGTCTTTCACGGGGCTAGTCAGGGGTTCGCTCCAGTACCTAATCCACCTTGCCAAGGTACCAAAGCTCCCAAGGCAAGGCTTCAAAAAACCTCACTCGACCCTCACAAAGGCTGCAGTTTTCCAAAATACATTGACCGCATATCCATACATAACCACAAAGTACTCAATCTGACAATATAACCGCCTCAACTTCTTCCCACAACCTTTCTTACATAGGCGGCTGTCCATAACGGTCCCACAACAACCAAACATAATCTTCGATAACATAATATCATGATGCAAAAGCTCTATGTCGCTCTCCAAAACCTGTGTAAATGCTGAATTCTTCACCTGTAACCTGTAAATCTACTGCTGAGTGCAAAATTTGACATCTCCTATGCTTGTGTGAGCTGGCTGTTTGCTGCAAAAAATTGCAGATTTTGGCAAATCTGAGTATGCCAATGCGTCCGAAATGCCCAAAAACATAAAGATAGACTCCTGGATCACTGTATTCCGAGTTCGGGTGAGTGAGTTATGACCAAAAAACCTCTCTTTTTTGCTGTTTTCCAGAGCTGCGAAAACCTGTGTATTGACTGTAGCTCCTTAAACTGAGCTCTGATACCACTTTGTAGAGTGCGCAGGTGATGGAGAAGGTAGGAAAGAAGACTACACACACACACACCAACACACATCGAGACACACACACACACAATCGTTACCCTGCAGCAGCCATGCAACGAGCTGCTCTTCTCTTCTTCACTTTTGAACTATTATCCAAAGTATATTTACAACATAGTGTAGTCAGTGTCCAGCCGCCCATAGCACAATGGACATATTCTTTAACATCATATTCTTTAACAAATGCTGCACAGAACTATTGTCTTAAAGCTGCCCAAGTTGCAAAATGGTTCTCTGTAAACTGGCTGTACCATTTGTCTGCTAAGCCATCCAAGGTAGATGGAAAGAGTACCAAATAAGCATCCTCTCTATTAAGACAACGACCCCTACAGAGAGATACAAACCTCATTGCATGGGCGTCAGCATCTTCTAAAGAGAGTCCTTTGAAGGTAGGGAACTTGATGTTCACCTTGGCCAAAACACTTGCCAAAGCCTCCATGGCCCCTTGCTCAGGAGCGCGTTGATCAATAGCCTGCTTCTCAATAGCCTATTGTAGCAGAAAAGGAGAGAGTTTTACTGGAGAAGGTGATCTGGAAGATGTGAAACCAGATGGAGGAATGGGGGATGTCCTGTGTGGAGGTATGGGTAATGAGGTTGATGGACTTCGAACAGGTACCAGGGGTTGTCTTCTGTTGTAGTTCTTTAGAGGACTCAGTAGTGCGCTTTGACGCTCTACTGAATGCCTTGTATGTGTCATGCAGCGACCACCAAACCAACCAAGCTTTGGGCAAGAAAACCTTGAACTGGTTGAAGACTGGTCTAGACTCTACTAGACCAGGCAAGTGACTAGACCAGGCTGGACCAGGGACGAGGAGGACTATACCAAGGTCGAGGAGGACTAGATCAGGGATGAGGACTGGTTGGACCAGGGCGAGAGAGGACTAAACCAGTTGGACCAGGCGAGAGGAGAACAATGCAAGGCAAGGTAGGTGAAGCTAGATAGACCCAACTAGCTTCAAGATTTGTACCTCATAGAGTGAGATTTCACTTGAGGTCCCACCATGATCACCAAAATGAGAGCACCTGTAGCGCGTATAGTGTGTTGTGCTCTCTAGAGTAGGTGCTCCTCAGTGCAATGTGCATGACAATCTCACTCAAAACAGACTAAAAATAGGAAACAATAGACAACAACTGAGCTCACAGAGACACAACAGCAACAGTAGACCACAGCAAATGACTCGACTATCTCAAAGAATTGATACAGACTCTGGTGTGGCAACACAATCAGCTCCAGCCCAAGACTCTCAAGTACAATGGGGTGTCGAGGCTCAGATGTGCAGTGCTGGTGAAGACGTGCTCTGTGTATAGACTCACTCTAGACAACTACGTAAAGATAATGATGACCAAAACGCTACTACTCATATATACAACCATAAGGAGCCACCAACACTCATAAATGACAGCATCTAAGTCTATTTCCATTGGGTGGTGGTGGTGACCTAGTCACGATGTCCACTAGACCACCGTATCCCTGCCACATGTCACTGCCCAGCGAGTCCGTCCAGTGTGAACCGACTAACCAAAGACCAATTGTAAAGTCCAAAATGTACTAATTGTCCTGTGAAAGTGACATTTGTACTACTCATATATACAACCATAAGGAGCCACCAACGGCTCATAAATGACAACATCTAAGTCTATCTCCACTGGGTGGTGGTGTGTGACCTGGCCACGATGTCCACTAGACCACCGTATCCCTGCCATGTGTCACTGCCCAACGAGTCCGTCCAGTGTGAACCAACCGTCTAGTGTGAACCGACTAACCAAAGACCAACTATAAAGTCCAAACTGTACTAACTCTCATGTGAAAGTGACACTGTAACCTACTACAGCTTGCAAGGGTGAGGATGCTCCAGAGCCACGTGCGCTTCACGGTACGGCCTCGAGCAAGGCACTAACTTAAACAAAATTTTATGTATATTTTATACGCAGAGAAAGTAGACGAAGCATATGATCTATCGATCTCTTGCAATCTCTCCATGGCAGGATTGAAAGCGGAGTCCAAGGCATGCATGAAGAGCAGTGCTCGAGAAGCAAGGCTTCTAGTTCGCCATGACACTAGGGAAACAAGGTTTCTAACTTCGACATGGACTAGAAATCACATGCAAGGCATCACTAGCGGACGCCGATTGTTTTTGGAAGGAATCCGACAGATTTCCAGATTCAAGCAGTACCAAGTATGGTACAGATTTGGTGACGCCAGACTCGAAAATTTACGAATCCCACGAGAGAGATCAAGCACCATGCACGACAAGGTCGTAGGTTGGCAGCTTGGAGAGGCTTCAAGGTGCATCCGCTAACGTTCCAGGTACTTCTATTTACGTTTTGGCATTACTTTTTGAAATTTTTATGCAATCATCTGCACTTTTTTTGGTTTTGTGAATTACATCTTGTGCAATGGTTGTCACCCAAGAGATAGGTAGAATTTATCAAGCAAGGCTTGAATGATTTTACGGCAACGCTCTTGTTCAAGTTAGTCACTTCTATTTCTCGACATGGCTTGGCGAGTGTGCTTCATCATTCATTTACAAATTTGCACGGTTTCTGCATCTGTAACACCCTTATCATTTGCATCATTTGTTTAATGCATGCCATGCTGCATTAAAATTTTGAAGATTGCCGACAAGCACAATTTGTATTGACTTTTCAAATGATAAGTATTTGTTGAATGTATGCGTTTAGTATGATGCTACTGGCATACATTGTTGGCATAACGATTAGGCTCACTCATGGCTTGAGTCTATACCGCCTTGACTTGAAGCACAACTCATCAGCGGTTCAATTTGATGCAAATGCATAGCCGATTTGCACTGTTTTTGGACTCTCAAGAAGATTGGCACATCCTGTTGCTCAACTTGATGTAAGGGGCACGTTGCTCGGCATGTCCGACTCCTTGTCACTATTTCTAGCATCTGCCAGAGGATGCTTGCCAGACAGTATTAGTTCATTCCAGTTGAAATTGCTCGACAAGGTCGATTCTTTTTCTCATGCTCTCTGTATTTCAATAGCCACATCAGTTGGCTATTAGAACTAACAGATTTTGGTGAAGCAAGGGTTCAATTTAGGGATCTTGCATTGCGGCTTCTCTCGTTTGGCATATGCTATGAGCATACAGATTTGGGAGGGATTAGGCAATGGGCTTGCAAGTTATTTTATTTCGTGCCCGACGGGCATATATGGCGCAAGAGAGTGAGTTGTGCATACGACAACTTCCACTCGTTGTGTATATGACCACTGCCACTCGCACAACATATATGGCTATGAGACATCTATGAGACAGGAGATATGGCTATGAGCCATCTGTCCGATAGCCAAATATGGCTATGAGCCATCTGTGAGCAAGTTTCTCCTACGAACTCTCGGGACCCCTGTTTACAACAATGGCCAGTTTTACACAAAGCAAGGCTTCTTACTTGTGCCATGGTATTGCCCATTGACTTGGAATCAAGGGCATTGGTCCTCAAGTTCGAGGAACTGGCATAATAGGGTTATCACCTCACAGAATCCCTACCTGTTTAGAATGTGCAAGGCACTTATGGTTTTTGCTCTCACGTTTGAGGCTATCACTTTTGCCAAGGGCTTAAAATTCTGTATGCACGGCATGCTAGCTAGGTGGATTCAATTCTACCGCCTCATGAAACACGCTTCCACTATAACACCAGACACTTTGTCAAGGACAAGATAAGTTTTGGATTGTTTAACATGATTTTTGGGTTGTTGTCAAAACACAACAACACTAAAAAGAACCTAAAACTCGAACTTAATTCAAAGGCAAAGTGCTATCATTAAGTCACATTGGTGTCGTCGCAACCACATACATGGTAGGTGGGTCAGTCTGTGACTTGTTTGTGTTGTTCTGTTACCTCTCTCGATGAGAGAGTCATAGCAGAAAATTGTTGCATGCTTATAGGATAAGATGCACGTTAGGCATAAGATGCACAAGAGCATGGCAATCAACTATGCACATCATAGTCGTTAAGGAAAGTTCATCAGCCTAGCATGCTCTTCTTTTCTCTCTTTCTTATTTCTCTCTCGAATAATGAAAACTTTTGAAGAATATTTTGATGCATGTTTTGCTCGTGAGTCAGCCTGAGCCAAGGTGCTCTAACTCTCAGCTAGAAAGTGGCCAAGATGCCACTCCAATGAGTCTTCATCGGTTTCTCGATTGAACACTAATTTGTTATTGGCATAAGGGCTATGAGCCACACAGGCTAAGAGCCATTGTCAGACCTAGGGTAAGACCCAAATGATGGCATTTCTTGGGTGATTGTTGTCCAGCTTGAACATATTTTATCCCAACGAGTTCCCATCGATGTTAATGTCCAAGCAAGAGTCTTGCCATTATAGATCTTTTGGGTGTTCTGTACGTACTCCATGTTTTTAGTGCAACGCTCGAATTGAGTTTCTGATAATCTGAAACTCACATCAGCTGATCTCTACCACGGAGCCCCCACGGAGTATAGATGCAGCAATCAGTTGAGACAGCATGGCTGTCCATAAGAGCTAGACATCTCCCTTGTCTAGATTTCTTGCTCTCTCTATAGAACTACGAGTGTCTATGGCAGCACAGTTTTGGTGTAAGACCCAACAGGTGATTTAGTTTGATCTATTCCCGTTATACTTTCAAGGAAAGAAGTCCGCAATAAAATACCACGCGATAACAGACAAATTAAACTTTTCAAGTTGATTCCAATCATTCTGTACACGGTTGAATATGTTGGTTACCGTTACCTGCTAATTGAGTAGTTTCTACGAAAGGTCTTACCAAGGGGTTTGACTACGTAGATTTTAACCAAAGGGTTTGGATTGCGAAGGCAATACCCAAGGTTTCCAGTGCAATGTTGCTTGGTTTTTTCTCAAGTCGTACAAATACGAATGAATGTTTCAGAGACATGCCAAGGACATGTTGCAACAACGTATTTTGGGCCATAGTGTCCAATATACCTTTCTGCATTATGTTGTTATGAATCCACGTATAGGGTTCAATTTGGCACATGTTGTCACATGGGATACAACATGGTCTAGGAACTCAAGGAGTTTGGTTTAGACAGTGTGGAGCAATGAATGAGGGTCCCTCTCACTCTTGTCGCGAAGTGTTTGCAGTTACCTCCACACACAAGTACAGCTCGTACTTGATGGATGTCACTTTTTCTGACATCCTTATTTGCAATATCTTCCACATGTGGCGAATATGAGTCTCCGGAACTGACACTGGCGCCTAATTCCTAATGATGTGTCATGACAAAGTCCCTAGCTGCTGGTCGCATCCGTTCATTAGAACATTTGAATCACACAGTATCAGGCACAATTTCAGTGGCCAGAAATTATTAGGTACTAAGTACAGACTTGTTGCGATTACAAGTGCTGTGGAAACCACCTTAACGGAGGGTCGTTTCTATATATAGCTAAGTATGCTACGTTCATGAGAATGTCTCATGGTTGGTACCTAGGTGTGACTGGGTTGTCACATTCTTTATGGTCCAACTTCTGTTGCAAGACTTTCACGTACGTATCGTGGAAATTTTTGTCATGGAATTGCGGTTTGGATATGTTTGTGTTAAATGCATGCACACTAGGTGTTATGGGCCCTAGTGTTTAACATGCATTTATTCGAAGCGGCATGCAAATTCATGGACTTTCTTCTTTTTGCACCCTTTTGCACTGCCCGTGCAATCTCTCTTGCAGATTTATGAGTTTACACCCTGCCATACAAGGTAATGGCTCAGTACGAGTGTTTGTGATTGGCTGCTCTAAAATCCAATCTGCTTTCAACCTAGTTGGTTGTCTCCATTCCATATCGAGTATATGGTTGGATACTCAATGGTTGGGTCATAGTTTGTCGTCAATCATGGAAGACTGTCTGTAAGTGGTTGGGGGTAAGCATCTCACTCTTACTGCTGATATTCATCCCGCGTTGGATGGGCAGCTTACAAGCATTCTATTTAGTACTAAAGGATATGCTAAGTGCATACGTTAGTAAATCACGCTAAAGGATATGCTAACTGCATATGTTAGCAAGAAGCGACACAGCTGGATCGGTTACCTTTCTAGTTTGGAGTTTGCTTCACATGATGAAAGGCATGTTATGACTAGTTTTAGTCTCTGCTTGTTATTCTCAAGTTATCAACCTTGATCATCAGTTTTGATGAGGCTGGTTACTGGCAAGAAACAACAAGTCAAGGACTTGGTTGCTGCTGATGAGTATGTCAGCATATTACTTTCATGAAAGGTTGAGCAGAGGTTTTATTGCATGTTTCTAGTACCTTCAAAAAGTCTGAAAATTGGTTATTCCTTTAGACACCTCTTAGCTGTGGTTACTCCTTTAAAGTACTCAAGTGAGTTGTAAATTGAGTTACCTGTTTAGATACAAGTGGTTGCAAAAGGACAATAATGTTGAAAATCAAGATGTTGCTCTTGGTTTCATTGAACCTCCTCACTGCACCAAGTCTCGGTCATATGGACAATTGGCCCGTGTCTGGGTTGCCAATCAGGGAAACATCAATGTTCTTACAAAGATACTACCATTTGTGTTTTCGAGGACGAAAACACTTCTCCAAGGGGGGAATAATGTCACGCCAAGGGCCATGCCTAGGGATAGGACGGACATGCAGTCAAGGGGCACTATATTCAGGGACTAAGAGTCTATATATATGCACTGTTGGGTGGAGAGTTGCATGGTCCAGTCCCCCACGGTCTTACACATAACTCCGTCGTGAAGTGTCCATTTGAAGTGTTTTCTACTTCATCACGTTATAGGTGAAACCTCTTTGCGACATTGTGCATTTCTTGCGGTAAAACTGTGTTTTTATTGCGGCTTGCCTTCTTCTTAATTTGCTCATAATTTAGGATTTACATAATAAAATTGCATTTTATGGATTGGAGGGGTGTTGGTGCAGCATTACTAAGCTCTAGGGTATATTTGGGGGGCCGAAAACAGTTAGGTCAAATCTACTCAATAGATAATAAACATGATTTTAACAAGTGGTCAAAAAGGGAACTGGAGGACATGGGTATGTATCTTTAGATATTGCCTATCCATCCTATAAGTTTTGTCTTGTTTTGACTTTGTCTACTTAGTGAATAGATGAGATTTGCTTGCAGTGTCGTAGATAGCAATTGCAGCATAACATGCACATCTGAGTGTAGTTTCAAATAGATAGGAATTGAGTGTGTTTTCCAAGAGCTTGACAATCTCTTATAGCCTCCATGCACTAATCAAGTCGACTCCATCCCACGGTATGACATTTATATTCGAGGTTTTTACTATCACTACAATAAGATAGCAAGGCTTGACATTCAAGGAGCCTTTTGGTGTTGTTGCCGGGGATTAAACTAGAAAAAACCTCAGTGCTAATTGTTTGAAACTTCCTCTAGGTTCACCTAGAGAATGAAAACAAACTTTTA
Organism: Adiantum capillus-veneris; assembly: GCF_014529385.1. NCBI lineage: Eukaryota > Viridiplantae > Streptophyta > Polypodiopsida > Polypodiales > Pteridaceae > Adiantum > Adiantum capillus-veneris. The sequence continues at coordinate 19,704,815 of NC_140939.1, read as the reverse complement.
GAAACCGCACGATTGAGGTGTGTCTACTTTGATTGTGTAGAGGTGTCTTGGGAGTAGTCATACTTGCCGAGGACCTTTAGTCTTAGATTAGATTGATTTGAGAGTTTGATGGCTTGGACTATGAGTCTGAGGATTGACGCTCTTTTTTAAAAAGGAAAACAAAGAAAAACTAGTGTTGGTAGACACTTTTCAAAACTTGACAAATGACTTGTTTATAGTGTGAACATCTAGTGCAAGTCAAAAAAGTGGAAAAAAACCTCTTCATTTCATCCTAAAAGATAATAAGCATGCTTATTATCTCATGCCCTGAAAATTCCTCTTTTTGAAAAATTCTCAAAGAGGATTGTTCCTAGATTCCATGTTGCATTTCTCATATGGAGACAAATGATGTATTTTGCCTTCGGCCCTCAGGAGATAGCGATATTGCGAGATTGACAAGAGAGTTGACGAACCAAATTATAAATTTTGGTCTCTGGTACATGAATTTTGTTTTGTAGAGCTTCTCTTGTGATTATAACATGTTTGGGGTACTCATTATTTTTTACAAATTTGTAGCCTTCTTGTCTCTAATCTGCCGTGGAATCGCCAATCCGAGGTGGTTGTGTTAGATGCACAACTTTCACTGGTGCTGACCTCGGAGGACACTTCCTTCATCGATGTTGTTGATTAGTTTCAATCAATCAATATATTGGATGTAGTCAAGGTTTTACTTCTAGCTTACAATGAAGAGTAATTCTTGTCTATTTTATCATTGTTTCTATGTTTTGTCTATAGTGAATAGCATCATAATTCCTAATTATTTGCAAATAGTTCACATTTTAGCCTTATTGAAATGAACATCGAGCACAATCGGTGCTACCTTGCAAACTCTACGCACAGGTTTCATGTGAATGTCTAAAGGTAGTTGTGTATTGATCGATGCTACAAATTATATGCAGCATGTCATCACCATTTGTTATGTCCTACAGATCTATCCAAAAATTTGTGGCTGCTTGGGAAGCATTGACCCAGAACAATATATGGGAAGACATGATGATTCTTAGTTGCAAGGTGCCCAAATAAAATGACGGGCATTCTTGAGGATGGAGAGTTCTTGCAAATGTAGAGCTTTAATTTATTAGAGCGCATTTATGCCAAGGAGCGTAGAAGTGTAAGTGCAGTCTTTTACTTTTGCAATCGTTTAACGATTTCTACATACATTTACTTAAGGTAGGATTTTTGTTTGCAAGCAAGGAACTTGGCAGATTATTTCAATATCCACATCGAGGTATTCAAAACGACGATGATACAAAATACGATCAATCTTGTGGAGACACGTCATGAAGGAGCCCCCGACACATTAGTCCTGCCCCAACCAAGGCCACAATTACAACCTCCACCTCAAAGGTACGATCCAGTGCCTTGAGCATCACAACAAGCTCGTGAAGTTGCCTCTCCTTGTCTCTCTAATCATTCTGCCTCTAGCCTTTTTGTTATACCTGATTTTGAAGAGGTCGAGGAGCCCAGTGCACACTCCTCTCCTCAAACCCCAATTGATTTGCTTTTATACCTTCAGGTCAAGAATACAAGTAATCTTCTAGCTCTTTTATAGTGTAGGAGTTCACTGATATAAACTTGAAGCATTTAGCCTCGCTTCATTTGTCTCATGAGTCATAATCACATAATCTTGTACATTTTTAGTCCAAAAATGAATGCTAAAAAGAAAAGATAAATTACAATATAGACTGTTACAAAGGCTCGTTTGTTAGCAATGCAGCTAACAAGATTCCACGATGTGAGCGGTCACCATTCTTGGATAGTTATTTGCGATCAAGGTTCCAACCAAAAGTTCCATACATAATTTTCTTATGAAGGCTAAGGTTATTTATGATCAACTATCGGCTATGAAAAGTGCATTGATGAGTACTCAGTTGGGAGGTCATGATATTGCATGAGGAGTGTCTATGACACTATCCTTACAAATCACGAAGGAAAAGCTGGAATTTGATGATCTCGGCTCTTTTCTCACTGAGGAGGAAATCATGTTAATCACTCAAGGAAAAGTTGAAGTTTCTAATAAAGGTGGTGAAGCACTTGCTGCTTTAGATTCCAGAAAGAAGTCCGCTAGCTGATGTTACAATTGTGAGAAGCATGGTCATAAGGCAAAGGCAAGTATGATAAGTAAAGCAATGATAATGACTCATGGAAGGACAATAAGGAGTGTGCTAGTGTGACTACACTAGCAACGACTCTAACCTTCTAGTCAAGTGGATTTCATTGCTACCACTAACGTCAGCCAAGGAGAGGCTTCTGAGTGACAGAGGAATTGTATGCCTTGCATCCATCTAGCATCTTCAAAAGGATAATTCTTAAACTTAATAAGATATCGTCGGATAGTCTTACCGCCTCTTAGTACCTTGTCTTCATGTCGGAGAATGGACTGGGGCTAATGATGCTTCCTACAAATGATTTGGAGCCATGTGTTGGAGTTCAAATTATCGATGTTTGAACCCATGGGGCGGAGTTCAACGCACATGCATCTAGCAAGGAAGCAATACAACATATCTAAAACACTATAGATGTGCGTACCAATCCATTTTTGTTGTTTGGATTATGGAAGGATGTGTTTCAAAGTTCATTATCTAGGAAAGTTTGGAGGGGATGTATTCACAGTTCAAGAATGGGGATTCTTGGACGTAGTGTGGTCTACAATTCAATTTTATATGAGGCAAGTGGTGCTCAAGATGGAATTCTTCTCAAGTGTAAGACCGCGGGGGACTGGACCATGCAACTCTCCACCCAACCGTGCCATATACAGACTCCTAGCCCCTAAATATAGCGCCCCTTGTTCGCATGTCCAACCTGGCCCTTGGCCCTGCCCTTGGCCTGACATTACTTCCCCCTTGGAGAAGCGTTTTCGTCCTCGAAAACACAAGTGGTAGTATCTTCGTAAGAACACTGATGTTTTCCTTATTGGCATCCTCTACACGGGCCAATTGTCCATATGACCGATACCTGGTGCAGTGAGGAGGTTCAATGAAACCAAGAGCAACATCTGGATTTTCAACATTGTTGTCCTTTTGCAACCACCCGTATCTAAATGGTAACTCATGATAACTCATGTGAGTATCTTGAAAAGTTCATAGCTACTGAAAGATAGAATAGGGAGTGTCCTCATGTCAGACTTCTGAACATTTTGGAACACACAGAACCACATGTTCACCCCTAACAAAGGTTACATGCCAACATACTCTGTCAACACACCTACTAAGTCCTTGACTTATGAAACTATCGGTATCCAACCCCACCACAACAGGTGTTCAAAGTTGAAAACCTAACCTAAGCAAATTCTAGAATAAGGAGAGAATCACCTATTCAGAATGCATTGTGCTAACGTATGCTCTTAGCAGATCCTTTAGCACGGTTTACTAACGTATGCGCTTAGCATACCCTTTAGTACTAAATAGAATACTTGTCAGTTGCCTATCCAACGTGGGATGAATAACAGCAGTAAGAGTGAGGTACTTTCCCCAACCACTTACAGACAGTCTTCCACGACTGACGACAAACTATGACTCAATCATTGAGTATCCAGCCATATACTCGATATGGAATGGAGACAACCAACTAGGTTGAAGGTAGATTGGAGGTTCCAGCAACCAATCACTAACATCCATACTCAGCCATCACCTTGTATGGCAGGGTGTAAACTCAGACGAAATATGCAAGAGAGATTGCACTAGCAATGCAAAAGGGTGCAGAAAGAATAAAGTCCATGGATTTGCATGCCGCTCCAAATAAATCTGTGTTAAACACTAGGGCCCATAACACCTAGTGTGCATGCATTTAACACAAACATATCCAAGCCGCAATTCCATGACGAGACTTTCCACGATACTTACATGAAAATCTTGCAACAAAGTTGGACCATAATAGAATGTGACAACCTGGTCACACCTAGGAACCAACCATGAGACCTTCTCATGAACGTAGCATACTTTGCAGCAAAAGTTGGACCATAATAGAATGTGACAACCCGGTCACACCTAGGAACCAACCATGAGACATTCTCATGAACATAGCATACTTTGCTATATGTAGAAACGACCCTCCGTTAAGGTGGTTTCACAGCACTTGTAATCACAACAAGTCTATACTTGGTACCCGACAATTTTTGGCTACTGAAATTGTTCCTGATACTGTGTGCGTCAATTGGTCTAATGAATGGATGCGACCAGCACATAGGGACTTCATCGCGACACATCATTTCGAATTGGGCGCCAGTGTCAGTCCCAGAGACTCATATTCTCCACATGTGGAATATGTCTCAAGTAAGGATGCCAGGAAAAGTGACATCCATCAAGTACGAGCTGTACTTGAGTGTGGAGGTAACTACGAACACTCTGCGACGCGAGTGAGAGGGACCCTCATTATCATGCTCCACACTGGCTAAACCAAACTCCTTGAGTTCCTACACCATGTTGTATCCCATGTGACAACATGTGCCAAATTGAGCCCTACAAGTAGGTTCGTAACAGCATAAGGCAAAAAGGTAGATTGGACACTTGGCCCAAAATACTTTGTGCCGACATGCCCTTGGCATGGCTCTGTAACATTCAAGCGTACTTATACGTCTTGAAAAAAAAACAAGCAAAGTATACAAAAAATGGAATAACACCAAATTAATAGATGCGTACCTGGAGGTTTGAACGGAATGTTCACTTACCAGTATTCAAACGGAGAGGAACACATCTCCTACCTGAAAAACAAACAACATTGCACTGGGAACCGTGGGTGTTGCCTTTGCAATCCAACCCCTTTGGTTAAAAGCTACGTAGTCCTTTGTAGAAATTGATCAACTAGCAGGTAACGGCAACCAACATAGGTAACCGTGTACATAATAAATCAACTTGAAAAGTTGAGTTTGTCCGCTATCGCGTGGTAGATTGCGGAATTCTTTCCTTGAAAGTCTAACTGAGAGAGATCAAACAGTGAGAATCCTCAATGCAGAGCAACTGTGATCCTCAATGCAGATCATCTATGATCCTCAATGCCTATGGGGTGATGTAGCAGTCACCTGTCGGGTCGTACCCCAAAATAGTATGTCCATAGACACTCCGTAGGGCTATAGAGAGAGCAGGAAATCCACACAAGTGAACTGCCTAGCTCATGTGGACAGCCATGCTGTCACCACTGATTCCTGCATCTATACTTCCTTATAGAGATCAACTGCTGTGAGTTGAAGATTATCAAAAACTCAGCTTTGAAAACATGTAGTGCAAAAATGACACCCTAAACATCCGTAATGACAAGACTCTTGCTTGTGCATTAACGTCGATGTATACTTCCCTGGGTAGATCTGTTCAATCTTGAAAACAATCACCCCAAAGAATGCCAATAGTTGGGTCTTACCCTTGGCCTGGTAATGGCTCTTAGCCGGTGTGGCTCATAGCCCTTATGCAAATTAGTGTTCAATGGACGAACCGATGAAGACTAGTTTGAGTAGCATCTTAGCCACGTGCTAGCTGAGAGTTAGAGCACCTTGGCTCAGGCTGACTCACGAGCAAAACACGTATCAAAAGATTCTTAGAAGATTTTTCATTTTTCCATTAAAGAGAAGGAGAGAGAAGAAGAAGAACATGCTGGGTTGAGGAATTTTTCTTAAATTTCTAGAGTGTGTGCCCAATCTGTGTGCTTTTACACATCTTATGCCTGACTTGTAGCTTATCCTATAAGCATTCCACAGTTTTCAGGTGTGACTCTCTCAATGAGAGAGGTAACAGAAAAACACAACCACATTTTGACCTACCTGCCTTGCAGGGTCGTGATTGTATGAAAATGAATTAGCATTGGAACTTTGTGTGTGAAATAAGTTCTAGTTTTAGGTTCCTTTTAGTGTTGTTGGGTGTTGATAGCAACCAACCATCATGTTCAACAACCATCACTTAGTCTGTCCTTGACAGAGTTGCGAGTGTGACAGCGGAAGCGTAATCTCGGAAGTGGTGGACTCCATGCCACTTGCTTAGCATGCCTTGCATGCAAAAGCGTAAGCCCTTGGCTACTAGGACAGTCTCAAGCGTGAAAACCCAAACCAGAAGTGCCTTGCACATAATAAACTGGTAGGGATTCTGTGAGGTGACATTCCCTATTTGGTCAGTTCCCCAAACTTGGGTGCCAATGCCCTTGATTCCAAATCCATGGGCAGTATCTCGGCACAAGGGAGAAGCCTTGCTTCGTATAAAATTGTCAAAGCACTGGTCATTGTTGCTGCAACCAGTTCTCATGAAATTTGGAAGGAAAAACTCTTTCCAAAACGGCTCATAGCCATATGTGCACAGACGCCCTCGTATAGCGTATACACCTGTCTGGTACATAATGAAATAACCTGCAGTAGGAAATAACCTGCAAACACATTGCCTATTCCTTCCCAATTGTGTATGCTCATAGCATATGCCAACATTGGGAATCTTCAATGGCAGATGCCCAAATTGAAGCCGTGCTTCACATAATTACATTTGTTCGCATAGCCAACAGATGCTTCTGCTAGGTGTTAGTGCCATTACCCGTGACAAGGTACATGATGTGTGCGATGATGCATAGGTATAAACTCCATGCTTCACCATTTAGGATTGTCTCCATCGACTGACGTGCGGAAGTAATTTGCCGAAGAGCCACGCCCTAGAAAATTTGGAACCCCAAACTCAAAGATGGAGAAAGAAATACTCCTGTCAATCGTGTGAGAACTGCAATGCTCAGAAACCATGCCGAGAACCGGAATTGGCTGGCGCCAATAACAGCCTTGCTGTAAAAACCTTCAATCCATGCTTAGAAAACCAATACACCCCTTGGGCAGCAATCACGGCACAAATTGACATTCACAAACCCAGCAAAGTGCAGATGATTACATAACCAAATCAAAAAATTACTGCATACCATGCGACTTGCCTATCTGTCGATGACACATGAGCATGCATGCCAAGCATGTCGAATCACGTTAGTAAACCGTGCTCAACAATCAAACGTCACCTTGGAGGCTAATCGAGCCTTGCTTGAACATAACAATGTACAACTTATGCACCATCTGTTATGGATACCGCCTCCCAAAACTGTGCATTTCAATCGCGTAGAACCTGCATGACAACAGCGGAAGAGCATGCTTCGAGGGCCTTCCCGAAGTGCTTCCTTGAATTGACAAGCCGTGCATAAGGACGTATGGCTGATATTTTCAAGCTTCATGCAACCTTGACTGTCTTCACCCTTCCCGAAGTGCTTCCTTGAATTGACAAGCCGTGCATAAGGCCGTATGGCTGGTGTTTTCAAGCTTCATGCGACCTTGACTGTCTTCACCCCTCTTCCTTGAACTTGAATGGTTGCTCGCAACGATGATTGGCAACCCTCAAGCATTAGGCATACAATACCCGAAAGCTGCAAGACTGCAGAAACGTGTATTGCACTCGATGTGTAGGTCAAAATTGTCCTGGCTTTGTCGTACAGGACGAATAGGGTTGGAGGGGGTTCATTGTAGGCACCTCCCCTTAACTGGAAGGGCCCTAATCCCCTTGGGCGGCGGATATGAGGACAAACTTTTAAAAAAAAAAAAAAGCAAAAACTCCCTCTGCAGCGATGGCGGAACTTGCGCCCTGCAAGAAGTGCTCATCATATGAGTTATGGGCCAAATCACAGTGCGCTACAGGGTTGAAAACTGCTCCTCTCCCTCCTGCGAGCCCAAAGACACCGAGGACACTCAATTCGGCTCAGGTCCCCGGTCCTGGCTCTCCTTGTGCGCAGGCAGCCGCTCCCACGGCCCTGCATGTCGAGCTGTCCAAGGGGCATTGCCCTCCTTGTGGGATCCATAACCGGAGCTTTCCGAAGGGCTTTGCATGCAAAACTGAAGCATCATGCAAAGCTTCCACGAGCAGCATGCAGCCCCTTCGACCTGCAGCCCCTCCATCTCCCATGCTATGCTAATTCCATGGCGAAAGAAAGACGAGAATTGATTTGCCTACGCTTCTCCATGCTGAGAGAGAGAGAGAGAGAGAGAGAGAGAGAGAGAGAGAGAGAGAGAGAGAGAGAGAGAGAGAGAGAGAGAGAGAGAGAGAGAGAGAGAGAGAGAGAGAGAGAGAGAGAGAGAGAAGGCCCTGCCTCTTCCCCTCCTCCATGGCTGCTCCCTCCCCTGAGCTCTGATACCAATGTAAGACCGCGGGGGATTGGACCATGCAACTCTCCACCCAACCGTGCCATATATAGACTCCTAGCCCCTAAATATAGCGCCCCTTGACCGCATGTCCGTCCTGGCCCTTGGCCCTGCCCTTGGCCTGACATCAAGTGACACATTGATAATAGAAAATTCCCACCATGACAACTGTTGCTAGAGTGTCCATGGTAGCTTCTTCATCAACTTGTTCTCACTACTTATGTCCACTTTGAGTTGCAGAGAGGATGTTAAAGTTTATAGCATCTCAAGTGAATAACACAATGCGATCCCAATATTTATTTTGTCTTTAGGTATTTATTTTGTTTATTTGTCAAATCCTGGGTAGGGCAATTCACTAAAATAAGTATATAAGCACACCTAGCCCCAACTGTAAAGTAATTCATTGCCCAGTTGGTTGGTTTAGCAATCTCTCTCTCTCTCTCTCTCTCTCTCTCTCTCTCTCTCTCTCTCTTGTATTCTTCCCATTTCTCTATGCTTTCCTGTATGTATCTACTCCCCGATCCCTCCCTCTCAAAGAGATAGCTTTCTTGCATTCTTTGTTTGGTCTTTGTCTCTACTTCTTGTGAGCTTGGAGAGTCGAAGCACAACAAAAATGCAACTTTACCAATGCATGTGTTTGAGGGCACTTCTGCATGTAGAGTGAACGTTAGCAGTTCTCTAAACTTTCCATTTGCAGAAGCAAGCCTTGTTGACTGTGGGATAGAGAACTTTCTTTCCTGACTCTGATATAAAGGTAGAGTTGGGAAAAGAAGGTTTGCAAAGGTATATGACAACCTCAATGAGAAAACGAGGACGTCTTAACTGCTCTTAAGAGTATATTCTTAACCCCAAAAAGTACCATCTATACTATCTATTAAGCAGATAGGGATTCCAATAGCCATGTGGCTGCAAATGTAGCCTCCAATTGCTGGAACCCCTCATGTGCTTTTTACTGAGTGACGACAGGAGGCTACAATGTATGGTTTTTTGAGTGACGACTAAGCTCCCATTGTCATTATCAATTTTTATGTGGAATCTTGATCGCCAGATGCATCCACGTGTCCGTTCGCAGTGGCGGAAATCGTTTTTGTGTGTGTGTGTGTGCATGAGCGTCCTTCATGTGGGTGAGAGGCCCGACCTCATGAGAGCCCAAGCCTCACAGTCCAGAAAAACATTGGGTTGCCATGATATAGTCACTATAGATGGCGGCTCTGGGGGAGAGAGAGAGAGAGAGAGAGAGAGAGAGAGAGAGAGAGAGAGAGAGAGAGAGAGAGAGAGAGAGAGATAGAGAGAGAGAGAGAGAGAGAGAGAGAGAGAGAGAGAGAGAGAGAGAGAGAGAGAGAGAGAGAGAGAGAGAGAGAGAGAGAGAGAGATCATAGGCTTTTTTTAGTAAGTCCCCAAGCACCGGACACTTGTCCAATTCACTCCTAGACCTGTGCATGTGAATGTTCCTCTTAACAAACGTGTCGACCACTTCTCTCTCTTTCTTCGTATGAACCCTCCCTCCTACCACTAGCAATATCGCTTTTTTGGGGGTGGGGTGGGTGGGTTGGGGGGGGGGGGGGGGGGGGGGGGGGGGGGGGGGGGGAGGGGGGGTGTCTTTTTGCTTCAAAAATTTGGGACTCAATGATCTTCGCGGGACCAAGCCCTTGTGGACGCCTTGCCATGTAAGCACCATGCGACATTAACCACTGTCGACGACACAGAGATGCCATCTCTGGCTACATGGCCACCATAATCACCACCATGCACCACCTACGGGCACCAAAACCACTGACAATAGACACCTGCGCAGCGAGCACAACGTCGACAAGTACCACCACCATGGTTATGAGCTTAAGAGGAGGTCTCTCCCCATTGCACACCCACTAATGGTCACATTCCAGGATAAATAGCCTTTTATGGTGCTTAACACCTTCGCATATGGGTTTGTTCTCTGCCACGTGTCATCACCAGAGCATCCCACCTCCTTTAGGCTTTGAATCTTCAAAAAAACATTTAAAAAAAGTTACTTTTTGCCCCGACTTCATTCTCTTGCCATTTGTTGCCTGGAGCTCAGATAGCCAAGCCGTAAGATCTCGCCGGTAACCCACGGTATCAACTCCAAGCTGGGCAAACCCCATTGCCTTCCGACTTCTCTGGGCCCTCCAACCAAAGCTGCAAAAACTGAGAAACACATTTGAGACTGCTTCGCCCGCAACTACCGCCACACTTCAAACCGGCATATCTTCTCCGCCAAGACTCTGATTCCCGAGCCGTCAACTCCTGCTGACTCTACACATTACCTACTAATCTCTCGAACCTATTTGAGCCTTAAAAATCATGAGATGGCACAATTTTCAATGCAATCAATTGGGTACATTTTCGTCCCCCCTACAAAACTTCAAACCTTTGTATCCTGTCATTCGTAACACCGATTGTCGATCTGGAAAGACCGACGCACTCCACAAGATGAGCACTTTAACTCCATGCATTTTCTTAAGCCCTAGACCTTCATCTACAATTGTCCAATCCGGTACGAATTTGCAATCTATCCTAGATTCAAACTGCCATAACTTCTTAACTGTAGCTCGAATTGACGAGTCGTAAAGACATGCCTGTAGAGCACTTCAAGTACTGCAATTAATCAATAAACTCCCACCTATGAACGCTTCAAGCATACTCTCATTTAGCATTGACAAGTCAACTTTTGACCCTTTAAAGCCACGTTGGGCATATATTTAGCTTAAAATTAGCTTGTTATCAAGCCCTGACCATTGATCAATCATCATATAGCCTTCAAAGAAGCTTAACTGCATCCCTCTGCTCACTTTCCTTCCATGGAAGCGAAGTTGCACGACAACGGGTACCTTGATTGTCAAAATACTTTTTTTCACACCTTCACTTAAGAGACAATATCAAGTACAGAAGGTCTTTTACGCTACAAGTAGGGTTAAAATTACAACCCTTCCCGCTCTTCCCCATAGCTTCACCCTGCATATGAAGGGGAGTTTTGTGATATACCCTCCTTGGGATGTGCATGATACCTAGACTCCCCTTCCCATTGGACGGGCTCGTAAAAATTAAGCCTTCACTAGGAAGCGCAAGATCTCAAAAATCCCTTCATAGATAACTTTTATGCAAGCTACCATTTTGCCTATCAAACAAGTGCTCAAAATAATCTCGTGTCATGATATGTTAAAATGTGAAAATAACTTATTTTTCTCGTACATGTATGGACATATTAGCATGGTCATGTATATCTTAAGACATACGAAACATTGCCTGTCGATAGAAATTTGCCTCAATTTTAAGCTCTTATAAGCATCGGCAGAAATTTGCATCAATTTAAAGCACACCCTTAAATTTTACGCTCCCTTCAATTTTAAGCAGAGAATCGCTTCTCTTTACCACACCCGGCGATTTTACGCTTCTGTCGATTTTAGGCTCTGGCTACAAGCAGAGGATCTCAACGCTCAAGTCATGGAAAACGATCCGACGATTCTATCAAGACGTTGCTCCAAAAAGTACTGGAGACGCTTTGAAACTTGGCATGACAAAACATTAAAGACCATGGTTTGACAACAGGCGAAGCATTCTTCCTTAAGCAAGCATGCAATAAAAAATTGCACGGAGCCTCTATGCCAAAACAAACGCTTTGAAACTTGGCATGACAAAACATTAAATACCATGGTTTGACAACAGGCGAAGCATTCTTACTTAAGCATGCAATAAAAAATTGCACGGAGCCTCTATGCCAAAAAAACTTGCAATAGTTGGGTGTGTAACATGTCAGTGGAAAGTACCAGACAACACCCTTGAACATACTTTGCAAGGCTCTTGTGTATTATGTGAAAAGTGAGGACCGGTAGTCACTGTACTACACAATGTGTAACCATTAGACAACAATGCTGTTGAGGTAAAGCTGAAGGTCATCTTACCGAACACTGAGAAAGGTAGGTTTGGTTTCATGGCTGAAATTATAAAGAGTGACTCAAAGGCAGATTTGGCTTTACTTAAATCTCTTCGTTTAAATGAGAGGCTCAATCACATTATTTTTTTTGTTGAGTGGACTCAAATTGCCGCAAGAATCTCAAATAAAGTGTACTTGCTCTCTAATCCAAGTGTATTGGATACATAATTCCCTTCCAGGTTGAGCAAAGGAGACCGCCCATCTTTGCACATAGAAAGAGTTGTTTATAAGAGGGATCAGAGGCAGTGACTACTTATCCATGTTTTTGTGGTTGCTTAGGAGGGTTGGTACTTTGCTTTGGTACAGATGGAACATCAATGTGCGGCATTCATTTGGGGTCCATACATGAGACAAATCACTTGAGTACCTTAAATACGATCGAGGTAAAGGAGGGTCTCCAGTAGAAGGGAGCCTTTGGTCACTTCTACTTTGGTATTGCTGACTTCATAAACCCACCAAGACTGACCTTATATGAAAGGAAGGTACAATGTATTTTGATATGCTATCGATGTATTTTGTTAAGTTAAATTGTTTTTTATGTAAAATAAAGTTGGTGTAATTTTCTATGTATATGCACTCATCTACCATTTTGTCACTGGTATTGTCTTATGCTTGTGGTGTCTCGGCTTTTGTTATAGGTATATAGAATGGCTACCTTTTTCGTGAGATAGTCTTTTTTTAAAAGTTGATTCAACTGAGGCATCTAGGAATTTTTTTGTTTGATTGACTACCCGTTTGGAGTCTATAAAAAGGAGATTTTGTTAAGTATAGAGAGGAGTTCTACAAGTTGGTGAAGGTTGCAGATTTATAGAGCTCACTTTGATAATGTGTAGACTACTAATTGGAGCGGTTGTTGTTTGTGTTGGCTGATTCTAGTTTTTGACCCTATCCTCTTTACATTACATTTTGTTTCTCTTTCAATTGACATGGCAAAACGTGCCAAAAATGTCCAGGGTGTTTGGCTCACTCTTGATTCCTCCTTGGGGCTGGTATGCCATTGGAATGATTGATAAGCCATTGAGATTTTACTTTTTGAATTTCTGAGTTGATTGTTAGTTGCTGTGCTCGAAGATAGTCCAAAGTCACCAAGATCAGAAGAGGGGATAATTAGGGTCTGACAATTTGAGTGTAGATCTTTTCATTCTGAATATTACTCCACAATTATTAGAAGATGTGAAGGTGACAATGAGTGCTGGGTAAATTTTGAATTATTTGGAGGTTCGATCATGACAATATTGGAGCTTCGATCAAAAGGTTACCAGGATGAAGTGTGTTGCTTTATAAGTGCGGTTGATAAACCTATAGGCGGCACATACTAGTTTCATGAAAGACAATAACAACAAGATGCAAGCATTTAGCAGGAGTTACTTTGAAGGGGGTGCAGCATTGCTTGGAGATCATGGCCATTTACCTATTGCCCATCTGCTTGCTTCATACTTCAGTTTCCATTTCCCATCAACTATGAGGGTGCGATTGAACACTATCAACATGAGAGGGCTACAAATAGATCTTGGCCATTTATTGATGGTACTATCTGTTGAGTTTATCAGCTTTTGGGGCTCTGCTTTTAGCATCCCTTGTAATCTTTAAATAAGCAGGTAGGCCTCTCATAACTCAGAGCATTTGGACGTAGAGTCTGAGTGTGAGCGCGTGCCTACACTCTTGTATTTTGAACATAGATGAATACAAAAAGAATACCAAAAGGGGCGCCTGTCTTTGGGGCCAATATCTCTAGGCACGGAACTCCGCCGGGCCAGTGTCGAATCAATTGTGAACTGTGAACTGTTTTGAAGTGATTATTTGTGGTGTCGCGGTAAATTCTCGACTTGGAGTGTCCAACTCTGTTACAGTGGTATGAAAGCGCGGCCGATTTCTCTCCTACGGGAAATCCGATCCTTTTACACGACACCTATGGCTTCAGGCAAAGATAAGTCGACTCCCTCTACAACCGGAGATGCGGGAAGGGATCACAACGAAGATTCAGGCAAGGAGTATGGCCCGCCTCGGCCTACTTAGGCGGAGCGTCAAGAGATGGAGCGTCGACAATTGATCGGCGATGCAACAAAGATGATGCTTAATTTTGCAAAGGACTCGAAATTGACAAAATATATGAGCCAGACTTTTTTTGATGAGGTGCACACGCTGTCACAAAGTGATGACGTGGCGGACAACAGAAACCCTAATTTTCGGAAATCGCGGAGGCTTTTTTTTGTTTTTTTTTGAAAATGATGAGCGACGTGAATTTTGCTTTTTTTTTTATAAAAAAAGAGAAAAGACTCTCTAAGAGAGAGAGAACTGATGCTTTTTATTTTAAAAGCTTTTGGGGCTCTGCTTTTGGGCATCCCTTGTAACCTTTAAATTAGTGGTGAGGGCCTCACTTCTCAGAGCATCTGGACGCAGAGTCTGAGAGTGAAACCCTAACTGCTCTCTTGTACTTTGATGATTGATTAATATAAAAAGAAATACCGAAAGAGGCGCCAGTCTTTGGGGCCAATATCTCTAGGCACGGAACTCCGCCGGGCCAGTGTAAATCTATTGTGATCTGTGACTTGTTTTGAAGTGGTTATTTGGTGTTGTCGCGGTTGATTCTTGACTTGGAGTGTCCAAGTCTGTTACAGTGGTATCAGAGCACAGCCGATTTCTCTTCTACGGGAAATCCGATCCCCGAAATTTTTATCCGCGGCACCTATGGCTTCAGGCAATGATCAATTGACTCCCTCTGCATCTGGAGATGCGGGTTGGGATCACAACGAAGATTCAGACAGAGAGTATCGCCTGCCTCGGCCTACTCAGGCGGAGCAAAGAGAGATGGAGTGTCGTCAATTGATTGGCGATGCAACAAAGATGATGCTCAATTTTGCCAAGGACCCGAAGATGGCAAAATATATGAACCAGACGTCTTTGGAAGAGGTACAGATGGAGTGGCAAAGAACCACAACACCACTCCCGAAACCCGCTCTGAAGAAACCTTCTGCCTCCAAGAAATATACGGAGAAGGAACTGGAGAACGTGGTTGATGCACGGATTACTCAACTTTTTGACGCGCAAAAGAAAGCCAAAAAGCACGGCAAAAAGCAGAAGAAAAGCACTGACTTTCCAGGTTATTTGGGTCGTCGGTCGACATTCGACAAGGCAAAGAAACAGAAGAAGCGTGTTCGATTTGAAGGAGTACCCAGTTCTTCTTCTTCTTCTTCTTCTTCTTCTTCCGACAATTCTTCTAGCTCTTCAGATTCGAGCCAAGAAGACAGAAAAGGTAAAAAGCGAAGCAAGAAGGAACGCTTCGGAAAGGGCAAGAAAAAGGCAAGGAAGTCTAAGTCTTGCCCAGTGAGTGACAGTTCTACTGAGGACTCGTCTACAGACAACTCAGATTCCGATGACGAAAAGTTTTATGCGAACAAGAAGAATTTTTACAAAGCCAACCAGTATGACTTTCTCGAAGATAAAAGCAAGAAAGTCCGAGAGTTTAAGGAAGGTGGCCACTCGATCAAGTTTGATACTTTTTCAGGATACTCAGATGCTTCGAAGGCTTTGTCTTTTATACAGCAGTTTGACATCGCTTTCGCGGGAGGACGCTATTCAGAGCACTCCAAGATTCGGAGAGCTACCTCTTACCTTAAGGGGAATGCTCGTACTTGGTGGTCCACGCTTCTTTTAAACAAGACTGCGCCAGGTAAAAGGCTGAAATTTAAAAAGCTTTTTATTTCTTCTTGGTTGACGCAAGAATATGAACGAGATATACGAGCTGCTTGGAACCATCTTCGGATGACCAAGAAAGACACAATCAATGCTTATTGTGAAAGATTCTGGAGCTCTTTTCTACCCGCCTCTTCATTCAAGAAGATCTCGTTCAGAGAACAGATTGAGCGGTTTACCTTGGGTCTACCTACAGAGATCCGAGATCATTGCTTGGAACAGAAGTCAGCTTCTATTCAGGAGTTGATGAGTCATGCGAAGCGGGGCTTTGCCATTCACTCTGGCAGTCTGACCTACCCCACAGATAAGGCCATGACACAACGAACCGAACAGACTTCTGGGAATGAAAGTAGAAAGAAAAAGAGCAACCCATAGAAAAAGGATGCACGACCCAAGCTTACTCTTGAGGAGAGAGCTCGCTTCATCAGAGAGGGGAAGTGCTTTGGATGCGGGGAACCTGGACATATCTCCGCGAAGTGCCCTAGAAAGGCACAGAAAGAACAGAATGATAAAGACGACGACATGTCTGAGAGTTCGAGAGCAGCTGAGGAATGTGGCAGAAAAGGCAGATAGAAAAGCAGAACTGGTACCACATGGCGTGGGACCTGCACCGAATCTAATGAATGAAAGTACAAACTTTGCCGCTTTTGGGGCAAAGTGAAGGATCAGGAAGCTCTTTTGAAGGAGCCAAGGCAAACTTCTTTTCACTTGGAATTGGCGGCTCGATTTGGAATTACGCCCGACAGACTGACGCCACAGGCGGAGGTAGTTCGACTGGCACCCGGATGGGATGTTGCCATTACACCGAGCATTGGCAAACTTCGTTTGCAATGACAGGGGTGTTTAGGGCACGCGAGTGACGTTCTACTCAGGATCCCTTGGTACCACAAGAACTACGCCGTGGTTGACTACCGGGCCGAGAAAGCGACTTTGATAAATGAAGGGCTTAGAGATTGTACTTGATGAACTTTAGTTTCTTACTCATTCTTTTGGGAGAGAACTGAACGATGGATAAAGGTTGAATATGTTTTGACCTGATCAAAAGAACGCCAAGATTTTTCTCTACACTCATGCCGATTGCTTTTCAGAGGGCCTGAAGATCAAACCATTGATCTGATACCTGGAAGCACGCCACCGAATCGGCCACCTTACCGTATGAGCCGAGTACAGAATGAAAAGATTATGAACCTAGTGAAAGACCTCTTGGAAAAGGGTCTTGTCCAGCCTAGTACTTCACCGTATTGCTCTCCAGTGTTGTTAGTTTTGAAGAAAGACGGATCTTGGAGAATGTGCATCGATTATAGCACTCAACGAAATCACCATCAAGAACAATTTCCGATTCCTAGGATCGATGATATACTCGACAGATTACATGGATCCTCGTGCTTTAGCAGGATTGACTTGAAGAGTGGATATCATCAGATCAGGATAGCGTCAGGAGATGTCTACAAGACAGCTTTTCGGACGACTTTTGGGTTATTTGAGTTTTTGGTGATGCCTTTTGGCTTAACCAATGCTCCTGCGACATTTAACCGGATGATGGACAGGATTTTTCGAGAGTACAGGCTATTTGTTGGCACTTTCTTTGACGACATCATTGTTTTCTCCAAGAATGAGACAGAACACAGAAATCATCTGCTTCAAGTCTTTCAGGCATTACGAAATTACACGTTAGTGATTAATGCAAAGAAAAGTGAATTTTTCCTACTAGAGATACACTTTTTGGGACACATTGTGTCAGCACAGCAGGAGTGCAAATGGACCCGGCCAAGATAGAGACTATCCGTGATTGGCCCGATTTGAGGAATGTCCATGAAGTAAGAAGCTTCTTGGGACTGTGTTCGTACTACAGGCGGTTCATACGAAAGTTTGCAGAGGTTGCTTCCCCTTTGCATACCTTGACACAGAAAGGAGTACCTTTTTCGTGGGGACCCACAGAGGTGACTGCCTTTCGGACATTGAAAGAGAAATTGACTACGGGACCTATTTTGACTTTGCCGGACTTGCAGAAGTCATTTGAAGTATATTGTGATACTTGTGGTTGTAGTCTGGGTGCGGTCTTGATGCAAGAAGGCCATGTCATAGCTTACGAGAGCTGTTTGTTCTCTAGGCCGGAGATGACAGCACAGATCTATGAGAAAGAGCTTTTGGCGGTTATCCATGCTCTTACTCAGTGGCGGCATTACCTACTCGGAGCTGATTTTACTGTCTTTACAGACCATCAGATTTTGCGCTACTTCTTGTCACAGAAGCAGCTTTCAGAAAAGCAGATGCGGTGGGCGAACATCTTGTCACAGTTTCACTTCCAGATTGTCCATGTGCAGGGACAAAAGAATGTGGTGGCAGATGCTTTGTCTCGGAAACCATTGGTTCTAGCTATTTCCGCGATACATCATAGGAGATTCGAGGATATGGTCGATCAGTATGCCACAGATACAGATTTTGCAGATATTTTCACACGGATACGGGATGGGGAGACAGTAGCTTGATACTCCCTTCGGGAAGGCTACTTGATGAAAAAGACTATGTTGTGCATTACACAGCCGTTGAGGGATAAGGTTATGACTGAATGCCACTGTCTGCCTTTTACGGGTGACCGCGGCATTGCTACCACCATGAAGGGGGTAGAGAGATACTTCTTTGGGCCGAGACTCAAAAAGGATGTGGAAGAGTTTGTGCGCAGTTGCTTGGTATGCCAGAAGGTCAAGTTTGACAGGCATAAGGCGCAGGGATTGTTACAGCCTTTACCCATACCCACGGCATTGCTACCACCATGAAGGGGGTAGAGAGATACTTCTTTGGGACCGCGGCATTGCTACCACCATGAAGGGGGTAGAGAGATACTTCTTTGGGCCGAGACTCAAAAAGGATGTGGAAGAGTTTGTGCGCAGTTGCTTGGTATGCCAGAAGGTCAAGTTTGACAGGCATAAGGCGCAGGGATTGTTACAGCCATACCCACCCACCCCTGGGAAAGTATTGCAATGGATGTCATTTTTGTTCTCCCAAGAACACAGAATGATCACGATGATTTTCCGATTACATGACACGTCTGAGACGATTGTCTCCGACAGAGACCCCGGATTTATGAGTTTGTTTTGGAAGGCAATTTGGGAGAACATTGGCACGCAGTCGCAGTTCTCGTCATCGTTCCATTGACGGGCAATTTGAGATTGCCAATTCAGTGATTTTAGATTTATTGAAGTCTTGTATCTCGGATCAGAAGACTCAATGGGAAAAGAACTTACCTTTGGTGGAATTTGCCTACAATAACACGATACACTCTTCGACGGGGAAGACGCCATGTGAGATTGTTGAAAGTGCTGCGAAGGTTCCATCCTTCCTGAGCACAAAAGATTAGATATTTGAAGCGGATGAATATTCGCGAGATTTGGATACGGCTTTTGCCAAGGTTCGCGAGACTTTGTAGGAGTCTCACGAACTACAGAAAAAGGCAGTGGATTGCCATCGTCGTGACTTGAAATTGAAGGAGGATGATTGGGTGCTCTAACGTTTTGAGAAGGCACGCTTGCGAAAGAAAAAGGGAAAGGAGAGGCTTTTTTTCAAAGCTTAGTATGCGATACTACGGACCTTTCTAGATCACTGACAAGATAAATGATGTCTCCTTCCGATTGAAACTGCCAGATACTTGGAGGATTCATAATGCATTGCATGTGAGTCTCTTGAACCCTGTTAAGGGTGATGTGCCTGATGATGGGGAGCCTGATGAGCAACCCGAAGTGGAAGAAAACGAGGAGATCCTTGTTCCTGAACAAATTTTGGCACATAACGATACGAAGAAAGGTAAAGTCCGAAGACGGTTCTTGGTTTAGTTCAAGAACTTTCCTGCATTTGATGCGAAGTGGATGGAGGAGGAGGATCTAGCAGATACTCCTCGGATTGTGAAACTTTACCTCGATGTTTTGGTTTAGGAAGTCTACTCTAAACGGAACCCAGAAACTCAGCTTGGCCGAAGATCTGGTGCAGTGGGATGCACAAGAGGGGAGTTACTCCGCTCCTTTGTCAACAGATGCCTCGATTTTGATACTAAAGTCACTGATGTCTCTTTGAGCTTCAGGGATACTGAGAGCTGATAGTATTCTGCTGGATGACTTTATGAAATGGAATTCCTGATAATGATACTGATTTGTTCTCGACTTCTTGTGAGTGCAGGAACTGATAGCCAAAATGACTGCAGCATTTTGGTCTGATTGATCTCGAATAGACATGGTTGCAATAGGGGTTAGTCAGTCGGACATCGATGAGGTCCCGATTGGACCTAGATGTGATTGCTAGCTACATTGCCGATAAATCATGGTCTAAGATCCAAATGAATGTTGAATGTCATGTGATGTCCTGTGATGTTGTGTGATGTGACTGTCGATTTTGTACATGTGCTAGATGTGTGTTCCTAGTACGTAGGTACTAACAGTCAGTGTTTGCTAAGACGGTTTATGGCTTTTGTCGGTTTTGCAGGCGTAATCGTGGTCGATTACAATGCTTTCAAGAGGGGGGTATGTCACAAAGTGATGACGTGGCGGACAGTAGAAACCCTAATTTCTGCCAAAAACCCTAAAATTCTTGCAAACCCTAATTTCTGCAAGAAACCCTAATTTCCGGAAATCGCGGAGGCAAAATTTTTTTTTTTTTGGAAATGATGAGCGATGCGAATTTTGTTTTTTTTATAAAAAAAGAGAAAAGACTCTCTAAGAGAGAGAGAGAACTGATGCTTTTTATTTTAAAAGCTTTTGGGACTCTGCTTTTGGGCATCCCTTGTAACCTTTAAATTAGTGGTGAGGGCCTCACTTCTCAGAGCATCTGGACGCAGAGTCTGAGAGTGAAACCCTAACCGCTCTCTTGTACTTTGATGATTGATTAATATAAAAAGAAATACCGAAAGGGGTGCCAGTCTTTGGGGCCAATATCTCTAGGCACGGAACTCCGCCGGGCCAGTGTAAATCTATTGTGATCTGTGACTTGTTTTGAAGTGGTTATTTGGTGCTGTCGCGGTTGATTCTTGACTTGGAGTGTCCAAGTCTGTTACACACGCAGTGGCAAAAGACCACAAAACCACCCCAAAAAGCCGCTCTCAAGAAACCTCCTACTATACAGAGAAAGAATTAGAGGAGGTGGTTGATGCACGAATTGCTCAGTTTTTATTTGGGTCGTCAGTCTACATTTGAAAAGGCAAGAAAGCAGAAGAAGCGTGTTTGATTTGAAGGAGTACCCGGTTCTTCTTCTTCTTCTGACAATTCTTCTAGCTGATCTGACTCAAGGGAAGAAGACAGAAAAGGCAAAAAGCGAAGCAAAAAGCAACGCTTCGGAAAGGGCAAGAAAAAGGCAAAGAAGTCCAAATCTCACCCCGTGGTTGACAGTACTATAGAGGACTTGTCTAGTTTGGACTCGGATGACAACAACTTTTATGAAAAGAAGAAGAATTTTTACAAAGCCAACCAGTATGATTTTCTGGAAGACAAAAGCAAGAAAGTCTGAGAGCTTAAGGAAGGTGGACTGTCAATTAAATTTGACACGTTTTCCGGTTATTGAGATGCTTCGAAGGCTTATTTTTGTACAGTAGTTTGACATCGCTTTGTGGGAGGGCGTTACTCAGAGCACTCTAAGATTCGGGAAGCTGCCTTTTACTTTAAGGGGAATGCTCGAAGTTGGTGGTCCACGATTCTATTAAACAAGACTGCACCAGTTAAATGGTTGAAATTCAAGAGGCTTTTTATTTCTTCTTGGCTGACTCGAGAGTATGAACGCGATATACGAAGTGCTTGGAACCATCTTCGGATGACCAAGAAGGATACAGTGGACGCCTATTGTGAGAGATTCTGGAGCTCTTTTCTACCCCCTCTTCATTTAAGAAGATCTCGTTCAAGGAACAGATTGAGCGGTTTACCTTGGGTCTTCCTAAAGAGATCTGAGATTACTGCTTGGAACAAAAGTAAGCTTCCTTTCAGGAGTTGATGAGTCATGCGAAACGGGGTTTTGCCATTCACTCAAGCAGTTTGATCTACCCCACCGATGAGATCATGACACAAAGCCTAACAGACTTCGACAAATGAAAGTAGAAAGAGGAAGAGCAACCCAGAAAAGAAAGATGTACGACCCAAACTCACTCCTCAGAAGAGAGCTCGCTTCATCATGGAAGAGAAGTGCTTTGGATGCGGGAAACTGGACATATCTCCGCGAAGTGCCCTAAAAAGGCACAGAAAGAACAGAACGACAAGGATGACGAAAGGTCTGAGAGTTCGAGAGCAGATGAGGAACGTGGAAGAAAAGGCAAGATGAAAACAGGACTGGTTCCAGATTGCATGGGTAACGATCCCAGCACGTTGGATCACTCCTGATCCGATGGGACCACTTGCGGAGGCAGTTCTAGCGGCACCCGGCAGGGACGTAGCCATTACATCTGTCATTGGCAAATTTCGGTTGCATTGTCAGGGGTATTTGGGGCATGAGGACTTTTACATAATGCCTTTGGAAGGTTGTGATTTTCTCTTGGGAATTCCTTGGTACCACAAGAACAACGCTGTGATCGACTATCGGGCGAGGAAAGTGACATTGACCACAGAGATGGGCAGAACCTTTGTACTTGATATTAAACTTAAGGGCGAGTATGTCCCTATTGTATCGGCTTCGGCCATTTCAAAGTTAATGAAATACAGTCTGTTTGTTTACTAGATCTTTATGAAAGAGTTGAGTGATGAGGATAGGACAAATATGTCTGAACTTGATATAGAACGCTAAGATTTTCTCCACTCTCATGCCGATTGCTTCTCAGAGGGCCTGCCAGGCGAGTTACCACTCGCTTGTCTAAAGATCATACCATTGATCTGATACCTGGAAGCACATCACCGAACCGGCCACCTTATCGTGTGAGCCGAGCCCAGAACGAAGAGATTAAGAACCAAGTGAAAGACCTCTTGGAAAAGGGTCTTGTCCAGCCTAATACTTCACTGTATCGCTCTCCAGTGTTGTTGGTTTTGAAGAAAGATGGACCTTGGAGAATGTGCATCGATTATAGAGCTCTCAACAAAGTCACTATCAAGAATAGATTTCCGATTCCTACTATTGATGATATACTTGAATGATTTCAGGGATCCTCGTGCTTTAGCAGGATCGACTTGAAAAGTGGATATCATCAGATCTGAATCGCACCGGGAGACATCTACAAGACAGCCTTTCGGACGACTTTTGGGTTATTTGAGTTTTTGGTAATGCCTTTTGGCCTAACCAATGCTCCTGCGACATTTAACCGGATGATAGACAGGATTTTTCAAGAGTACAGGCTATTTGTTGGCACTTTCTTTGACGATATCATTGTTTTCTCCAAGGATGAGACTTAACATAGAGATCATCTGCTTCAAGTCTTTCAGGCATTACGAGATCACAAGTTAGTGATTAATGCAAAGAAAAGTGAATTTTTCCTACGAGAGATACAGTTTTTGGGACACATTGTGTCAGTAGCAGGAGTGCAGATGGATCCAGCCAAGATAGAGACTATCCGTGATTGGCCCGATTTGAAGAATATCCATGAAGTTAGAAGCTTCTTGGGATTGTGTTCGTACTACATGCGGTTCATTCGAAAGTTTGCAAAGGTTGCTTTCCCTTTGCATATCTTGACACAGAAAGGAGTTCCTTTCTCGTGGGGACCCACAGAGGTGACTGCCTTTCAGACATTGAAAGAGAAATTGACTACGGGACCAGTTTTGACTTTGCCGGACTTACATAAGTTATTTGAAGTATATTTTGATGCTTGTGGTCATAGTTTTTTCATGCGGCAACCATGCATCTCACTCAAGCGGGTATAGAAGCCCGATTCAGACCCCCCAAAGATTCCAACGTGGAATACCATACGGCACTAAAAAATTAGTGTATATATATATATATATATCTCATAACAAATAGTAATTAAAATTAAAACACTAGACTCTAGAGAGCAGCCAAAAGCCACATAATGCATTAAAACATCATAGAAAATGTAGAATCGAGCTAAATCAAGGAGTCGGGAGCCGAGAAACAGATCAAGATCTCTTATCAATAGATACATCAATGAATCATGATCATACTAGATTGCAAAATATGGAGCCTCCAAAACCAACAAGACTGTATACTGAGTACTCCAAAATTCAAATGACAAAACATAAATAGAGCCTAGAGGGTGGAGTCCAGCCGCTCGATGCTAAATAGTGAATCCAAAACATAAGTAGAGCTAAGAGGAGTCAGGACCGAGGCTAGAGCAAAATGCAATGAGCTCTAACTCTCATCAAAGGCCACCTCCTCATCATCACCCTCATCATCCTCATCCTCATCCTCATCCCAAGCCTCATCCTCAGCAACGGAGCATGAAGTCCCAATATCACTGGGCATGCTAATCGGAAGAGACTCCATAACATCATCAGTTCTCTGTAATAGCCTCCTGAATCTCCTGCAACTCAAGCAAGCGCTCCTCATCCTTCTCTTTGTTAAGCATCTCCAATGTCACCTCCATTCTCTCATAGCCGCGTCTTTGATCTTGCATAAGAGCCTCAAGTTGGTGTGTATGTAGACAAGCTTCTCGGTATGAGCAGGAAGTAACCTATTTCTTCTCTTGGTGTGAATGAGAGAGAAGGTGCTCCAATTTCTCTCACATGGAGAGGCACAGTCACGTGACACATCCCAACCCTATGTGTCCGTGGACAAGCTACACCACAGCAGGGTTCAGTCAGTCCGATCAAGTTAGATTAGCAGTGATCTGGCACTTTTGTGAGTCTATTCGTAGACCGTGCATGCCCAGTCACTTAGCATAGATGCATATCCTCCGATTGCACACATCATGATCATCGGAATTCCCATCAGAATCCATTAGCATCAGTTAGGGGAATTTTCCAGTGCATTTAGCCTATTTTCCTATTTATTGGGATTTTCACTTATTATTTTTAAGTGACTTTCCTACAAAAGTAGGTAGGGCAATTTTGCTAAGTTTCTATATAAGCAAACCCAAGTTAGCACTAAATGGCAGAAGAGGCAGCAGGAGCTCCCCGCTCAACAGGCAACTTCTCAGCAGTAAACAAAACCCCCCCCCCCCCCCCCAGCAGTAGATCCTCGCCATCCTCCCATTCCCCTTGGCGTTTTCATCCACAGCAGAACCTCAGCATTGCTGGCGTTTTCCCAAGTCAGTCATCGCCCTCCATGCTCCCTCATGCCTGGCATTTTTTGCTCTTCAACAGCAGCAGCCCAGATTTACTAACGCCAGCATAGTGTTGCAGATTTGCATCGTGTTCAGCACCTAATCACTGCAAGGGATTCAGCCCCTTAGATCTGCAATAAACCAGCGATTTCAGCCATAGTCCCATTGCTGCCATCCAGCGTTTTCAGCAGGGAATAGACCCCCCAGATTCAGCAGCGTTTTTCCTTCTTCAAAACGCCAGCAGATCTCTGTCTTGATAGCGTTTTTACAGCAGGAATTTCAGCCTTGAAGAAAAGTAGTTTTCAGCCTATGAATCGATAACAGAACCACCCCATTCAGTTGCAGATTGTTCCCCCATCTTCAACTAAAGAAACGCAGCCAAAACAGTCCATTTTCAGCCTTGAAACAGTCCAAGAAATTCAGCGTCAAGAAGATCCCAGATTTCAGCCTAAGTTGCCGTCATCATCACCGTCGTCGTCACCGGCATAGTCCCATTGCATCAGTCCATTGCATCTGCATTGTACGCATTTGTGCAATCAAGTAGACCACTCTCGCTGACGAGAGTGGGGCCTTCGGAGGAGGGTTTTACAAACCTCTCGGTGTCGTATCTCTTCTCTCTCCTTCTCTCAGTCTCATTCATTTGCACGCACAACATCCACTCACTTTGTTCGTGACCGCAACACTCTACAAGACGGAAAGCTCTCTCTTTCTTTAAGAACTAAAAGGAACCTTGAGCAATAAAGATCACTAATCTTGAGAAAATACAACATTCATTCCGCTGCACCTTACACACATGTCCCTTGAGAAAGCACCTTAAGTGCAAGAGTCTGCAATGTGGGGGTGCAAGCCCCAAAAGTCTCCCACCATTTTACACCCTCTTGCATTCTCTTTGGATCCTTTGCAATAGGATGAGCAAATGACTTTCTTTCAGTGAGGAAAGTGTCCAACTCATCAATGAGGGTACCCTGCATGGTCAAATCACCCTTGGTATACCTGTCCAAAAATGTCATCCACCCGTCATGAACCTCACTATCATTGAATTGCCCTCTTCCTCGCCATATAGGATGCTACAAGTATCCCATAGCATGCAATGGTGTGTGCATCATATTCCATCTATCAACGCATAGGTCCTTGATCTCTTGCATCCTTGCCGCATCAATACCTTGCATGTTTTGAATTTGCTCAACCATGCGATCCATAAGCTCATACACAAGCCCCATGGTGGCTCCTTCCCTATCAGCCAAACAAAGTATCTTCAAGATGGGAGCACAAATCTTCAAAATCATCTTGGCCTCTTGCCAAAAGGATGCATTAAACACAATGTCCGAGACCACTATAGCCTTTGCAGTCCTGGATGCCTTCATTTTCACAAATTTTGCATCAATCATAAGCCTACGCACACCTTGAATACATCTCTCATCCACAAGACTAGCCAACATGATGAAGTAGTAGGCAAATCGAGTGGCCGATGGCTTCAACAATTCCTTCTTGCTAAGCATTCGAAAGAATGCCAAGACAGTGGACTTCCTTGTGACAAATGTGACAACCTTTGTTGCATCTTCAAGAATTTTTGCAATCCAAGGGAGCTTCCCAATATCCTCAAACAAGAGGTCCAAGCAATGGCATGCACATCTCGTGAAAAAAATGTGTTTCCATTTCTCTTCCACCATTTGCCCGGCCCCAACACAATTAGTTGCATTGTCCATGCATACCTGCACAACATTGGAGGGTTCTACCCCAATAATCACATCCTTAAGCTGCTTGAAAATAAATTCTGATGTCTTTGTCTCCCCAGATGTGTCCACAGATTTCAAAACCACAGAACCATGTATAGAGCATGCAAGAAAGTTAATGATAGACCTGCTTTTAGTGTCAGACCATCCATCACATACAATTGTGCATCCATGTTTTTTCCATTTCTCGCGCACACCCATGATCTCATGACCAATGCATTTGACCTCATCATTTAACTATGTGGTGCGCAAAGCATTGTATGTGGGAGGCACATAAGATGGACCAACTTGTCCAATTGCCTTGACCATTTCCAAAAAGAAAGGACTCCGCACTTTCCATTCAGGAATGTCCTCTGCATAAAAAAACCTGCGCAAGGCTTGATCTGCTTGCTTGCGTGCTTGCAAGCTAAATGCAATTGCCAAGGGCCCTTGTGCAACCTTCCTCTTCTTACTCGAGGACCCCACATTTGATTTGGAAGCCGAAGTCCCAGTGGCTCGTACATGAGCACTCCTTGATGCATGTGTACTCATTGAGCCTGAGGCAGAGGCATTACCTCCCAAATCATCCACCAAGGCATCTACAAATGCATTTGGGTCCTTCCCATCATTCTGTACATCTACATGCAATCTTGTGACCACCTCTTTGATGTCCTATGGCACACTGTCACATGGGCCTACACCACAGCCAGAGAGGGACAATAAATGTGCACGAATATGG
Organism: Adiantum capillus-veneris; assembly: GCF_014529385.1. NCBI lineage: Eukaryota > Viridiplantae > Streptophyta > Polypodiopsida > Polypodiales > Pteridaceae > Adiantum > Adiantum capillus-veneris. Next base: position 19,677,374 of record NC_140939.1, on the reverse strand, counting down.
GAGGGACTTCCATCCCAAGTATGCCTACAATACTTGCATTTACATGTAAATTGCCCTTTCTTTTGAGGCTTCAATTGTTCTACATACTGCCATTCGGGACGCTTCACTCGGCCCATTTGGATTCTGCAAACTTGCAAGGTGCACACTGCAAACCTTGACAAAGTGGAGGCCTCACGAGTAACGGAGGGCGTAGGTGAAGAATCAGCTGCGTGCGGGAGAGTGTGTGGGCACTGGGTAGGGCTTCCGGCTCGCGGACTTGAGTCCTCTCGACTCTCAAGCTTCAATCGGGACGTTGTGTGCAGAAACGGAAAATCTGCAGGTTTTAATAAAATCGCGCAGAGGTGTTTTGGGCCACATTTGAGAAATTGGGGGAATTTTGACAGCCTGTCAAAAAATAGCTCACGTCCGGAAACGGATACCATGCGGCAACCATACGTAGACGCGTGAGGAAGCCCGATTGCCCAATCGAACGCGTCTGGAAAAAACTATGCTTGTGGTCGTAGTCTGGGTGCGGTCTTAATGCAAGAAGGCCATGTCATTGCTTACGAGAGCCCATTGTTCTCAAGGCCGGAATTGACAACACAGATTTATGAGAAAGAGCTTTTGGCGGTTATCCATGCTCTTACTCAGTGGCGGCACTACCTACTCGGAGCGGATTTTACTGTCTTTACAGACCATCAAAGTTTACGCTACTTCTTGTCACAGAAGCAGCTATCGGAAAAACAGATGCGGTGGGCGAACATCTTGTCACAGTTTCACTTCCAGATTGTCCTTGTTCAGGGACATAAGAATTTGGTGGTAGATGCTTTGTCTCGGAAGCCGTTGGTTCTGGCTATTTCCGCGATTCACCATAGGAGCTTCGAGGATATGGTCAACCAGTATGCCGCAGATACAAATTTCGCAAACGTTTTCACACGGATACGAGATGGGGAGACAATAGCGGGATATTCCATTCGGGTTGGATACTTGATGAGGAAAACCATATTGTGCATTACACAGCCGTTGAGGGAAAAGATTATGACTGAATGCCACTATCCACCTTTTACGGGTCATCGTTTCTGACACATTTCTTCGTAGTGCAACTTCTGGCAGAGTGGGGTATCCTGAAATGCTTGCCATGGAAACCCTAGCAGATTATATGTTGAAATTTCTTGACATCTCCTAGTAGATGTCTCTTCACGATCAAATGACCTTGGAGGTCCAGTGCGATTGCTATCTTGGGACTACCATCGCCGCCAAAGAAACACTGTTTGTCCAAGAGCTGTGCTTGGCTACGACCCTATAGGATGAACTTAACCCTAATTTTTGGTGCAGGTTTCAGGATGGAAAGTCAATTGACTTTCCATGTCGAGATTTCTTTTTAAGTTTGAAATCTGTTTGAGAACTTGTTTGGTGATCCTATTTGGAATTTGTTTGAAATGGATGGTGTCTGTTTTGAACTTGTTTTGGTGCCGATTTGAATTGTTTGACTTTGGTTTGATATTGGTTTCAACGATTGGTGATTTTACTCCCGGGTGGAGAAGTGAGAAATACTGTTTTGGTATTGTTTGAACCTCGGAACGACGCAGAGGCCGATGCCTGGGGAGCGTTTCGTTGTATGTTTGAAAACCTCCGAACGACGCAGGCCAATGCCTGGGGAGCGTTTGGTTGTATGCTTGTAAAATAATTGTTGTTGTGACTCCCGGCCCGGACCTGGATGGTGATACGGGAGGAGTATTAAGAAGTCTGAGCAGTGGTTTCTTTCAGCACCTCCAAACGACGCAGGCTGCGGTCTGGGGGGCGTCTGGTTGTAAAAGGCCTCTATATCTCCCGGCCCGGACCTTTTTAGGTTATGCGGGAGGAGTGATGAGGGAGTCCTTGAATATCTCCCGGCTTGGACCTTGTTAGGTTATGCGGGAGGAGTGTTCATCGGTGGCTTTATGTTTCTATGTCTTGTAACATGCATATGTGAGCATTTGTGTTGCATTGTGATGTGCCAACTACTGAAAATTCCTAATTGGATGAGATTGCCTGGGTATGTAATTTTAGTGCATCAAGAAACCCGTGGAAGATTTGTACGGTCTGGGTGTGATGGCTAATTTTACTACACCGGAATATCAAGAGTTCCGATTTGGACGAAAGGAGAAGCTAACTCCTTGATCAAAAGAGCAGAAAGGAGAAGCTAACTCCTTGATCAAAACAGCCGAGAGGAGAAGCTAACTCCTTGATCAAAAGAGCAGAAAGGAGAAGCTAACTCCTTGATCAAAAGAGCAAACTGATTGTTCCTCAGAATGTCCCTCGGAATGACTCTTGGAAATTTTTGAGCTAACTTGAGTTGTTTTGCAGATATGCTGTAATCGCGGACGATTACTCTTTTTCAAGAAGGGGAGATGTAACAAACTGCCGTGTCAAAGCCTAAAGAATGGAGCCAACTTATAGATGTGGTCGAGGGGCCTAAACTGTCACAAAAGTGATGACGTGGCTGCCCGAGAGCAGAAACCCTAACCCTAATTTCTGCCAGAAACCCTAATTCTGGAAACCCTAACCCTAAAACCTGAAAACCCTAATTCTGTTGCCAAAAACCTTAAAACTGCAGAAACCCTAACCCTAACACTAAGGGCAGCAAGGAGATTTCCGAAAATTGCGTTGGTTGATGACGTGGAAGGCTGTACGGATTTCTGTGATTTATGCTGGCAGCTTTTTGGCTTTGCTTTTGGACCATAAGCTTTTGAGTTTTAAAGGCTTTTTACTGTAACTGCTTTTCAGGCCAAGGGCTTTAAATATGAGGCTAGGGCTGATTCTCTGGCATGCTTCCTGGAGAAGGTGCAGAGTCTGGAGTACCGGCTTGTACTTTGATGATGCAATATAAAGAAATACCGAAAGGGGCGCCAAGGTTTGGGGCCAACACTCTCTGGGGTGGAATTCTGCCACTCCGTGTTGCGTGTCGTCTCTCTCTCTTTCAGATCAGTTGTCATTGAAGTGCTAAAAGTTTGTTCAGTCTGTTCTTTTCTATTGGCACGTGGTGCCCGCCTTGTGACAAATCACATCTTGATCATGCAAATCATCATGCTCATGAATAATCACATATTGATCATGCAATTCATCATGCTTATCATTATCATGCAAATCATGTGTATTGTGCTTTGGAGAAGACAAGACTGAGAGAGTCTCCTTCTCCTGATTCTTTGCAATTTGTGTCTGCACGTTAGAAAATAGTGGGACCAACTCTCGCATGTGTTGGTCTCTCCGTGCTTGTCTATCTTTGGCCGCCAAGCGCGCTTGCTCACGCTCACGCTCCAAGGCTACCCTTCTGTCTTCGGCCGCCAAGCACGCTTGTTCGTGCTCACGCTCTAGGGCTTCCATTCTTTCTTCGGCCGCCAAGCACACTTGCTCGCGCACACGCTCAAAGGCTAACCGTCTTTCTTCGCGCTCGCGATCCAATTCGGCTCTTCTTTCTTTGTGCATGCGACCAAGTCGGCCTTTCTTTCTTTGCGCTCGCGATCCAATTCTGCTTTTCTTTCTTCATGCTTGCGATCCAAGATTGCCTTTCTTTTCTCGCGCTCACGATCCAATTTTTCCTTTTTTTCTTCGGCCACCAAGCGCGCTTGCTCACGCTCACGCTCTTAAGACTGCCGTTCTCTCTTTGCACTCACGTTCCAAGGCGGCGTGTTGCGCTTCTTGTCGTATCATCATGTCCATTATCATCTTGACCAAAGCCTCCATAGGATTTGGTGCAATTCTTGGCGTGGATGGGGAAGGGGGAGGGTCGAAAAAACCTCTTGGTGGGAAAATTCTTCTTTTCCACTTCCATGCTCATCACCTCCACGCGAAGTATCCATTCCGCTTCGGGTGATGATCATACACTGAGATCTTAGGTTCTTAAGTTCACGAGGAACTTGGGTTCTTGAGGTTCTTCTTTTGCTTGCAATCTGTGTTAGAAGGATCTTCTCTTACTCGAGCTCTTCTCTTTCCTGCGGGCGCACCCCTTGGCGGCCTTGCGCTCACACCAAGGTTGCTTTTTCCTACCTCACATCGATTGGTCAGCCGCTAAGTGGTGCACAGTCCGCTCTCATGAGTGAAAAGAGAAACAAGGGGAGGCTGGACAAGCCCTTCTTTCTTGGGTTTCCTGTCACTCTTCAAAAACACGATTAGGAATCTACATGCCCAAGTGGTCTTGGGTTACATGCGACCGCAACAAGCAAAAAAAAAAATTGTGGTTCTTTCCTTGAGCGATACAGAACACTGCCAAAGCTCTGATACCAATGTTAGGTGCAGCGGAAGTGAATGTTGAAGTTTGCTCAAGATGAGTGCTCCGAACTGTGCTCAAGGGTTCCTTTTACTTATGGAAGGGAGAGCCTTCCGTTCCTTTAGTGAGAGAGTGCAAATGATCACAAACAAAGTGGTAAACACTGTGAATGAAGGTGCTGAGACTGAGAGATAGAAAGAGAAGAATATGACACCAGATTGTTGTCAAACCCTCCTCCAAGGGCCCCACTCTCTATGGCGAGAGAGGTCTACTATTGATTGCACAAATCTCTACTATGGTCTGAATGCAATGGTCTTGCCGATGATGTCGAGGACGATGACGACGACGATGACGAGACAGGCTAAAAACTGAAAACGCTAAAGGCTGAAATCTGCAAATCTTGTATCTGCTGAATTTTGACTCTATGTTGGTGACAACGGCAATGACGACGATGCGCTGAAAACGCAGATGCTGAAATCTGTGAATAGCGGGCTGAATCTGCAAACTCTGGCTGATTTGACTGTGCGGCAAGCATCTGCTGCAGGAAGGTGAGATTTGCGAGGTTTGGGGGTTGCGGACGGAGTCTGACTGTTAAAAATGCAAAACGCTGATGCTAATGGGGTACTTGTCTCTGGGAATTTGCAAATGCTGAGGGAAATTTGCAAATGCAAAAACGCTAGGCTGATCTGTTGTCTGCTGCAAAAACGCTAGGGAATCTGCTAATGCCGTGCTGATCTGCAACTGCAAAACACTGGGGCTGATCTGCAATGGCTGAAAAACGCTGGCTTTTCTTGATGGCTGAAAACACTAGGTTGTTCCACTGGGGGTCTTGCTGAGAAGGTGCACTGATAGACAACTGGGTCTTTGCTGCCTCTTCTGCCAGAAAGTGCTAGCGCTAGCTTTTCTTATATATCTGCTTAGCCAAATTGCCCTACCCAGTTTCCCAACAAAGTCACTTAATAATAATAAGTGAAAAATGGCTAAAATAGGAAAAATGGGTTCTGTGCACTATAAAATGCTCCTGATGGGTACTCGCTGTAATCTGATGATCATGCTGTGTACAACTAGAGGAAATGCAACTACTCTAAGTGCCTGGACATGCACGGCCTGCGCACAGGCTCACAAAGGTGCCGTAACACTTCCTAAGCTGACCTGAACCCTTGTCATGAAGTAGCTTGTTTACATGCACATAGGGCTAGATGTGCAAGTGACACAAGAGGTTCATGTCCAGTGTCACAAACTGGTGACGTGGCTGGCCTTCGAACAAACCCTGCAATTGGTGACGTGGCAATTTTTCGGAAAATGCGCTGACATGTCACTATACGGACATCCGGGAATTACGCTGACATGTTGACGTGGCAGCGTACGGACGTTCGTGAAATCCGCTGATAGCTGTACGGATTTTCCGTAAATTGCGCTGGCTGTCTTTAAAAGATTAGGAAGTCAATTGCTTTTGGTAACTTTGCTTTTGAGTTTGAAGCTTTTGGGGCTCTGCTTTTACTATCTCTTGTAACCTTTATAATGAACCCAAGGGGCTCACTCTGCAGAGCATCTAGACACAGAGTCTGAGAGCGAGCACCCATTTGAGTTGTACTTTGCTCAAACATTAATATAAAAAGAAATACCGAAAGGGGCGACAGTCTTTGGGGCCAATACCTCTGGGCATAGAACTACGCCGGGCCGTGTCGTCTTTTGTGAATTGTTGTGAAGTGAATCTCTGCTGTGTCGCGATAGAATCTAGACTTGGGGTTTCCAAGTTTGTTACAGTGTTATCAGAGCAGGACACCCATCAAGCCCTTGAGTTGAACAACAGTTTGACGTCACCTTCTCTGGAGCGTGGTTCTCAGAACATTTAGGGAGCCAAAGGCGGAATCTTACATGAAAAAACTGATGAACATGCAAGAGATGTCATCATGCCTTGGCATCACTTGAAAATGACTGATTTGTACTTGACTTGTTTGAGTGCAGGAACTGAAAGACGAAATGACTAAAGCATTTCGGTCTCATAAACCTCTATAGACATGATTGCAATAATGATTAGTTAATCGGGCATCTGTGAGGTCCCGACTGGATCTAGATGTGATTACTAAATACGTTGCCGATTAATCATGGTTTGAGATTTGGATTGAATTTTAATGTGATTTGTCATGTGATGTCCGATGATGTGACTATCGATTGGTACATGTGCTAGATGTGTTGTGTCTAGTGCGTCGGTACTAACAGTCAGTGTCTACTAAGTCAGTTTATGGCCTCTGTCTGTTTTATAGGCACAATCGAGGGCGATTAAATTCTTTCAAGAGGGGGGTATGTCACAAATTGGTGACGTGGCTGACCCTCGGACAAACCCTGCAATTGGTGACGTGACAGTTTTTCGGATAATGCGCCGACAGGCTGATGTGGCACTGTACGGATAGCCCGGAATTACGCTGACATGCTGATGTGGCAGCGTACGGATGTTCGTGAAATCCGCTTACAGTTGTACGGATTTTCCGTAATATGCATTGACTGTTTTTAGCAATTTTTGGAAGTCAATTGCTTTTGGGAACTTTGCTTTTGAGTTTGAAGCTTTTGGGGCTCTGCTTTTAGCATCCATTATAACCTTTATAATGAATCCGAGGGGGCTCACTCTGTAGAGCATTTGGACGCAGTGTCTAAGAGCGAGCATCCGCCGTAGGAGTTGTACTTTGCTCAAAGATTAATATAAAAAGAAATACCGAAAGGAGTGCCAATCTTTGGGGCCAATACCTCTGGGCATGGAACTCTGCCGGGCCGTGTCGTCTTTTGTGAATTTTTTTGAAGCGAATCTTTGCTGTGTCGCGGTAGAATCTAGACTTGGGGTGTCCAAGTTTGTTACAGTGGTATTTGAACACAAAGATTCTTCTTCTACGGAGGATCCGATCCTTTTTGCAGCGCACACAGCTTTTGGGAAAGAATCTTCGTGTCTTGACCCGAAACTCACTAGCCACTCCCACCCTTCATACATCGCGCATCGGGCGCGCTCCCATCTTCATAGCTCTGTCTTACAGGACATAAATCCATAAAGAATCCCAAGTTACACATGGGTTCTCGCGAAGAATGTGACAGAGATGACACCTCTCAGTGGGAAGGCAAAGAAAAGTTGAAGATCCGGCACGGGAATTGAAGAAAAGAATGAAGATTTGGGCAATTTTTTTTTTCGGACAAGTTTGTAAGAATGGACTACAAATGTCAATTGCAGATTCACATATGTATAAACAAATTGATTAAGTACTCTAGGGACCTGAGATTGACGGGACACCTGAAGAATCACTTGATTGATAAGATTTACTCGCGATGGCATGTAGCCATTGCTTCTCCTCTCAGGTAGGGAGGAAAGCTGAAAGGACAGACGAGTGCAGAAAAGCGGAACCTGTACATGCAGAAAGAGATGGACCAAAACTCAAAGGATCACCAGAAGATAAACTTGAGAGTCACAGATCAGCAGCCGAGTGCAGAAGAAAAGGAAAGATGAAAGCAGAACTGGTACCACATTGACTGGGGTCTGAACCGAATCAGACGAACAAAAAGTACAAAACTTTGCCGCCCTTGGGGCAAAGTGAAAGATCAGGAAGCCCTCATTTTTCTTTGATGGAGGAGCCAAGGCCAACTTCTTGAATTGGCGGCTCGATTTGGAATTACGTCCGACAGGCTGAGACCATAGGCGGAGGCAGTTCTAGCGGCACCCGGACTGGATGTTGCCATTACACCGATCATTGGCAAACTTCGTTTGCAATGTCAGAGGTATTTAGGACACGAGGACTTCTACGTAATGCCCTTAGGAAGGTTGTGACGTCCTCCTTGAAATCCCTTGGTACCACAAGAACAACGCCGTGGTTGACTATCGGACTGAGAAAGCGACTTTGACAAATGCACAGCAAAGAGATTGTACTTGATGAAATTCAGTTTCTTTACTCGATTTTTCTTGTGAGAACTGAATGATGATTGAAGGTCGAGTATGTTTGACCTCGAAAAGAAACGACAAGATTTTTTTGCAATAGAGGCTGACTGTTTCTCTAAAGGCGTACAAAGCGAGTTTCCTCCTTTACGTCGTGAAGATCACATGATTGATTCGTGGTAGTACACCACCGAACCGACCACCTTATAGCGTTAGCCGAGACCAAGATAAAGAAACAATGAACCAGAACAGATTTCCACATTACGAGGATCAATGATATACTCGAATAGACTTCAGAGTCTACTTGCCGAATTGATATGAAGAGTGATTATCATCAGATCTGTATTTCTCCCAGAGACATCTACAAGACAGCTTTCAGGACGTCTTTTTGGATTTTCAGAGAATACCGATCATTTGTGGGTTTTCCAGACACCGAGGAAGCATAAATTGCTTATAAATGTGAAAAAGAGCGAGTTTTTCTTGCCTGAGATACATTTTCTTGGGACACATCGTTTCAACAGAAAGGGTACAGATGGATCTGGCCAAAAGTGACACTATCCGTGATTGGCCTAACTTGAAGAATGTTCATGAAATTAGAAGCTTCTTGGGCTTCTGTTCTTACTATGGGTGGTTCATTTGAAAGCTTGCAGAGGCAGCTTCCCCTTTGCACATTTTGACACAGAAAGGAGTCCCTTTCTTGTGGGGATCCACAGAGGTGACTGCCTTTCAGACACTTAAAGAAAAAAACTGACTACTGGACCAGTGTTGGCTTTGCCAGACTTGCAAAAGCCATTCGAAGTATATTGTGATGCTTGTAATCGTAGTCTGGGAGAGGTCTTAATTCAAGAAGGCCATGTGACTGCCTATGAAAGACGATTGTTTTCAAGGCTTGAATTGAAGCACAGATTTATGAGAAAGAGCTATTGGCCGTGATCCATGCTCTTACTCAGTGGCGACATTATCTACTCGAAGCCGATTTCACTATCTTCACTGATCATCAGAGTTTACGCTACTTCTTGTCACAGAAGCAGATTTCGGAAAAGCAGATGGGGTGTGCTAACATCTTGTCACAGTTTCACTTCCAGATTGTCCATGTTCAGGGACAGAAGAACTTGGTGGCAGATGCTTTGTCCCGGAAGTTGTTAGTCTTGGCTATTTCCACGATTCATCATAGACTTCGAGGACATGGTTGATGAGTACGCCACATATCTAGATTTTTCTGATGTATTCACTCGAATACAGAGTGGGGAGGTAGTAGCGGGATATTCCATACGGGATGGCTACTTGATGAAGAAAACAATGTCGTGCGTTACACAGCCATTGAGGGAAAAGGTTCTGACTGAGTGCCATTGCCCACTTTTTACGGGTCACCGCGGCATTGACACCACCTTGAAAGGTATGGAGCGTTACTTCTTTTGGCCGAGACTCAAGAAGGGTGTGACCGGCTTTGTTCGCAATTGTTTAGTATGCCAGAAGGTCAAGTTTGACAGCCATAAGGAACAAGGCTTACTATAGCCTTTACCCATTCCCACCCGTCCTTGGAAAGTAGTGCAATGGATTTTATTTTTGATCTCCTGAAGACACAGAGTGGGCACGATGGTATCTGGACTGTTATTGACAGATTTAGCAAGCAAGCTCATTTCATTCCAGTGAAGAAAACAGTCAAGCCGGACCATTTAGCGAGACTGTTCATTGCCTAGATATTCAGATTACATGGCATGCCTGAGACAATAGTCTCTGACAAAGATCCCCGATTTACGAGTTTGTTTTGGAAGGCTGTTTGGGAGAACATTGGCACACGGTTGCAGTTCTCGTTATCTTTCCACCCGCAGACAGATGGGCAATCTGAGATTGCAAATTCAGTCGTTCTGGATTTATTGAAGTCTTACATTTCTGATCAAAAGACTCAATTGGAAAAGTTTTTGCCCTTGGTGGAATTTGCCTACAATAACACGATCTACTCTTTGACAGGGAAGGCGCCATTTGAGATTATTGAAGGTGCTATGAAGGTTCCACCCTTCCTAAGTACGAAAGATAAGTTTTTGAAAGGTTTTAGCAAAGTCTCAGGAAAGACACAAGAAGGCAGCAGATCGACACTATTGCGATTTGAAATTAAAGGAAGACGATTGGGTGCTCTTACGTTTTGAGAAGGCACGCTTGAGAAGAAAAAGGGAAAGGAGCGGCTTTTTCCAAACCTTAGCATGAGACAGTATGGATATTTCCGGATAAAACAAAAGGTAAATGATGTCTCCTTTAGACAAAAGCTACCCAATACTTGGAGAATTCAGAATGCTTTTCATGTGAGTCTCTTGAAGCCTTTTAAAGGCGATGTGCCCGATGATGGAGAGCCAGATAAGCAACCTGAAGTGGAGGAAAGCAAGAAGATACTCGTTCCGGAACAAATATTGGCACATAAAGATAGAAAGATTAAAGGTAAAGTGATTATGCGGTGGTTAATTTCAAGAACTATCCTGCATTGGATGCAAAGTGGATGGAGGAGGAGGACCTAGTAGATACTCCTCAGATTTTGGAACTTTATTTTGAAGCATTCGGTTCAGCATAGTCTACTGTGATAGAGCCCCGATTTCAGCATGGGTGAATCTAGTGCAGCGGGCTTGCACAAGAGGGGAGTCATGTCACGTGCACATCTAACCCTATGTATACGTGGACAAGCTACTTCATGACAAGGGTTCAGTTAGCTTAAGAAGTGTTCTGACACCTTTGTGAGTCTGTTCGCAGACCGTGCATGTCTAGACACTTAGAGTAGTTGCATATCCTTTGGTTGCGTACAGCATGATCATCAACAGTACCATCAGATTCCATCAGGAGCATTTTACAGTGCACAGACCTAATTTCCCTATTTTAGCCATTTTTCACTTATTATTAATATGTAACCTTGTTGGGAAACTGGGTAGGGCAATTTTGGTAAGTCACTATATAAGAAACCTAGCGCTAGCACTTTCTGGCAAAAGAGGGAGCAGAGAAGCAAGTTTTGACAGTGCACCTTCTCAGCAAGACCCTCGGCAGGAACTCCTAGCGTTTTTCAGCCATCAGAACAGCCTAGCGTTTTCAGCAATTGCAGATCAGCTGCAGCGTTTTTTGACTTGCAGATCAGCCTGGCGTTAACAGTTTCAGAGTAGATTCCCTAGCGTTTTTGCAGCAGATAGCAGATCAGCCTAGCGTTTTTGCATTTGCAAACTACCATCAACGTTTGCAGATTCTCGGCGACAGAACCATTCATTGCATCATTTTCAGCAGTTAGACTCCGCACTGCAGCCCCCAAACCTCGTAGATCCCACCTTCCCGCAGCAGATCCTCGCCGCACGGTCAGATAAGCCAGCGTTTGTAGATTCAGCCAGCTATTCGGCAGATACAAGATTTGCAGATTTCAGCCCCTAGCGTTTTCAATTTTTAGCCCGTCTCGTTGTCTCATTATCGTCGGCAAGACCATTGCATTTAGGCCATTGTAGAGATTTGTGCAATCAAAAGAAAAAACTTCTCTGGCCATCGAGAGAGGGGCCCTTGGAGGAGGGTTTGAAAACATTCTGGTGTCGTATTCTTCTCTCTCTATCTCTCAGTCTCAACACCTTCATTCACAGTGTTTACCACTTTGTTATTTGCACTCTCTCACTAAAGGAACGGAAGGCTCTCCCTTCTGTAAGTAAAAGGAACCCTTGAGCACAGTTCGGAGTACTCATCTTGAGCAAAGTTCAACATTCACATCCGTTGCACCTTACATTGGTACTAGAGCTTTGACAGTGTTCTGTATCACTCAAGGAAAGAACCACATAATTTGTTTTGCTTGTTGCGGTCGCACGTAACCCAAGTCCACTTGGGTGTGTCGGTTCCTAATCGTGTTTTTGAAGAGTGATAGGAAACCCAAGAAAGAAGGTTTTATCCAGCCTCCCCTTGTTTCTCTTTTCACTCATTGAGAGCGGACCGTGCACTTAGCGGCCGGCCAATCAACGTGAGGTAGTAAAAAGCAACCTTGGTGTGAGCGTAAGGCCGCCAAGGGGTGCGTCCGCGGGAAAGAGAAGAGCTTGGGTAAGAGAAGCTCCTTCTCTAACACAGATTGCAAGCGAAAGAAGAACCTCAAGAACTCAAGAACTCAAGAACCCAAGAACCCAAGTTCCTCGTGAACTTAAGAACCCAAGACTTTAGTGTATGGTCATCACCCGAAGCGGAATGGATACTTCGCATGGAGGTGATGAGCATGGAAGTGACGAAGAAGAATTTTTCCCACCAGGAGGTTTTTCCGACCCTCCTCCCTCCCCATCTACGCCAAGGATTGCACCAAATCCTATGGAGGCTTTGGTGTTACAACAAGAAGCGCAACGCGCTGCCTTGGAGCGTGAGCGCAAAGAAAGAAAAGCAGAATTAGATCGCGAGCGTGAAAAAAGAAAAGCAGAAAGAAAGGCCGACTTGGAGCGTGAGCGCAAGCAAGCGCGCTTGGCGGCCGAAGAGAAAAGGGTAGCCTTGGAGTGTGAGCGTGATCAAGCGCGCTTGGCGGCCGAAGAAAGAAAGGCAGCTATTGAGCTTGAGCGTGAGCAAACACGCGAAGCCCATCGAGTGGCGGCCGAAGACAGACGAGCGGCCTTGGAGTTAGAGCGTGAAGCGCAGAGAGACCAATGCATGCAAGACTTGGTCCTATAAGTACTCACCTCAAAAGCCGAGCCGGCCAAAGATGTTGGTGGTTCATCAAGTAGCAGAGACTTGAACTCCAACAACCCCGTCACACAGAGAAGATCACCTTCAATAAGTATGACGGTAAGATGGATGCTAGTGTTACTCATTCTTGGTTGCATCAATTTAATGCTTATTTTGCGACAACTAAGAAGATAGGGAATAGCAAGGTTTTGACGGCAGCCATGTACCTTGCCGGTGATGCCATTAATTGGTACCACGCATGACAAGAGGCACAGTTGGCCGCGCACCTAGAGGCAGCCAACAAAAAGGTGCCCCTTTCCTTTACTCCCTGACTTAACTTAATTAGTTCAAATGTGCACGAAGAGAATAAATATTAATTTCATTAATAGAAATTAGTTTCAGTAATAGGCAGATTTGCAACATCTCTGTGACTTCTAAACAGTTGACCTCAACTATAGTGCTTCTATATATCCATCCAAAATCTCCGGATAAGGGGCTAACTCATTCTCAACCATCCATCGAGCATCTAAGGAAGAGTAGTTCTTGAACTTAACTAAATACTTCCTGGTTATTTTATCAGACTTTAGTTGGCGCTCCTGATGATGAACAATCTGATCCTGAAGTATTTTTTCTGTCTCATCCACCTCAGGAGGATCTTCTACAATTGGAGTACTCGGAGGCGGCCCAACATAAGGTCGAAGTAAACTAACATGGAAAGCATTATGAATCTTCAAGTTATGTGGCAGTTCTACATGGAAAGCAACATCAGTAACTTGGTCTATGATCTTGAAGGGCCCATAGTAATGATTAGAAAGTTTAACCACTTTCCCTTTATGGACTGTCTGCTTCTTCAGTTTGGCCTTCTCAAACTTGAGTAGGACGTATTGACCTAGATGTAAATCTAGATTTCTTGTGCGTTTATCCGCAGATTGCTTTTGCGTGTCTTGAGAGCGGAGTATGGCTCTCTTCACTTGCCCATAGGCTGTGTCCAAATCTCGGACAAACTCATCGGCTGCAAATATCTTATGCTTTGTCAAGAGGATTGGTGGAAGGATTGGCTTACCATAAATGATCTCAAAAGGAGCCTTACCGGTAGTAGAATGTACAGTGTTATTGGATGCATATTCCACTAGAGGCAAGTACCGTTCCCAATCTGATTGTCTTTCTGAGACATAAGACTTAAGTAAATCCAACATTGTGGAATTTATTATCTTACTTTGGCCATCCGTCTCATGGTGATAAGTTGAAGAGAAACTCAGTTTAGTACTAAGATTCTCAAACAGTGCTTGCCAAAAGTTTCCAGTCATGAGAGGATCTCTAACACTCACAATAGACTTAGGCATCCCATGATGCTTGAAAATCTGGGCCAGAAAAATTCTAGCCATATGATCTGCTTTGATCTTCTTCTTTACTGGAATGAAATATGCCTGCTTGCTAGATCTGTCCACGATGGTGTAGATTGCATCATTTGCAGACTGCACGGTCTGTGAACAGACTCACAAAAGTGCCAGAACACTTGCTAATCTAGACTGAGTGGATTGACGGAACCCTTGTTATGAAGTAGCTTGTCCACGGACACACAGGGTTGAATGTGTCACGTGACATCCCCTCCTTTTTAAAGTGAGGTACTGGTACCGAGCTGCATGGCTTCCTTGTAGTCTGCCAACAACTCTGGATAATCCTTGAAAAACTCTTCGTCGACCCACACCGCTTCGTGGGTTCCTCGATCCTTGAACTTCAAGAAGTATTGTCTCACTTTCTTTTTCGAACCATGTCGAAACCGATGCAACAACACTTGCTCCGGCTCCATGATTTCAGCTTCATCGATGATCTCCGGTTCTTCTTCTTCCGAAATGTCCTTTGGAGGTGTTCCCTGAGACACTTTCAACCAAGAAACATGGAAAATGTTGTGCATTGACCATGAATTAGGCAACTGCAATTTCATTGAAACCTCATTTATCTTTTTAATGACTGGAAATGGACTATACATACGAAAAGACAACTTTGGACACTTCTTTTCAACTTGCTTAAGACGTTGCGTCATGATTCTTAAATACACCCAATCCCCTTCCTTGATCGAAACATCCCGACGATGCTTATTAGCCTGTCGTGAATAAGATTCCTGAGCCTTGCTTAGCCGAAGCTTCACACTCTCAGAAATCTCATCCAATGACTGACTTTCAGCATTGGCATTAGGCATTTGACTGACCGAGCGAGTCAAAAGTGACTCGAACGGACGGCCAAAAGTCGCCTCATACGGAGTTCGACCAATGGCAAAAGAAAAAGAGTCATTCAAAATAGCCTGGACCAATGGGAGATGGAGCTCCCACTGAGACTGCTGATCATGCACATATGACTTTAAAACATCAAAAGTCAATTGATGCTAAATCTCTGTTTGACCATCTAACTGTGGATGAAAAGCCGATGAAAAATTCAACTTAGTGCCAAAATTTTCAAAGAGTGCGTGCCAAAAATTGGATGTGAACTTAACATCCCTATTTGAAACAATTGATTTTGGCAAATCACAGAGGGGGTACCTATACTTAATGAACAACCGTGCTACATCTTGTGCAGTAACTGTGGCTTTACAAGGAATCAACATGCAAAACTTGCTGAAACGATTGAAAATTGTCAAACATTGAGTGTTCCTTGAATGCAAACTTGGTGGAAGGTTAGTCACAAAATCCATGGAAATATCTTGAAAAGGTCCATCGGGAATAGGCAGCGGAAGCAAGAGGCCTTGCTGCTTACCTCGAGGAGCTTTTACCTTTTGACATATAGTGCACTGTGTGACATAACGAAACACATCCTTTCGCATTTTAGGCCAATAAAAGAATCTTTCTATTTTTTCCGAAGTGGTGTTCATTTCCTTGTGCCCACCGGTGAGAGAATCATGTGCATCATGCAATATGGTTGGCCTGAGAGAGGGAAACACACATAAACGTTGATGAAAATACAACAAACCATCACGAATGAGATAGTTGCTTGGCCCTTGGGAAGCAAGAGCCTGCAACCAATGCTTACCAAACTTGGAATCCACATACTGATTCTTCATGTTGTGGAAAGACACACCCTGAATAGAAAATGTGGATCTTGACTCAAGAGCCAAAATTTGTCCTTTGCGACTCAACGCATCTGCAACAGCGTTAGCTTTTCCAGGCACATACAATAAAACCTCGAAATTGCTCAAAAAATTGTGACCACCGTGCCTGGCGATCACTTTAATGTGCACTAGGCAGACTGGAGCCATTTGAGGGCTTGATGATTTGTGCGAACTGTAAACTCTCTACCATAAAAGAAAATGCTTCCAATGCTTAAGAGAGTGAATGACAGACATCTTTATCATAAACTGAATAATTCTTTTCCGTACTATTGAGCTTCTGGCTAAGGAAAGCTATAGGACGACCATGCTGCTGAAGCACAGCTCCTATAGCAACATTGCTCGCATCCGTCCTGTTGGGTATTCAAGCCCAAATTATGTCTGATGTCAACTAGTGGGAACAGGCCCCTATAGCATGCAGGATAGCCTCAGTTAGAGTTGAGTTTCTTTTGCATGGCAAGTATACCTATATATGTAAAAGGCTACACATCAATCAAAAATAAGAAGAATATAGCGTTATTTTCTTGGCTACAGTGTCGAATTCTCTCTCTCTCTCTCTCTCTTTCTCTCTCTCTCTCTCTCTCTCTCTCTCTCTCTCTCTCTCTCTCGTTCAATTCTCGCTTTTGCTGCACGCCATCCTCCACGCCATGGCAACCCTTCGACTGCATCCACCATAGTTTCCCAACCTTAACAACTGGTATCAAAGCATGAGTGGTGGATTTAAGGGCGGCAAAGCATTTAAGGCTACGCATGGTGATGAAGATAACTCGCTTAAGGACTTGAGCTCATTACACGCAGGTATGAAAATTATTACAAAGCAGAGCATTGTCGAAACAAAAGGACAAGGAAGCAGGCTGCTAGGCAGTGTCATCAGAAATTTGATCAAAAGCAGCTCCGAAAAAGGGTGGGCACTGATCAGTTGGAAAGAGAGACCGCTCAGCAGAAAAAATCGAGGCTGACTACTAGCAAGGTTATACCGGACAAGAATGAGGACGGATTCAAAACACCTGCTGTCATTGTGCCTGATGCATGTGGTAGGAGGAAAATTAAGTTATCAAATGAGAATGAAGTGGAGCCCTTGGCAGAGCAGGGAGATGATGTGGTATCAGTTGTAAATTCAGCCGAACCAGCTGTGCTTTTGAAGGCACAGCCAAAGCCTCGATCCCGAGAATATTACCTCTCTCAAAGTTTCCCTAGTTGTCCTCCACACCCAGGGTTTGTGGGTGACAAGTGTTTGTCCAAACGATGCAAGATATGCCGAGTTCTTGAAAATACTAATAGCACCGTCATCTGTGATGAGTGCCAGGAGTCCTTCCACTTGTCTTGCTGTCTTCCTCACCTAAATCCTAAGCATTTTGATAGAGAAGATGACTGGTATTGTAGCGCATGCAGAAAGCAGAAACGAAGGTCATGGGAGTGTTGTGGGGACTCTTGCGGCTATGTTGGTATTTTTTTTTTCCGAGGAAAAGATCCTTCTATTAGTTAATGAAAGCTGCCCATAGGGCTACATCCACCTCTGCAAGAGAGGGCTACAACAAACATGATGGGGAGACGCTCCCAATGAAAAAACAGCATATATACAATGGGGCTAAATCAAGAGATGGGAGGAGGGAAAAGCCACATAGGTGGACAGTAGTGCCATCTCAGCACCCCCTGGACCATGGAGTAAAACGGCCCAGGGCGCCAGAGACGAAGGAAAGCCTCGCGGCGCTCCCGCATGCGGTCGGAGCTGCCCTGTAGTCCCTCAAGCTGTCCTCTGAGAGTATGGACCAGCTCTAGCCAAAAGTCACGAACAGTCTCTGCTGGTGGTACAAGGCGAGCCTCAAAGATGCGGAAACAACGGGCCCGCCAGATGAACCAGAGAGCTAGGCTGCTGATGAGCTCCCAACACTCCGCTCTCTCACTGCTCCACTCCTGTGGAGTAAGGTCTGTAGCAGGCTGGAGTGTAGGTCGACCCCCCTGTATCACTATCATCCTGCTGGTGGAAGATAGCTCAAACTGAAGTGCCGGGCCCGTGAGGGTGGACCAAGCCGCCGCCCCCCAAGTGTACTGTCGAGCCATGGAGAGGGCAGGCATCAGCCGAAGAACTCGTAGCCACACCTGCTGGGCCGAGGGATAGTCCCAAAGACAGTGTCGCTGACTCTCCACCAACTGGTCACAGGCTGTACATGCGGCCGAGAGACCACAATGTACAAGCCAGCTCCCTACTGCTGTGGCTCTGTGTGCAACCAACCACTGGAACAAGGTGACGCGCCTCGGCTGTCTGGAGTCCCACAGCCTCTGCCAAAAAGCTGCCAAGAACTCAACTGTGAGACCCTCCTCCTGCCAATGACGTGCTGCAGCGGGGCGGGCCTCTCTCTGTGCTGCAAGTATATGACGTCCAAGCTGAACAGTGTACTGAAAGAAAGGGACTCCTGGGCGATCTGCAGAAGAGAATGGGTCCCTCCACAGCCACTCACCAGGATCCCACTATACTCGTGCCAGTGGACAGCATTCCCAAGCCCATAGCCTCCAGTGTCCTGTCTCAAGAGCTGCTGGGTCAGGGTCTATGACGCAAGTCCTCCCACAGATGCCCACAACTCGGATCCTCTGAAAACAACACTCTGCTACCTGCGGGGCCTCTACTGCAACTCTCTGTAATCGTCCCCCACCCTGAAGCTCGAAGAACAGGGCTGGGACAGTCTCTGAGCAAGCCCTGACTGAAATGAGAACCTCCAGTCGTGTGAAGGCTCCCATCCACCGGGGTGCTACTGGCTCGAGAGGCGTGAGCCAATCAGCTGGAACTGACTCTCAGATGTCCTGACACATGCTCTGAACCCCTCTCATGCCCTGTAGCTGGACAACCTGCACCTCCTCTGACAAACCTGTGAACTCTAGCCACTCACCTAGAGAGCGCGCTGGACCTGCTGCCATGGGACCCCAAGAAACATGAGGCCTACTCCCAACCAAGTGGCCTCTCTGAGTGCTAACCATGGGGTTCCAGACGAGGGGCTGCCGTAGGCGCTCCTCTGTGCACGTCGGCTGTCGCTGCTCTAGGCCACGCCGCAATAGCTCCCAAGAACGAAGCAAACTCACAGCGAATCGGTCCTCCAGTCTCCTCCTCAAACCAACTCGGCGCAACTCTGTAAAGATCCATCTGGTCGAAGGTTGCCAAGGGCCTCCTGACTGAGGCACCCTGGCACGAAGCCTCTGCAACAAGAACTCCTTCCAGGGCTCCTCGCCTGGAAGAAGTCCTCTGACGACGAACTTCCCAAGAAGGGCTCTGCTCTGCTGTGCTGGATCGATGATCCCAAGCCCTCCCTGAGAACAAGGAAGTGTGATAACCGACCAAGCCACCTTGGCTCGGGCAATCTGAGTGTCGCGACCTGACCAAAGGAAGTTCCTGATCAGCCTCTCTACCTGGCTGATGCAAGAACTCGAGAAGATCCAGCAAGAAGCGATGTACCACATAGTCGCCAACAACACCTGGTTGGCAACTACTACTCTACCAGCCAGCGAAAGTCGTGCTGAGCACCAATGTAACAGCTTTCTCCTGATGGACAGGAGAAGAGGAGCAATCTGCTGCTCGGGGGACAAATCCAAACCAACCTGACAACCCAAGTACCGAACTGCAGTCCCTGGAGGAATCCACCTGAAACCCTCTCCTGGCATCCAATCTGGCACAGGAGCACTACCAACTGAGAAAGCCACTGTCTTTCTCCAGTTTATCAGTGCGCCCGACGCACAGCAGAAGGTCTCCAAAGCCTGCCCACATCTGTGTAAATTGGCCTCCTGGCCCTCTAAGTACAAGGCTGAGTCGTCGGCAAACTCAGCGTCCAGAAGCTCATCTCCCCGTATAGGGAGTGCTAAGCCCCTCAAAC
The DNA here is from genome assembly GCF_014529385.1 of Adiantum capillus-veneris. Taxonomy (NCBI): domain Eukaryota; kingdom Viridiplantae; phylum Streptophyta; class Polypodiopsida; order Polypodiales; family Pteridaceae; genus Adiantum; species Adiantum capillus-veneris. The sequence goes on along the minus strand of NC_140939.1, from coordinate 19,657,629 downwards.
CAACCTGCTGTGACACCAAAAATCTGCTCATCGCCTCCGCATAGAACAGAAAGAGAAAGGGGGCAAGAGGACAACCCTGTCTGACCGATCGTGTGAGCATGAAGTGCTCACCTCTACCTCCTGCCAAAAGCACCTGACTGTGGGCCTGTCTGTACAAAGCTGACACCCCTCTGATCCAAGCCTCTGAGAAGCCCATCCTGCGTAGCGTGCCCTCTAGAAAGTCCCAGTCAACTCTGTCGTATGCCTTCTCAAAATCCAGAAGAAGAATCACAAGGTCCTCCCCACGGAGCCGTGCAAGGGCAAAAGCCTCCCAAAAAGTGAAGATGTTGTCAAGGATACTGCGTTCCTTGACAAAACCTGTCTGAGTCCCATGTATAAGGCTCTCCAAAAGTGGTTGAATCCTCAAACTCAGAGCCTTGGCAAGAATTTTGTAGGCTGAGTTGAGAATGGTGATGGGGCGCCACTGTCGAATCTCATCCAAGGAGCCACCCTCCCTTGGAATGAGGTAAATCAGGCCCTCACTCATGCTATGCGGCATCACTCCTGTGTGCAGAATGTACTGAAAGGCACTACAAAGATCTGGGCCAAGCAGGTCCCAGTACTCCGAGAAGAAGCTGAAAGTCAGTCCATCCACACCTGGACAGCTACCACGAGGGAGGGCCCTAAGAGCCGAGTGCAGCTCCTCAAGCTGAAGAGGTAACTCAAGCCTCTGCAGCATCTCCTCAGTCACAAGACAAGGCATCTGTGCCCAAACCTGCTCCCTGCATGCATCCTGTCTCTCTGACTCGGGCTCAGCCGACAGTAGCTCACGGTAAAAGTCAGTAGCAACTGCACGCATATCCTCTGGCTCACAAACAACTGACCCATCGGGTGTCCTCAACTGATTGACCTTGGCATGCAAGTGCCGAGGTCCCACTGTCTCAAAAAAAGCACCTGTCACTCTGTCACCCACCTGAGTCCACTGAGATGCCTGTCGGTGAAAGGCAAACTCATGGCGCCTCTCCTCTGTGCAAGCAAGCTCCTGTCGAGCCTGCTGTAGCTGCTCCTCCAACCATGGATTGTCTGGATGCTGCTCCTGCATCCTCTGTAGTGAAGCAATGCCTCGTCTGAGACGCTGCTCCTCCTCTCTCGCTGCAGCCCGTCGAGCCAAAGACTCCTGGAGAAAGAAGTGGCTAAGCTGAGCTAGGCCTGAGGCCACTCTGTCTGCAGGTGGAGCCTGGCTGTCCATGCCCTCTGTCCATAGAGCCTCGACGCTCTCTCTGAGTGCTGAGTCCAACAAGACCCGCTCTGGGATGCGAAGCATCGTGCTCCCACTCCTCTGCCTGTCTGCCACTGTGAGGATCACTGGTGCATGGTCCGAGAAGGATGTCCCTGCCAGGATGCCCACTGATCCCCCCAAGTCACTGAAGTGGTCACTAGTGTAGAAGCGATCTATGCGCGATAGATTCACTCCTCCCACTCTGCGGTCCGATCTAGAGAAGGCAAGACTCTCTGGAGGCCTCACAAAGCCAGAATGCTGCCATGTATCCGAGACCCTCAACGTCATACAAAACCTCTCCCAAGCTGCTAACTCGACTCCATGCAAAGTAGCATGGCTGCCTCCGATGCTGTCAGAAGGATCCTCCAACATGTTGAAGTCCCCTCCTACACACCACTGGTCAACCTGTGGCAAAGACTCAACAATCTGTGACCAAAACTCTGCACGAGCACTCGCCACATTGGGCGCATAGATGTTCAGGAAACCCACAAGGCTACCCTGAACCTGCATAGTAATCCACTGAGCCCTGCCTGGTACAATAATCCCTCTGCCCACAATGGCCTGCTGTAATTAGTCCGCAATAGTCATACATACCCCACCCTGGATGCCTCCAGGTCCAAAAGCAGCTGACCAAAAGGTATCATAGCGTCCACGCAAAATCTGACCACATCGCCGAATGTGGCTCTCAGACAAATGGTGCTCCTGAAGCATAAGGAGATCAATCTCTCCTCCCACAAGGCAACGCTGAAGCTCCTGACGCAATTGGCCCCGCTGTCGCTGAAACTGGGGCCCACCTAGTCCCTGCACGTTCCACGAGACGATCCTCATGGGGAGCGAGAGAGAACAGATGCTGCCGCAGCAGCAAGACGAGCTATCTTCGAAGCAGGCTTGGATGGGGAGTAATCCGCATCCGAGCGTCCTCTAGATAGGCGAGACTGCAGTGAGTGCCTGGTCCAAGCCCAAGTAGAGCGAGCCGTGCGTAAAGCAACCTCCTCTGTCCAGGAGTCCTCATGAATGAATACATAGCAAGGCAAACACTGCGTATCAGCAAAAAAGTACACCACAATGTGTCTACATCCTGCTGAATCTGGGGGTGTCACCGCAAACTTGGCCAGTGGCCACAAAGTCTGCAGCAAATCTGTAACGCCAAGTTCTCCCATGTGGTGAGAGAACTCGAGAACCTGTGTATGCAACCATCCCACCACTGAGTCGAGGGACCACTCTGTCTCAGTCCTGCCACAGAGGGGGAAGGAGAAACCACTGCTGAGTCCAAGGCCTCTGTCCCCCCAGCGGCGAGGAACAAAGCGTGGACTCTGAAGCAGGCTGCCTCGTGGTCTGCTGCGGAATCGCCAAGAAAATGAGTAAACCCGTTATCGAAGAAATCCCAGCGGCTTCGGAGGTCAAAGCTCGTCAAACCACGAGGGATAGCTGCAAGAGGAGATGTCTGAATCTGCAGTGGGGGCCGCATGAAGGGCTGACCCTCTCTCGCTAGGCGACTCGTGGCGAAGGCGTTGCCAAGAGATCTCCTGGCCGCCGGCAAGGGTCCAGTCTCCTGAGCCGACTGTGGTACTGAAGCAGGAGGAAGGGGAGAAGGGGCTTGGGGGGGGCGGGGGAGAGGAGAAGCGGGGTGGGGCGGCAGAGACATGGGGGGGGCGAGGTGGGGAGTGAGTGGTAGCAGAGGGCGGGGGAGGGCATGAGGAGGAGGAGGGGACATCGAAAGGCGGAGCGGCTGGCGAGGGTGAAGTGGAGGTGGTGGCTGGCGTAGGGGGCTCCTCCTGCTCAAGAGGACCAAAGCGGTTCCCCGTGGGAACCCACTACTGCTGAGTAGGCACCTGGGGGCCACTCTGAGTGCCAGGCTGTCGCTGTGGCCCCTGGTGTCGACGGCCACGGGCCTGCTGCCACCCCTCCTCCGCTGGAGCCCCAGGCTCGGAGGGTGGCGCTGAATCTGTGCTCTGTGTCGCTGGCTGTGGCTGCGGCCCAGCCTTGGCAGGCTGGGGCTGAGGCTGGGGTGCGGGTCGTGGTCTCCTCCGTGGACAGGCCTTCGCTAGGTGGCCCATCTATCTGCAAATGAAGCACTGGTTCGGGAGACCCGAGTACTCCACACTCTGTCTAAACCAACCCCCACTCACCCGAGGCAGAAGGATGACCTTCGGGAGCGTGTGGGTATCTCTGACCAAAACTCGAACTGAAGGGATGCCAGCCGCCTTGGCAGCTACTGATGCTGCCGTACGAGGTGTCTCCAGGACAGTTCCGATGGCGGAGCCAATCCTGGAGAGAAGTGGAAGGTACTCCCTCCGTAAACCCGGAAAGCAGACTGAGATGGGGATGTCCGCCTCCTCTACTAGCACATCCGAAGACGGGTCAAAACCTTGTCGCCACTGTCGAAAGTGGGCGCGTGATGCTCGGATGGCCAATGGACTCATAGCTATGACCTTGGAGGCCATCTCGGAAGTCTCGAACTCAATCTGGTAGTACCCCCGTCCGAGAATCTGGACATCCAAGATCTTGCCCACCTCTGCGAGGAGGCGGGCCTGGAGAAGGTCTCGCAGCTCTCCTCTGCTGGGACGAGTGCCGAGAACCTTGCAGATGACAGAAGTCGCCTGCAAGCGTTCTACCTCTGTGGCAAGGCTCGCTTGCTCTGCCGGCGTAAGAGCAAGTCGAATGGTGGGCTCAGCGGGGTCGGGCGAGGGGGCTTCAGGCGAGTCCCTCTGAGGTGAAGCTGGAGCCTCCATCTGTGTCTACTGCTGAGTGGAAGAAGCGGGCAGCGAAGAAGAAACCTGCAAACAAATCAGCCAGGCACTTTTCCGAAGAGAAAGTGCTGTCGAGCCAGGTGCATAGGGCCTTCGGGAGCGAAGCGGATGGGGGGGGGGGTGATGAGGAGACAGCGAGGGCGAAGAGGGCAGCCGTGCAATGTGTGGGTGCACAAGCAGCAGCGAGTGGGGGGGATGGAGCGGGGAAGGCAGAGCGAGAGGAGGGCAGCGGGCTGCGGCAGCTAAGGGGCAGCGCGGAGACAGGGGGGGGCAGCGGGCTGCGGCAGCTAATGGGGCAGCGCGCGCAGATAGGGGGGGGCAGCGGGTGGGTTGAGAGGCAGTGCGCAGGGGCTGAAGGGGGTGGGGGGGCAGCGAAGGGGCAGCGGGTGGAGGGAGGGGGGGGGAGGAGAGCGATGGCGCAACAGCAAAGGGGGGGGGGGGGGGCGAGCAGCAGTAGCGGGCCTTCTCCGGTACAGGGATCGGCTATGTTGGTATTATGCCTACACATATTGGTATGTATGCAAACTTTCATTGTTCAAGAATTACTAGACATCGATGCTCACAACAACCAAGACAGATTTCCTTCGAGATGAATTTACATCGACATGTTTGGTTTTTCGAAACCAATTATCATTATCATTATTTGTTTTGTCCTATTTTATGTCAGTTTTTCTACAGTCTATTGTCAAAAACAATCATAAATTTCCTATCAAAAGCCTTGTAGTCGGTTATTGTCATGCTATTTCACTGTCATGCCAAATTTTGTACGGGTTATAGACACTGCCACATATGAGTGGTAAGACCTCCCAAATTTATCAGATTTTGTTCTCAAGTCCCAATTTTTGTCAGTTCTCAGCCTATTTTTACCGCTTCTCACGAGGTTACTGGGTACACCTTAAACCCAAGGTTTGGTAGTGAACCAAAAACTCCATCTATTGGTAGCTAATTTTTTGACCTACACCCTATCTGTTCAAGGGGGGGTTTATCATAGCACCAGGTTATGGATACACCAGAAATCCTTGGTTGTGAGAAAACCTAAAACTCATGGTTGACGAGTCCACCAAAAACTCGAGGTATCATGAGTTGCTTGTCCAATTTGGGCTGGAGGGAGGGATTGTTGGGTATTCAAGCCCAAATTATGTCTGATGTCAACTAGTGGGAACAGGCCCCTATAGCATGCAGGATAGCCTCAGTTAGAGTTGAGTTTCTTTTGCATGGCAAGTATGCCTATATATGTGAAAGGCTACACATCAATCAAAAATAAGAAGAATATAGCGTTATTTTCGTGGTTGCAGTGTCGAATTCTCTCTCTCTCTCTCTCTCTCTCTCTCTCTCTCTCTCTCTCTCTCTCTCTCTCTCTCTCTCTCTCTCTCTCTCTCTCTCTCTTTCAATTCTCGCTTCTACTGCACGCCATCCTCCATGCCATGGCAACCCTTCGACCGCATCCACCATAGTTTCCCAACCTTAACACGTCCATACCTCAAAGGGATCATCCCAAGAAGCAAGGATAAGACACTGTGCTTCTGTCACCGCAACCTTGAGAGCTGCGAAAGCCTCAATGGCTGCTTCGGGAAAGTCTACGCGCTGACGGCGAGTCTTTACCCCTTTCAAAACATCAGCCATAGGTGCAGCAATGCGTGCAAAATTCTCTATGTGTGAACTAAATGCTTGACATAAACCAAGAAAAGAACGCACATCATATGCAGTTTTGGGCAAATCCCAATTACAAACCGGTTCCACCTTCGCGGGATCTAGCTTGACGCTGTCTACAAAAATAATATAACCCAGATAAGTGACTTCAGTAAGAAAAAATTCAGACGTCTTAGCTGCAAGGTACAACTGACACTCATCCAAACAGGTTAGTACCCTTTCGACATCCCTTTCATGTTGTTCCCACGATGCAGAAAAAATGGGAATATCATCTAGAAAGATGAACACACATACACTGACCATGTCGCCGAAACGACCTACCATGAGACGATTAAATGTACCCACGGCACTTGTCAATCCAAAAGGCATAACAATATACTCCCATTGCCCTCGCTCGGTACGAAAAGCGGTCTTGAAGATGTTGCCCTTGAATACCCGAACCTGATGGTATCCACTCTTAAGATCGACCTTGCTGAAAACCTTTGCCCCATTGAGCCTATCAAGGATATACTCAATGCGAGGCATCGGAAACTTGTTCTTGACGGTCATCTTGTTCAATGCCTTGTAATCAACACACAAACGAGATGAACCATCCTTCTTGCGAACAAACAAAACAGGAGCAGCAAAAGGACTTACACTAGGATCTATGAATCCTCTAGCCACCAACTCCATGAGTTGTCGCTCTAACTCTTCCTCCTGCGTCTTGTTCAAACGATAGGGAGCCTTACTGACAGGATGTGCCCTCTCCATAAGCTCGATGCGATGGTTATCCGGCCGCTCGGGTGGGAGACGGGGTGGAAGATCATCCTGCAAAAAGAGATGCTTAAACTTGGTAAACAAATCTGAATACTTATTTGGAGCCTGAATGCTATGGGAAACTGGAGCAGCATAGATGAATGCCGCTTGTGCTCCTCGTCGTAATTCACGCTTTACCTGCACATGAGAGATGAGAGGCAAAGAATGCAAGCCCTCCTCAGCACGAATGATGAGGGGGGAGTCAGTTTTGGCATTTAATGTGAGAGTGTTAGCCTCCCAATCAATGAAAGGGTTATGCTCACGAAACCATCTTATGCCCAAAAGCATATCACATTCTGAGAGAGGAGACACAAGAAATTTCCTACGGAAAGCAGCTTGTTGAACGGTAAACATCACATCAAGGCACTCTTTCATGATAAGAGAGTCCATACAAGGAGCGAAGCCAGAAACCTCGAGAGGAGATTTCTGACTAATCTCTAAGCGGGCTCTCTCAACAAGAGAGGCACTAATCACATCATGCATACTGCCTGGATCAAACAATATGATAAAACGTTGACCCTTTACATGACCGTAACACTTCATTAGAGACTCATCAATTTGTGTTTCAGAGACATGAGAAGATTCAGCTTGGTTCATTAAAGTGCTTGTGGTTGTTGTGGGTGCCTTTGGTTCTTTAGGTGGGGCTGTTTTAGGACAAGCCTTCTTAATGTGACCCTTGACATTGATAACATCTACCTTCCTTAGCATACATCACTTGTTCTTCAGCCGTGATATATCCTCCTATAATTCCTTGTGCAGCTTTTTCATCCGGGGTTAGCTTAGGTTTTGCAGGTGTTAGCTTTACCCTTAGATTCATTGTTAGAGTTTTTTTCCGAAGAATTAGAGGAAGATGGGCTAGAAGAGTTACCATTCTTACCATTCTTACCGTTCTTACCATTCTACGTGGTTTGAGAATTCTGAGGGGTTCCTTGAGAAGTCTTGTTTTCCTTAGGCTTTCCCTTGTTGTGCTTCATCTCCTGGGCGAGAGCAATCGCTACCGCCTTGTTGAGATCGATTGGATCAAGTACCTCCACATCATACTTGATATACTCGTCCAATCCATAAACGAATGCCTCCTTGCGCTCCGCATCCGATTTGCATAATTGAGTGCCGAGCTGCAAAACACGATTAGAAAAAGAGTCCTTCAATCGTGCTAGGTACTGAGGTGGCATAAACCGCTCCTTGAGCTTGTCTTGGAAATCAGCCCAACTAAAGGAAAGGGGCATGAATTCGTCGGCTTTCTCTAGGTGCGTGGCTAACTGTGCCTCTTGCCATGCGTGGTACCAATTTATGGCATCACCGGCAATGTACATAGCTGTTGTCAAAACCTTGCTATTTCCTGTCTTCTTAGTTGTCGCAAATAAGCATTAAATTGATGCAACCAAGAATGAATAACCGTCGCATCCATCTTACCATTATACTTATTGAAAGTCAACTTCTTTGTGACTGGGTTGTTGGAGTCCGTATCCCGGCTTGCTCCACTTGAGGAACTACCAACATCTTTGGCTGGTTCAGACTTCAAGGCAAGAACTTGTCGAACCAATTCTTGAGTACGTAGGTCTCTTTGAACCTCCCGATCGGCCTCCAAGGCCGCTCGTCTTGCTTCGGCTTCCTCCTTTCTTTGTGCTTTTCTTTCCTTTCGTGCATCGCGCTCGTGCTCCAAAGCAATGCGAGTCGCTTCTTGTTGTGCCAGCGCAATGCGATTCGCTTCTTGTTGTGCCAGCGCAACGCGAGTCGCTTCTTGTTGTTGTGCCAACGCAACTCGATTCGCTTCTTCTTGTTGTGACATCATGTCCAACATCGACTTGACCATCGTCTCCTTAGGATTTGGTACAACTCGTGGCGTAGATGGAGAAGGGGGAGGGTCGGAAAAACCTCCTGGTGGGAAAAATTCTTCGTCGCCTCTCTCATGCTCATCATCTGTATGCGAAGTATCCATTACGCTTCGGGTGATGACCATGCACTATGATCTTTGGTTCTTAAGTTCACGAGGAACTTGGGTTCTTGCGGGTCTTGGGTTCTTGAGGGTCTTGAGGTCTTGAGGTTCTTGAGGTTCTTGAGGGTCTTCTTTTGCTTGCAATCTGTGTTTGAGAAGGATCTTCTCTTCACCGGAGTTTTTCTCTTTTCTGCAGGCACACCCCTTAGCGGCCTTACGCTCACACCAAGGTTGTCTTTTCCCACCTCACGTCGATTGGCCGGCCGCTAAGTGCACGGTCGGCTCTCAATGAGTGAAAAGAGGCACAAGGGGAGGCTGGACAAGCCCTTCTTTCCTGGGATTCCTGTCACTCTTCAAAAACACGATTAGGAATCGACACGCCCAAGTGAACTTGGGTTTGTGCGACCGCAACAAGAAAAAATAAATTCTTGTGATTCTTGTGGTTCTTTCCTTGGGTGATACAGGACACTGCCAAAGCTCTGATACCAATGTAAGGTGCAGCGGAATGAATGTTGTACTTTCCTCAAGATGAGTGCTCCATAATGTGCTCAAGGTTCCTTTTGTTCTTAGGGAAGGGAGAGCCTTCCGTTCTTAACGAGAGAGTGCAATGATCACTAACAAAGTGAATGGACACTGTGCATGAGAGTGTATGAGACTGAGAGATAGAGAGAGAAGAGGATACGACACCAGAGACGTTGTAAAACCCTCCTCCGAAGGCCCCACTCTCGTTGGCGAGAGTGGTCTACTATTGATTGCACAAACCGGTACAAAGTGGATGCATGTGACTGATGCAAGTCTAGGCTAGGTCGATCTCGACGACGGGGATGACGAGACCGACTCAATGGTTGGAAACGGGTGCACTTGTTCTGTTGTCCAAAAACTCCAGGGGCTGAAATCTGCTGCTGCTGAAAAGCGCTGTTTTGCTGCCCATAAAAATGCTGATTTGCAGCCATGAAAAGATTTCAACAAAACGCTGGTTTGGCTGATCTGGAATGGCTAAATTCTTGATGATTAGGTTGCTGATTTGCTGCTGCTGTATACTGCTGAAATCGCTAGGAAAAGAGCGGTAACTGCCTGCTGAAAACGCTAGGTATTGTCGTCTTTTGGCGATGAATTCCTGATGATGGAAACGCTAGAAAAAGGGGGGGGGAACTTGTGGCGATGGATCTTTGCTAAAAACGCTAAGTTGAGGTTGATGATGGCGATGAGCATCTGCTGAAAAACGCCAGGAAAGGGAAGGTCTTGCTTGAGAGGGAATCGCCCAAGGGTTGGTCTTGTTGAGAGAGAGGGGGAACCTGCTGTCGGTGGACTGTGTTCTCCTTGCTCTTCTGCCAAATAGTGCTAGCCTTGGTTTGCTTATATATTAGCTTACCCAATTTGCCCTACTCAGTTCCCAACAAAAGTCACTTAAAATAATAAGTGAAAATTGTCAAAAATAGGGAAAATAGGTCAAATACACTGGAAAATTCCCCTGAAGGATTCTGATGGATTCTGATGGGAATGCTTATGATCATGCTATGTGCAACCAGAGGATATGCATCTACACTAAGTGCCTGGGCATGCACAGTCTGTGAACAGACTCACAAAAGTGCCAGAACACTTGCTAATCTAGACTGACTGGACTGACGGAACCCTTGTTATGAAGCAGCTTGTCCACGGACACATAGGGTTGGATGTGTCACGTGACAATTCCCCTATGCTCTCGGATGTCCTCAGAGAGAGAGAGATCCTTTCTAAGATGCCCTTTCTCCGCATCTAGAAAAACTCCCTGACTTAACTTAAATAGTTCAAATGTGCACGAAGAGAATAAATCTTAATTTCATTAATAGAAATTAGTTTTAGTGATAGCTAGATTTGGAACATCTCTCTGGCTTCTAAACAGTTGACCTCAACCATAGTGCTTCTATATATCCATCCAAAATCTCTGGATAAGGGGCTAAATCATGCTCAACCATCCATTGAGCATCTAAGGAAGAGTAGTTCTTGAACTTAACTAGATACTTCCTGGTTATTTTACCAGAATTTAGTTGGCGCTCCTGATGATGAACAATCTGCTCCTGAAGTATTTTTTCTGTCTCATCCACCTCAGGAGGATCTTCTACAACTGGAGTACTCGGAGGCGGCCCAACATAGGTCGAAGTAAACTAACATGGAAAGCATTATGAATCTTCGAGTTATGTGGGAGTTCCACGTGGAAAGCAACATCATTAACTTGGTCTATGATCTTGAAGGGCCCATAGTAATGATTAGAAAGTTTAACCACTTTCCCTTTATGGACCGTCTGCTTCTTCAGTTTGGCCTTCTCAAACTTGAGTAGGACGTACTGACCTAGATGTAAATCTAGATTTCTTGTGTGTTTACCCGCAGATTCCTTTTGCGTGTCTTGAGAGCGGAGTATGGCTCTCTTCACTTGCCCATAGGCTGTGTCCAAATCTCGGACAAACTCATCGGCTGCAAATATCTTATTCTTGGCATAAAAGATCTCAAAAGGAGCCTTACCGGTGATGGAGAAAAAGATGTCGTGCGCACACTCACACACCCAGACAACTCAACACAACACAAGGAATTTACTTGAATTTCTCACCTCACTCACTACCACTAAAAATCTCCCTAAAAACTCTACCCACAAGCTCAATTCAAACTCCAAACGCCTCGACCTACAAGCCCTTGCCTGCCCGTAGACACTACAAGGTGAGTTGAGGTGATCAACACTTGAAATCACGCTTGATGGTGACCAAAATATACAAGAAAAACCATCAAAAAGCCAAAAACTCCAGCTACAAAAGGCCACTCTCAAACCATTGCAAAAGCTTCACCAAACTCCACTCTGTTGGACTCTTTGGAGTAGCGCCAACCCTAATGGCACCGATACCGGGTCACGTAGTCTTGTAGAAAGCCGCACCTTCTTCCCTCAATTTCTTTCACACACACATCCATGGAAACCTCAGAACTCCCATAAACTCTCCCAAGTGCAAAATTGAAGAGGGAAATCTCTCATTCACTCCTCCACACACTCGAAAACAGGACGCGAACGCAACGGGACTGCACTAGACCACCTGTAGGAACCCTGCTTCCTCCCACACACAGAGGGGTGAAAGTGTTGATATTTCTCTTCAAAAGTCCTCCCTCAGCCTGGACCATCACGGCACCGTGAGTGATGTGGCAATTTGAAGCTATTTCACACCTTTTTTGACCATTTTTTGACCTTTTTTGGCCCAGTTTTAGTCAATTTTGACCCCTGGCGGGCATTTTTCGTAGGAAAAACCCCAAACAGGCTCCAAAATTCACCAAATTTCGCACGCTTGATCCTCGATACCCAAAGCACATTCCCACATCCCCACATTCCATTTTTGACCACTTCTAGGGCGATGCACGTATCACCGCAGATCAGGTGCCGCAAATAGACAGTTACCGCATGTGTCAAACTTCTCGAGCGGGATGAGAGTACCCACACTTGTCGCTTGCATTATTTAAATTCTAGAAAGCTCAAACACATTCTCTAGAACCAAAATAAGCCACCTAAAACCATATCCAAGGCCCCGATACCCTATACGGGCATGTACATGTGTTCGACTGCTAGCGCACGAACCTGACTATTCACAATGTGTACACGTTGCATCTTTTTTTGAACTTGAAACCACTTTGCAAAGCTCCCAAATGCATGTATTTACATCCTTTTGTACATATGACCATGCATATAAACGCTACTTTGTACACGCCAAAAGCGGTCTATCATCATTGCCCACCCTCTAGGTAGAGCATTTATGCTCAACCAAGAGACTATTTGCATCTGGAATCACATCCCTCGCAAAATATTTCTTCAATCGATACCCATTTATTCTGTAGCGCAAACGTTCACCAGACAATTTTTCCAACTCATAGGTGCCATTAGGAAATATATGCTTCACTCTGTATGGACCCAACCATTTGTCCCTCAATTTCTTCTGAAAAGTAAAATCCAAGCGAGAACCATACTTCATCACCAAATCTCCTTCTTTGATCTCTTTCTTTGGCTGCCTCTTATTCATTTTCTCCATCCTTGTCTCTGCTTGTTGAAGATAATAGTCACTGGCTTTCTCTCTATTCATTCGCAGCAACTCTAGAGAAAGAATTCTTTCTTGCAGCTTGTCACTATGCTCACCTTGCATTCTGCACAACAACTTCAAGGCATCCAACTGCACTTGTATGGGCATAAGAGCTTCTTTTCCATAAATAAGCTCATATGGTGTAAACTGTGTTGACACTCTATACGCAGTTCTATAAGCCCACAAACACTTTTCCAAGTCCAAGTCCCACTCTTTAGGATGCTCTCTAGCATACTTTGATAGCATCTTCACAATTTGACCATTGCAGTTCTCAACCAACCCATTGCATTGTGGGTAGTAAGGAGAAGAATGCCTATGCTTAATTTTCAATTTCTCCATGAGAGCAGCAACAAGTTTTCCCCTAAACCCTGGTCCACGATCAGAAATGATAACCATAGGAGCTCCAAACCTGCAACACACCTGTTCATATAAAAAAGAGGCCACTCTTCCTGCTATTACATCTTTTACTACTCTTGCCTCCACCCATTTTGTCAAATAGTCCACAGCCACAAGGATATACCTTTTACCATTGTTGGTCCTTGGCATTGGACCTACAGCATCTACTCCCCATTTTGCAAATGCATCAAAAGACATTATAGCTTTTTGAGGCTTGGCCAAAAGCTTCCGATTTGCAAACACTTGGTATTCATGGCATGACTTGCACCAAAAATAAGCATCTCTCATCATAGAGGGTCAACAGTAACCTGCTCTTAAAACACGAAAGACAACCTGATCCTTGCCTTGATGGCCCGTTTCTTCATGGCAGTGCTCCAAAATCAAGCCTATCTCTTCTTTGTACGGCACTTTTCTCAAAATGCTATCCTTGCCATAAAGCATGAGATCCTCACCTACCAATGTGTAGTTTCTTGCTTTTGCAACTATTCTCTTACGCCGAACCTTTGACATGCCCTCTGGACATTGCCCTTTACCAAGAAATACTTCTACATCTTGCAATGATTCCCTTCCTGCATACAAGGCTTCCTTGACCTTTAAAGGAGCTACCAAGGCATCCAACTTGTCCCTAGCCAACTCATCAACTTCTTTATTCTGCTCACGAGGAACATGCTTAAATTGTATCTTCTCAAACTCATGCAAAAGCTTCTTTATGCCATAGAACCACTTCTTCAAATTGTCTTTCTTAACATTCCACAAACCGAGCAACTGATTCATGACTAGCAATGCATCCCCTTTTGCAATGACCCTCTTCAGTCCAAATTCAACACACTGCTTCAACCCAAGGAAAAGTGTGAGGTACTCGGCTATGCAATCCTAAACCGACCAAATTGACAGATTCCTTGAGAACTTGGATCGAGCATAGGCCCCTAACTAGGTTCTAGTCAATGTACGTTCCAAAGCCATGTGTTAGTGTTGGTCATTTGAGGCCGAAGCTATATGCAAAAACTTGTTATCTTTGCCTTTGCCATTGCCTTCATGAGCTCGCGACGCCATGCATTTCAAAATGCTACTCCTTCCGGGGTAGCAAAAGAGAGTAGTGCCGGTCGTTGGAGCTTCCTTTGCAAAATGACAATGCCTAATCTTAGTGTTTCAAATTTTGTCCAAAGGAGGCATCACAAATAGTCTCGCTATCCCTAGCCGCTACCATATGCCATTCAAGATGCACCTGTAAGGCTAGAAGAGGATCTCGTTCAGCAATTGAAAACGCTACTTAACGTAGTAGCGTTCAAATTGCCTTAAAATTGTGTCCTCTATCTAGCCTGATCTGATGGAGCCTTTACAGATGATGATTCAAAACGCAGTTTGCAGCAGTCTAGAGCTTTGGACAACGCGCAGGCCTCCTTGAGTCCTGAAGTAACTTCTCAGAAAGCTGAAACAGAGAAGTAGAGTCGGGCATCCCTGAAGATCCCTCAGATGCATGGGATGCTGGAGGACGTGTAAGTGGCACAGCCGGCGAGCTAGGAGGCGGTACAACTGGTTTGGTAGGTACCTCTGAGATGGTTGTTGTAGATGGAGAGTGAGATATGATGACTGAGTATGAGTGAAGATGGGAGAAGAAGGGAGAGGATCCTGTAAGGGCGAAGCGGCCATCCTGTCCTGAGGAGGGGCGGAAGTAGAGACTGGTGCTGCTGGCACAATAGAACTAGGGGTAGAAGTAGATGGAGTGTGACTCGGAAGACGCATCACCCTAGTCTGCTGGCTCTCTGAAACTGGCAAGGAGAGTAAAGACTGCACTGTATCCTTCGCCACTTTTGCTTTTATCTTCTTTCTCTTGTTAACTGTAGGGTCAGCCATAATACTTACAGATTTTCTTTTCCCTTTCGAGTTTCTTATGGATCTTCATTCACTTCGTCGAGGCTAACATATATATTTATGATCCATGCCAAAAGAGGTGTTGCAAAACATTTGAAGCTTAACTGCACAGATTGCACTTGGGCCCGAAATCTTTTAGCCCTAGACTGTAAAGAGGTAAAGAGAATCTGGTGGAATCCACAGGGTATGGTGTGGATCAAACAGTAGAGGCCGTCGCAGTGGGAGAAGATAGTGGGAAGATCACCTTTTTCTTTATCTTCTTTGGCTTCTCTAGCGAGAAAGTAATGCCTGAAGATTGCCAGAATCCGTTTGTTCCTTTCATAGTTTGGGTGATCCGAACTTAGCAGTTCTTGACATGCTTGAATTGTTGCATCCTTGGACAGCTTAGAAAAAGTGCATGTAGCCGGCTTCACAGATGGAAAGCTAGTCATACCCATGGCATGGCCAAGCCTTGTAGCTGTCAACTTGTGGCCCCTTACTCTGGGAAAATCCTTTAACATTTGATGTATCATCTCCACAGGAACAGTGGTGGGTAGATTGGCATCAGCCAATGCTATGAGACCTAGAGTTTGCAGCTGAGCATTGGAAAAGACCTCGCTCAGAGATGGTCGAGGTTGCTGTAAATAAAAATCCAAAGAGAACGCGGTGCAATTTTTGGATGTTGCAGGCCTCTTGATTATATGACTCATGATTGGCTGTTTCCCTTTCTTTTGAGCTGATTTTGTATGGTCCTCTTGATCACTCGAAGCATCTCACTCGGAGTGTGCTTCTGACTCAGACGGTGAGTCTGCTTTGTAGCTTTCATCAGTGGGGTCGCTGGAAGTTATGTCATCCAAGCCGTGGCTATTGCTTGCTGACATCTCCTCACTCTCTGATTCTGCAGCCACAACTTTCTTTCGCAACAATTCTTTTTGCTTGCTACCACCTTCTGCTGTCTGTTTCTTGCTACCTCCTGCCATAGTGAGTACAGTTGGAAGAGTGTTTCAGGTACGAGATTGCGACACTAGAAGGAGGTTGATGTAGAGAGCAGTAGATTCTATAGACGCGTTTTTGAGATTTCTGGTAGGGTCGAGTGGTGTTAGTTGGGGCGATCCAGTAGGGGCGAGGCACAAAGTGGTAGGAGGGGGAGGGTTCATGCAAGTTAGTACGAGCCAAAGCCAAAGGAAATAAGGGCGAGGGGTGAGGTAGGGGTAGGGGTAAGGGGTGGATAGGTACGAAGGGCAGAGAGGGTAAGGGCCAGGTAGAGAGAGGGTAGGGGCGAGAGGGTGAGTATGGGCGAGGGGGTAGGTAGGGTAGGGCGAGAGGTGAGAGGGTAGGGACGAGGGAGAGGGTATGGGCGAGGGGGTGGGTAGAAGGTAGGGGCGAGGGAGAGAGTATGGGCGAGGGGTGGGTAGGGTAGGGCGAGAGGTGAGAGGGTAGGGGCGAGGGGGTGGGTAGAGGGTAGAGGGTAGAGGGTAGGGACGAGGGGGTGGTTAGGGTAGGGCCGAGAGGTGAGAGGGCAGGGGCGAGGGGTGAGGGGTTGGGTAGAGGGTAGGGGCGAGAGGTGAGAGGGTAGGGGTGAGGGAGATAGTAGGGGCGAGGGGGTAGGTAGGGTAGGGTCGAGGGAGAGAGTAGGGGTGAGGCGGTGAGAGGGTAGGGGTGGGATTGGTTAAGGGCGAGGTAGAGAGAGGGTAGGGAATCGGACGTAGTGGGCAGATACAGCGGGAAGAGAAGTTGATGGTCGCAGAGTGGGAGAATTAAAGCTTGTGGAGTTGAAGCTTAGAGAAAAGAAGGCTGGTAGGCAAGTATTAGGAGATTAAGGCTCGCAAGCAATTTTTACTCGTAGCAAGTTTTGGAGCACAAAAGTAAAGAAGCTCGAATGGCCCATTCCTGGAGCTAGAATAATAACTGCACTGCTAATGGGACCAAAGGTTTCAAAGACGGCCCTAAATTCTTATCTGACATAAACTCTGCCATATTCTTCACATAGACATTAGTGAATTTTGAGCCTCATCAAGTCCTTGATTACATATCATTCACTTTCTCAATCGCCATCTGAGCAGATTCCACTTGTTGAAACTGAACAAAACCACGACCCTTGGAGACTCCCGACTAGAAGCTTAATTGGAAAGACCTTAGTACTTAATGGCAAATAACATTGAGGATAGAAACAATTAGAGAAGGAGTGTTTGGACTGAATAAGTTCAAAACAATACCCAATTACCAAGACTGAGTGGAGAAAAGACACCTTAGGAGGAAAGGCAGAAACTTCTACAGACATAGCAGAAACTGAGATAGTAACAGAACACCCATTCTGGTGGAAAGATAGTGGGGAGGAGAGCAAAAACTGAGACAGTAACAGAACACCCGTTCTGGTTAAAAGATAGTGGGGAGGAGAGAGATGGGATATAGAACCTACAGATGGCAGAATAGTTGCAGACCATTTACTCAGAGGACTAATAGCACTTGATTCTGGAGCCATTTACCAGAGGCAATGGAGCACCGTCCAAAGTTACTAACTGGATTGCTCCTTGTGGCAAAATTTCCTGTACCCTGAATGGCCCTTGCCAGGCTGGAACCAGCTTCTTAGCTTTCTTTAGATACTTAGCTTGATAGAGTAGCACCAGGGAGCCCTGCGTTATTTTTGGCCTTCGGAGATGGCGATCATGCCACGCTTTGCGATGAATCTGCTCGGCTTGGAGAGCATGTGAAGCTAACCTCTTGCTTTCTTCTAACATTGAGAGACGAGAGAAGTTTGCTGAAGCAATCCCAGCTTTGACTCGAACACTTCCCACTCTTGCTGAACCCGAGTTGAACTCATAAGGTGCAATTGCTTCTAAGCCAAAAGCTAGCTGGAATGGGGTGTAGTTAGTGGTTGCCTTGAAGGAGATGCGATAAGCCCAAACTGTGCCGAGGATAGCTTGAGCCCAAGATGTTGGATGCAGATGACAAGCTTTCTTGAGAAGCGCGATTAGCACTTTGTTAGTGCTTTCAGCCTGCCCATTTGCTCGAGGATAGTAAGAGCAAGATTTGCTATGAAAAATCTTGTCTTCATGAGGAGAGTGGAGATCAAGTCGTTGACAAAATGACTACCTCGATCACTGGTGACTTCCAGAGGACACCCAAACCTGCAAAAAATATTTTCATTCAAAAATTTTACGAGTGGCGGCTGTACAGTCGATGGTAGCCACCACTTCGGTCCATTTTGTTGCATAATCTGTTGCTACCAAGAGATACTTACGATTGCCTGGTTGAGCAGATGAAGTAACTGGACCAACAAAGTCTAAGCCTCATCTCTCAAAGGGCAACCACGCCATAGATACATGCAGAGGGCGATTTGATTGCTTGCTAGGCTTGGGCGCACATCGCTGGCAGACATCACAAATCTTGACATGAGCAATAGCATCTCTAAATATATAGGGCCACCATAAGCTTGTCTGTAAGATTTTTTGCACCGTGATGTGACCAGGGTAGTGGCCACCTGTAGGACCACTGTGTGCATCCTCCAGAATGTGGTCTACTTCATGAGGGGAGACGCACCTGCGCAACACACTATCTGGCCCAGATTTGTAGAGCTGTCCGCCAATCAAAGAGAACGGTCTAGACTTCAACAAGAGTCTTCTTTTTTGCAAGGGGGAAGCATTCTCAGGCTATAGGCCAGTAGAGAGCAGATGTAACACATCTCCATACCCTTCTGGGGTTGTGTCCACCTTAAAAAGATGACTATAAGGAAAATCATCATCAACCCCAGTATTGGGCTCACCTGTGTGTATGCGAGAGAGATGGTCGTCCATGACGTGCCGCTTGCCTGGACTAAGAACTACTTCGAAGTCGAACTCTTGGAATATGAGTAGCCATCTCCACACTCTTCCTGCAACTTGGGGTTTATTCAGAAGATAGCGTAGCGCATAATGATCTGTGATGATAGTGAAGTGAACCCCTAACAAGTAATGACGAAACTTTTGTAAAGAATACACCATAGCCAAACCTTCCCATTCTGTGGTGCTGTAGTTGCACTCTGCTCTGGTGAGCAAGCGACTTGCATAGTGAACAGGGCGATCCAGGTTCTTTACTAGGCTGAGTTAGCACACCCCCCACAGCCAGTTGACTGGCATCCGTATGCACATGAAAAGGGAGAGACCAATCTGGAGCCACTAAAATAGGTGCTTCAATGAGGCGCTTTTTGAGGTATTCAAATGCTTCAGCCTCAGGTTTTGACCATTTAAAGGGTACTGTAGCACTAGTGAGTCAGGTCAATGGTTGAGCCACCTGTGCATACATTCGTATGAACCTACGATGATATCTTGTGTGGCCTACAAAGCTCTGAACACCTTTCGGATTGATAGGAGGTGGTAACTTCAAGATTGCCACGATCTTCTCTGGGTCTGGTGCTAAACCTTTGGCAGACACCACATGGCCTAGAAGTGTGCCCTCAGTGACCAAAAAGTAACATTTGTTAGGATTGAGTTTTAGCCGTGCCTCTCTGTACCTGAGGAAGACAGCAGAGAGCTGAGCGAGGTGTTCCTCTAGATTTTCCACTGGGGTTGAACATTGAAAACCTGAGAAGGTCGAAAAATCGTCCATGAAGATGCGAAGATGATCCGTAAGCAGAGGACAAAAGATGAGATATACCGCCCGATTGAAAGAAGATGGAGCGTTTTTCAACCCAAAAGACATTCTAGTGTAGATAAAAATACCCCAGGGAGTCACAAAAGCCGTTTTCAGCTGATCACCTGGATGGATGCCCAATTGATTGTATCCACTAAACCCATCCATGAAACTGTACAAAACATGCACTGGTACATCTTCGAGCACCCGCTCAGTGAAAGGTGTGGGAAAACCATCTGGAATAGTTACCTTATTCAATGCGCGGTAATCTACACACACCTGAATTTTATTGGATTGCTTCTTAGGCGCTATCACCATGGGTGATAACCGCTCAGAGTGCTCCACAGGTACAATGATCCCTGCCTCTTGCATTTTTTCGAGCTCTGACTTGACAGCCTCTGCATACTTTGGGTTGAGCTTATAAGCTCGCAGGCTTAGCTCCTTCAACTAGAGGGATTGTGTGGAGACCCAATTCTGGTGGGATCCCTTCCAAATCCTTGTAGGACCAAGCAAAAACATCCTTAAAAGAGTGAATAAAAGAAACTACCTGATCAAGTAATGCGGGATGCTCCCATAACCAAGCTGCTAAGAGGACATGCTGAGGGTTGTCAGGGTCGCCCAGGTTGACTTTTCTGACAAGGTCAGGAGGTGTAACTGTGGAGGGTACTTCAGAAGTTGAAAAATGAGCTGCCTCTTGGAGCTTCGAGACATCATGTTCTGGCGTTTGATCGATTGGAAACTCCGCATACTCTTCTTGTAACCATCCTGGTGGAAGCTCATCGAAGGGTAAATCTTCAGACACAGACATAATAGAGTGCTTTTGAGTGGGTGGGGCATCCGACCTAGGAGATGTTAGAGGAAGGGGGGAATCATTGGCGAGTTCATGCAGAGGAGATTTTTTCCCCCTTCGGTGATGTGTGATAGGTTCCCCGAGGCCGAGGGCTTCCATAGGAGGATCATCTGAATCATGAGAATTTGGGGCTGGCCCACTTCTTCGACTGGTCCACTGTCTTCTGTAGGACTACTTCCTAGTGTAGGACTTGGGACATCTGTGTCCGCTTGAGGAGTTGGAAGAGAGTGTGTTACCTGCACATGTGAGTTTTGAATAGAGACCACATAGCATGGCATCGAGGCGGTAGCTTCCAACCACTGCAGCAGGTCTTCGTCAGACCCGTCAGGTGGGATGGGCTGCTCAAGGTCGGGGTTGGACTGTACTGACAATGAGCTGTGATGAACCACTGGATCCATACCTCCTTCGAGCGAATTGGTTGCATGGGGGAGCCAGGATTATGTATCCACATGGCGTCGTTGCCCCAATCATGAAGTGCCTTAGTATGCCTCAACCATGGTCTACCAATCAGCAAAGGAAATCCTCCCTCCACCTGAGGAAGACTGACCACCACAAAATCCAAGCTAAGTGTGAAGTCTTGTATTATCAGAGGCACCTTCTCTACTATGCCCACAGGGTAGACTATCCTCTGGTCTGCCAATGTAACAGTGAATGGAGCAGGGCGGGTAGGCTGCAAACCTAAGGCCAACATAGTAAATTCTGGCATCAGATTGATCCCAGATCCAACATCCACTATGACGCCTGAGAATTGATACCCAAGAATAGACATAGTGAGAGGAGGACTTTTGTAGTCGGTGAGGGGAGCAGCTGATATGAAATCATGTAGGACTCCAAGGGCTGCACAGGTAGGTGCCCGCCACTAGGCCTTGCACCAGGGTACAGAGACTGGATGATGGAAAGGGTGTCACTTCTAAAATTTGCATCAAGTCGAAGCATGTCGTACAGTGACACTTGCTGAAAAGTGTTTTTCAAGGTAGACTCTGTTGTGGGCTTGTTTCCTTTGATTAGAGCTTGCTATGGTATCTTAAGCTTCTGTAAGTCCTCTATTGCTTCGATGAAAGCACCATCAATATCTGATAGAAGTGAGGTAGGTTGGCTCTTGACACTACCTACTGGTTTGTTAGCTACTACTGGAATTTGACTCGTTTGTGTGACAGGAGATGGAAAGATTGGACCGCTAGGGAGGCTGAGGCCAAGAGCAGCTCTCTGTGCCCGTGTGAGCACCCCAGCCGGCTCTTCCACTTGCTTCAACCCTTCTTGAGAGGCAACTACAAGAGTGGAAGGCGGTGCCTGTGGAATGGAGCTTACTGTGATGAGGTTAAGATTTGGAAATGTAAACTCCTGCTGGTTCTGGCTTGTGCTTGCAGATGTGGACGCTCGTTGTTTTGGGCAATCCTTACTATAGTGATCCTTAGCTTCAAGGCAATGGCGGCAAGGAGGGGACCCTTCTGGTAAGGGACATTTTCTCTGATAGTGTCCATACTCCCCGCACATGTAGCACAAAATTGGCCTATTTGAGGGGCGAGGTGGTCTCGGCCCTTGCTGCATTGGACCGGATGCTGACGTGTAGAAGCTTTGGGGAACTGAAGGAGTACTAGCATGATAAAAGCTGGGGGATGTAAAGTTGTTGTGCATACCTTGTATAGGAGGTGTTGTCAGCAGAGGTGGCATCAGGTTCTGATGGCTATATGGTGACACCAGGTTTGATGCAGGTGTAAGCCCTTGTTGGAGAGAAGGACCTAGAATTTGTTGTATCTGCCGTAATTCCTTGATATAGTAGCAATCCTTGTCTTCATGGCCAGACTTCTCACAGAAGTGGCAATAAGCCCGAAGGGGACAGTCCTGTGGAGGATGTCATGGAGAGCGACACGAGCTGCACCATACCATAGCCTTAGTCTCCTGTTGAGACGGAAGCTCTTCTAGCTCTCTCTTGATTTGATCCAAAGCCTCAAGATGTGGGGGTTTCTCCTGGCGAAGAGAGATATTTTTCTCCTCTTGAAGAGCGCGTTGTAGTTTTAGGGCTTCAAGTTCTCTACGTAAAGAAGTCAATGGATCAGCAAGACTTTCCAAAAACACAGAGGGGGTCTGTATGTGAGGGGAGTTGTTGAACAGCTTCCTAGCCCCCTCTATCCTAGTAGCAGCTGCGATGAACTCCTCCAAAGTGGCGTCGGGTCGGAGACTCTCTCGGAGTTTTTGTTGAGAAGTTTTGGGAAGCGCCTTCTCTACCCACTTCTTAACCATGAATTCACCGGGTTGCTGAGGAAGCTTGGCAACCAGAGACTTGGTCTTAGTCATAAGCTCTGCAAAAGTCTCCTCTGGCTGGAGCACCATGTTGGCTAACTCATCCAACACCTTCTCCTGGTAGTCACCGGGTCTGAAAGCTGCACAGAACTGTTGCCTTAAGGCTGCCCAAGTTGCAAAATGGTTCTCTGCAAATTGGTTGTACCATTTGTCTGCTAAGCCATCCAAGGTGGATGGAAAGAGTACCAAATAAGCATCTTCCTTGTTAAGACCACGACCCCTACAGAGAGATACAAACCTCCTTGCATGGTCGTCGGCATCTTCTCAAGAGAGTCCTTTGAATGTAGGGAACTTGATGTTTACCTTAGCCAAAACGCTAGCCAACGGCTCCATGGCTCCTTGCTGAGCATGAGCCTGTTGCTCAGTAGCATGCTGTAGCAGAATAGGAGAGAGCTTTACTGGAGAAGGTGATCTGGAAGATGTGGAACCGGATGAAGGAATGGGTGATGTATGTGGAGGTATAGGTGATGAGGTTGATGGACTTCTACTAGGTACCAAAGGTCGTCTTCTGTTATAGTACTTCAGAGGGCTCAATAGTGCGCTTTGACGCTCGACTGACCGCCTTGTATGTGTCATGCAGTGACCACCAATCCAACCAACCTTTGGGCAAGAAAACCTTGAACTGTCTAAAGACTGGTTTAGACTCTACTAGACCAGGCGTGACTAGACCAGGCTGGACCAGGGACGAGGAGGACTAGACCAAGGTCGAGGAGGTCTAGACCAGGGACGAGGACAGGTCGGACCAGGGCGAGAGAACAGTTGGACCAAGCGAGAGGAGAACAGTGCAAGGCAAGGTAGGCGAAGCTAGATAGACCCAACTAGCTTCAAGATTTGCACCTCACAGAGTGAGATTTCAGTTGAGGTCCCACCGTGATCGCCAAAATGAGAGCACCTGTTGCGCGGATAATGTGTCATGCTCTCTACAGTGGGTGGTCCTCAGTGCAATGTGCGTGACAATCTCACTCAAACAGACTGAACAGAAAGGAAACAATAGACATCAACAAAGCTCACAAAGACACAACAGCAGACCAGAACATATGACTCGACTATCTCAAAGACTGATACAGATTCTGGCGTGGCAGCACACTGAGCTCCAACCCAGGACTCACAGGTACAATTGGGGTGTCGAGGCTCAGATGTGTCGGGATGGTGAAGACGTGCTCTTTGTATAGACTCACTCTAGACGACTACGTACAAGATAATACTAATGGCCCAAAACGACTACTCATATGTACAACCATAAAGAGCCACCAACGGCTCATAAATGTCCAGTCAGCTAAGTCTATCTCCAAACTGAGTGGTGGTGGTGACCTGGCCACGATGTCCACTAGACCACCGTCGGTACCCTGCCACGTGTCACTCCCCCGCCCAGAGGGTCCGTCCAGTGTGAACCAGACCAACTGTAACTAACTGTCCAACTGTCTGTCTGTCCTGTGAAGTGACACTGTAGCCCTGCTACATGCTCCTATGTAAGCAAGTGCTCTGATGTGTCGAGGTCGAGTGGTAAGTGGTCTGTCCACCCAAGATGGTGGTGTGTTCTTTGGGAATGTTGGAATCCCATATGCCATGAGCATGGCCATATCTCGTGTGAACACCTCTGATAAGTGCATAGGTGTGTCCATAGCAAATGCCAAACACAAGTCACCACCCCCTCTGGAGTGCACAACCATCGAATGATGGTTGGAATGAATGGATCTCCCAAGGATTGTACGCCCGTAGATGATCAAGCCGATGTCGAAGGTACTGTGTACTGTAGCAGTCATTGAGAGACCACATGGACCACCATCAGATGGTGTCCTGGTAGGAGGTAGCAACGTCCTCAGTGAAAAACTCAAACCATGTGGCTGCTGTCCACCCAAAAAACGCAACTGCGAGTTGATGAAAACGCTGCTGTCCAGCAATTTTCAGCGTGCTCGTATGCTCCCGGCATGGTCCTGAGCGTTGCAGAGGGTCTGAGAAAGGTGGTGAATCAATGTCACTGCCCCTTATGAGCTGGAAACAGAGAAAACAACAAGGAAGTAT
The DNA here is from genome assembly GCF_014529385.1 of Adiantum capillus-veneris. Taxonomy (NCBI): domain Eukaryota; kingdom Viridiplantae; phylum Streptophyta; class Polypodiopsida; order Polypodiales; family Pteridaceae; genus Adiantum; species Adiantum capillus-veneris. Next base: position 19,633,127 of record NC_140939.1, on the reverse strand, counting down.
GGCTGTAAACAATGGTATATTAAGAGGATTTGGGCCGGTAAGGCACTGGATGCCAAACCGGTGAGAAGGGGGCAAGATCAAATGAGGGTGTGGGCAAGCGCTCGCCATTGTCTGCTGAAAAATGCAGGTCCATCTCCCAAAAACGCACCAGCAGCCCTAAAAACGCAAGTGCCTGCTGTAAACGCTGATGGAGAAAGGGGGTATTCCGGCGATGAAATTTGCTGCTGAGGCCAACGCTTGGGGCCAAGAAGGTGATCGCTAGTGGGGGGAGAAAAAACGCTGCTGTCTGGGTATTTCTTTGCGAGGGAAAGGTGTCCCAGACCTCCCTAGACCCCTTGAGACTGTGATCACTGGCTGATTTAGCTCTTGGGAGAAGTACCTGATGTGGGAAGCACCTAGACCGTGGAGAGTTGTGCTCTGATACCATGTGAGAGTGCGCATGTGCGAAAGCGTGAGAGAGGAGAGAAGAAAGAGAGAGACAGTAGACACAAAACGCTGGTGTGGGGAAGATAGGGCGATCAACCCCCCTGACTACCAGAGCATAAGACCTGTACAATGTGCCACATACTATTTAGCAGTAGGTACCCCCTGGCCCCATATATATGAGTGCCCAAGGGGAGTCCATACTAGGTGGGCGGCCGCCTAACCTGGGCGTCCGGACAAAGGTGTAGCCTATACATGGGTGGCCATCCCGGAGACACTAGCTGTACAAGGAAGTGCCCTAGACCTGAGTGAAGCAGCAGAGTGGTGTAAGTCTAGCATTTAGGAGGCAACTTATAGACGATCATTATCTAAACTCGAGAGTAAACTCTCCTCAGACACATTCCTCTCACTTGCAAAAATTAAGTAAGCAAAAACAAAACTTTATTTCTTTCTTAAGGAGATATGGCTTACAAGAGGAAAAGGACAATCCCCCGCATCAGCATAAACTTTTACATCTTTACCCTCAACATTGAGAGTAAGGGTCTTCTGGACAAAATCTGGAATGGGATGGATTCTATAATGCCAAGGCATACCCAGGACGATGCCACATCCTTCTATGGGAACCACCAAAAAGGATTCTCGGATTTTATACTCTCCAATCCGTAGATTGAGTTGACCTTGGACTGGAGTGGCATTAGTGGTCAGCCCTTCGAAAGCTGAACATGAAGTGATGGGAGGTCCCAACTTGTCTAAAGAGAGACCCAGACATTCTACACTGTCTAAAGAGATGAAGTTGTCTGTAGAGCCGGGATCATACAGAATCAACACTCTTTGGCTATTCAAGCTTCCCCATCCCTTGAGAAGTTGTCTCTTTCCCTTCTCCTCTTCTGTATTACCTTGCACATCAGGAATAGAGTTAGAGGTAGGAAAAGCAGGCTCCTTGCACTGTTGCCGAAGAGGGCAATCAGGCTTCCGATGTCCTTTCCCTCCACAGAAGAAGCACTTCTCTTCTTCCATGTATGTCTTTAACTGAGTAGGAGAGAGATACCTTATTCTCTTGCTATTTCTCTCTGGCTTCTTAGGCTGAGCCTCATCTTGTTGAGACTACTTCTTGCCATTCTCAGCTGTGTTCTCATACACTGCTCTCTGTTTTGCACGAAAAGTTCTTTGCTCCATCTTTCTTGGTGTGCTAGTGGTGTGAAGATCCTCCGACACCATAGCAGACTGAATCATCCTCCGAAGGGTATCATGTGGATACACCTTCAAACTCTCATGAAGCTGGGGCAAAAGTCCCGCTTCAGACTTCCTCTTCTTCTCATTCTCTGAGATCTCCATAAAGGGAGTAACCCTCAGAAGAATCGACCAGAAACTTGTCCACATAGGAAGACACCTTCTGATTTTCTTTCTGAGAAAATCTATCCCATTCTTTGCGGATGTCATCCTCAAAGTTCTCAGGGAGAAGCTGCTGATAAAAATCCTTCTTGAACTCAGCCGAAGTCTTGGGATGTGAGTCCTACAAAATCTTGACAAGCCACCAATCGCTTGCCGTATCCTTGAGGTACATGCTAACATGCCTCAGTTTTGACTTCTCAGTGAAATTGCCTTTTGCAAAATCAATCTCAAACCTAATGAAAGCAAGAGCCTTGTTCTCGTCTCTGCTTCCATTATAACTGTCGAATTTGATGTCCTTATCGCCAGCATTGAATTTTTTTTTCTTCCTGTGCAAGTGCTTTTGGACAGGCTTCTTGAAAGTGACTTTGGCTTGTGGCTTGAGAGAGCTCTTAGGGTCAGTACGAGATTTAGTAGGTGGAGGAGTATGGGAAGAAGTACAAGAAATAGAAGTAGTGGTAGTATAATTGGGAGAGTAAGATGGAGATGATATATCAATATTGTGATCTTCATGGAGGGGAGAAATGAAATGAAATATTATATTAACGTCTTCAAAAAGGCCAGAGTGACGTATGAGACCAAACTGATACAAAAGTGGTGAATTTGTTACAATGTCTGAAAAGTGTGAAAGTGTGAAAATAAATGTGAAAAAACTAAATACAAAGTATTAGATAAACTTTTTAGGAGCATTCCGGGTGTTTGGCTAGAATGCTTCTAATCCTTTGTTGTAGTCTCCTCCGGTGAAGTGTGCTTTTGCATCTCAGTCGTGGTCGTCTCGATTTCCTAAGCTCAATCGCCCTGTCCATGAGGGTGCCTTTGGTATGAATGTGGGTACTCCTTTGTGCTCGCTGCTGGCCTCTTGCTTCTCCTTCCATTCCTGCTTCTCTCGATCCGAAGAAATCTGTGATCTGCCTCTGAGGCTGTAGTGCTCTTTGTCTTCTCATTAGATTATCCCTGTGCCGGTGTAGTTCCAGTAGGTACAGGCCTAAGCACCTTTGATCTTGGTATTGCATGACTCTATCTAGAGGTCCAAAGCCTTATTTGAATAGGCAATGGAAACGCCCACGTATCTCATAGTATACGGTGCAATGGCATATGTAGTGTAATTCTGTCTCCGGCTCCATTCCACATCGGGGTGCTACTGGTTCGAGAGGCGTGAGCCACTCAGCTGGAACTGACTCTGAGATGTCTTGACACATGCTCTGAACCCCTCTTATGCCATGTAGCTGGACACCCTGCACCTCCTCTGACAAACCCGTGAACTCTAGCCAGTCACCTAGAGAGCGCGATGGACCTGCTGCCATGGGACCCCAAGAAACATGAGGCCTACTCCCAACCAAGTGGCCTCTCTGAGTGCTAACCATGGGGTTCCAAACGAGGGGCTGTCGTAGGCGCTCCTCCGTGCATGTCGGCTGTCTCTGCTCTAGGCCACGCCGTAAGAGCTCCCAAGAGCGAAGCAAACTCACAGCGAATCGGTCCTCCAGTCTCCTCCTCAAACCAACTCGGCGCAACTCTGTAAAGATCCATCTGGTCGAAGGTTGCCAAGGGCCTCCTGACTGAGGCACCCTGGCACGAAGCCTCTGCAACAAGAACTCTTTCCAGGGCTCCTCGCCTGGAAGAAGTCCTCTGACGACGAACTTCCCAAGAAGGGCTTTGCTCTGCTGTGCTGGATCAATGATCCCAAGCCCTCCCTGAGAACAAGGGAGTGTGATGACCGACCAAGCCACCTTGGCTCCAGCAACCTGAGTGTCGCGACCTGACCAAAGGAAGTTCCTGATCAGCCTCTCTACCTAGCTGATACAAGAACTCGAGAAGATCCAGCAAGAAGTGATGTAACACATAGTTGCCAACAACACCTGGTTGGCAACTACTACTCTACCAGCCAGCGAAAGTCGTGCTGAGCTCCAGTGTAACAGCTTTCTCTTGATGGATAGGAGAAGAGGAGCAATCTGCTACTCGGGGGACAAATCCAAACCAACCTGACAACCCAAGTATCGAACTGCAGTCCCTGGAGGAATCCACCTGAAACCCTCTCCTGGCATCCACTCAGGCACAGGAGCACTGCCAATCGAGAAAGCCACTGTCTTTCTCCAGTTAATCAGTGCGCCCGATGCTCAGCAGAAGGTCTCTAGAGCCTGCCCACACCTGTGTAAATTGGCCTCCTGGCCCTCTAAGTACAAGGCTGAGTCGTCGGCAAACTCAGCGTCCAGAAGCTCATCTCCCCGTATAGGGAGTGCTAAGCCCCTCAAACCAACCTGCTGTGACACCAAAAATTTGCTCATCGCCTCCGCATAGAACAGAAAGAGAAAGGGGGCAAGAGGACAACCCTGTCTGACCGATCGTGTGAGCATGAAGTGCTCACCTCTACCTCCTGCCAAAAGCACCTGACTGTGAGCCTGTCTGTACAAAGCTGACACCCCTCTGATCCAAGCATCTGAAAAGCCCATCCTGCGAAGCGTACCCTCTAGAAAGTCCCAGTCAACTCTGTCGTATGCCTTCTCAAAATTGAGAAGAAGAATCACAAGGTCCTCCCCACGGAGACATGCCAGGACAGAAGCCTCCCAGAAAGTGAAGATGTTGTCAAGGATACTGCGTTCCTTGACAAAACCTGTATGAGTCCCATGTATAAGGCTCTCCAAAAGTGGTTGAATCCTCAAACTCAGAGCCTTGGCAAGAATTTTGTAGGCTGAGTTGAGGATGGTGATGGGGCGCCACTGTCGAATCTCATCCAAGGAGCCACCCTCCTTTGGAATGAGGTAAATCAGGCCCTCACTCATGCTATCCGGCATCACTCCTGTGTGTAGAATGTACTGAAAGGCACTACAAAGATCTGGGCCAAGCAAGTCCCAGTACTCCAAGAAGAAGCTGGGAGTCAGCCCATCCTCACCTGGACAGCTACCACGAGGAAGGGCCCTAAGAGCCGTGTGCAGCTCCTCAAGCTGAAGAGGTATCTCCAGCCTCTGGCGCATCTCCTCAGTCACAAGACAAGGCATCTGCGCCCAAACCTGCTCCCTGCATGCATCCTGTCTCTCTGACTGGGGCTCAGCCGATAGTAGCTCACGGTAAAAGTCAGTAGCAACTGCAGGCATATCCTCAGGCTCACAAGCAACTGACCCATCGGGTCTCCTCAGCTGATTGACCTTGGCATGCGAGTGCCGAGGTCCTACTGTCTCAAAAAAAGCACCTGTCACTCTGTCACCTACTTGAGTCCACTGAGATGCCTGTCGGTGAAAGGCAAACTCATGGCGCCTCTCCTCTGTGCAAGCAAGCTCCTGTCGAGCCTGCTGTAACTGCTCCTCCAACCATGGACTGTCTGGATGCTGCTCCTGCATCCTCTGTAGTGAAGCAATGCCTCGTCTGAGACGCTGCTCCACCTCTCTCGCTGCAGCCCGTCGAGCCAAAGACTCCTGGAGAAAAAAGTGGCTAAGCTGAGCTAGGCCTAAGGCCACTCTGTCTGCCGGTAGAGCCTCGCTGTCCATGCCCTCTGTCCAAAGAGCCTCTACCCTCTCTCTAAGTGCTGTGTCCAACAAGACCCGCTCTGGGATGCGAAGCATCGTGCTCCCACTCCTCTGCCTGTCTGCCACTATGAGGATCACTGGTGCATGGTCCGAGAAGGATGTCCCTGCCAGGATGCCCACTGATCCCCCCAAGTCACTGAAGTGGTCACTAGTGTAGAAGCGATCTATCCGTGATAGATTCACTCCTCCCACTCTACAGTCTGATCTAGAGAAGGCAAGACTCTCTGGAGGCCTCACAAAGCCAGAATGCTGCCACGTATCCGAGACCCTCAAAGTCATACACAACCTCTCCCAAGCTACTAACTTGACTCCATGCACAGTAGCATGGCTGCCTCCGATCCTGTCAGAGGGGTCCTCCAACATGTTGAAATCCCCTCCTACACACCAATGGTCAACCTGTGGCAAAGACTCAACAATCTGTGACCAAAACTCTGCACGAGCACTCGCCACATTGGGCACATAGATGTTCAGGAAGCCCACAAGGCCACCCTGAACCTGCACAGTAATCCACTGAGCTCTGCCTGGCACAATAATCCCTCTGCCCACAATGGCCTGCTACAATGAGTCCGCAATAGTCATACATACCCCACCCTGGATGCCTCCAGGGCCAAAAGCAGCTGACCAAAAGGTATCATAACGTCCACGCAAAATCTGACCACATCGCCGAATGCGGCTCTCAGACAAATGGTGCTCCTGAAGCATAAGGAGATCAATCTCTCCTCCCACAAGGCAACACTGAAGCTCCTGACGCAATTGGCCCCGCTGTCGCTAAAACTGGGGCCCACCTAATCCCTGCACGTTCCACGAGACGATCCTCATGGGGAGCGAGAGAGAATAGATGCTGCCGCAGCAGCAAGACGGGCTATCTTCGAGGCAGGCTTGGATGGGGAGTAATCCGCATCCGAGCGTCCTCTAGATAGGCGAGCCTGTAGTGAGTGCCTGGCCCAAGCCCAAGTAGAGCGAGCCGTGCGTAAAGCAACCTCCTCTGTCCAGGAGTCCTCATGTATGTATACATAGCAAGGCAAACACTGTGTATCAGCAAAAAAGTACACCACAATGTGCCTACATCCTGCTGAGTCTGGGGGTGTCACCGCAAACTTGGCCAGTGGCCACAAAGTCTGCAGCAAATCTGTAACTCCAAGTTCTCCCATGTGGTGAGAGAACTCGAGAACCTGTGTATGCAACCATCCCACCACTGAGTCGAGAGACCACTCTGTCTCGGTCCTACCACAGAGGGGAAAGGAGAAACCAATTGCTGAGTCCAAGGCCTCTGTCCCCCTAGCGGTGAGGAACAGAGCGTGGACCCTGAAGCAGGCTGCCTCGTGGTCTGCTGCGGAATCGCCGAGAAAGCGAGTGAATCCGTAATCGAAGAAGTCCTAGCGGGGTCGGAGGTCAATGCTCGTCAGACCACGAGGGATAGTTGCAAGGGAAGATGTCTGAATCTGCAAAGGGGGCCGCAAGAAGGGCTGACCCTCTCTCGCTAGGCGACTCGTGGCGAAGGCGTTGCCAAGAGATCTCCTGGCCGCCGGCAAGGGTCCAGTCTCCTGAGCCGACTGTGGTACTGAAGCAGGAGGAAGGGGAGAAGGGGCTTGGGGGGGGCGGGGGAGAGGAGAAGCGGGGTGGGGCGGCAGAGACATGGGGGGGGCGAGGTGGGGAGTGAGTGGTAGCAGAGGGCGGGGGAGGGCATGAGGAGGAGGAGGGGACATCGAAAGGCGGAGCGGCTGGCGAGGGTGAAGTGGAGGTGGTGGCTGGCGTAGGGGGCTCCTCCTGCTCAAGAGGACCAAAGCGGTTCCCCGTGGGAACCCACTACTGCTGAGTAGGCACCTGGGGGCCACTCTGAGTGCCAGGCTGTCGCTGTGGCCCCTGGTGTCGACGGCCACGGGCCTGCTGCCACCCCTCCTCCGCTGGAGCCCCAGGCTTGGAGGGTGGCTCAGAATCTGTGCGCTGTGTCGCTGGCTGAGGCTGCGGCCCAGCCTTGGCAGGCTGGGGCTGAGGCTGAGGTGCAGGTCGTTGCCTCCTCCGTGGACAGGCCTTCGCTAGGTGGCCCATCTGTCTGCAAATGAAGCATTGGTTCGGGAGACCCGAGTACTCCACACTCTGCCTAAACCAACCCCTACTCACCCGAGGCAGAAGGATGACCTTCGGGAGCGTGTGGGTATCTTTGACCAAAACTCGAACTGAAGGGATGCCGGCCGCCTTGGCAGCTACTGATGCTGCCGTACGAGGTGTCTCCAGAACAGTCCCGACGGCGGAGCCAATCCTGGAGAGCAGTGGAAGGTACTCCCTCCGTAAACCCGGAAAGCAGACTGAGATGGGGATGTCTGCCTCCTCGACTAGCACATCCGAAGTCTGGTCAAAACCGTGTCGCCACTGTCGAAAGTGAACGCATGATGCTCGGATAGCCAGTGGACTCATAGCTATGACCTTGGAGGCCATCTCGGAAGTCTCGAACTCGATTTGGTAGTACCCCCGTCCGAGGATCTGGACATCCAAAATCTTGCCCACCTCTGCGAGAAGGCGGGCCTGGAGAAGGTCTTGCAGCTCTCCTCTGCTAGGACGGGTGCCGAGAACCTTGCAGATGACAGAAGTCGCCTGCAAGTTCTCTACTACTGCGGCAAGGCTCGCTTGCTCTGTCGCCGAAAGAGCAAGTCGAATGGTGGGCTCAGCGGGGTCAGGCGAGGGGGCTTCAGGCGAGTCCCTCTGTGGCGGAGCTGGAGCCTCCATCTGTGTCTACTGCTGAGTCGAAGAAGCGGATGGAGAAGAACAATCTGCAGCCGAGAACGCCGAACACTTGTCCGAAGAAAAGGTGTTGCAGAGCTAGGCGCAGGAAAAAGGAGGCGAGAACGGGTACAGAAGGCTGCGGGGGGGGGGAGAAAACAGCCAAGGAGTGGGGGGGGGGGGGGGGGGGGGGCAGTGGGAGGGCTAGGGGGGGAGGGCGGAGGGCAGCAGGGGGCAGGTGGCGGCGGGCTGGGCAGGGTGGGGGAAACAGCACGAAGGCGGGAGGAGGGAGGGGATGCAGCGCGAGGGCGAGGGGGGGGGCAGCACGGGGGTGGCTGAGGGCAGCGCGAGGGTTAGAAGGAGAAGGGGGGTGAGGGGGAGCGATGGCGCAAAGGGGGGGGGGAGCGTGCAGCAGCAGCGAGTCCGCTCTCTATTCATCCAAAGGAGTTTCTAAAGAGTAAACTTTGGTCCTGTAAATACCACACCAAGGTATGTGTATGCATCTGTGTACTCTACTGTATCCTGGCCATATGCAAATGTAGGTGCTGATCTCCTAAACCACTGCGGTGTGGTGTTAAACACCATAACTTTTGTTTTACCCAAATTTACCGACAGTCCGCTGTCCTCCGCGAATTTATGTAATGCATCTAACTGCCTCTGCATTCCATCTGGTGATTCTGCTATCAATACAATATTATCTGCATATAACAACAAAGGGATCCATGACCCTGCAAGTTGAGCCCCTCTGTCACCCTCTCTATCAATGTAATCTGATACCTCATCTATATACATACCAAATAAAGTAGGGGACATTGGGCATCCCTGCTTTACTCCAACGGTGGAATGAACAATGTCGGAGTCCCCTTTTGGAGTACGTACATAGCCAGTTACTAACCCATATAAGGCCATGATCCCCCAGATAATCTCTTTGGGGACCCCTAACTCTTGCATTCTGCGCATCAATCTGGCCCTTGGTACTGTATCAAAAGCTTTCCGAAAATCCACAAAGCAAAAATACATCCTTCTCCCGCTTGCTCTTCCTTCCTCAATAATGGTTCTGAGCGTAAGAATATGATCTAAAGTGGAATAACCCCTCCTGAATCCAACTTGTCCTGTTGCCCTTATGCCCTCATTATCTGCCCATCTACTCAATTTTTGTTCCAGAATGGATGCATACAGTCGGGTCAATGTGTGTCCCACCATAATGGTACGGTAGTTTCCGGGTATCATAGGATCCCCTGACTTGAAAATAGGTATGATAGTAGATAATTTGAGAGAGAGAGAGAGAGAGAGAGAGAGAGAGAGAGAGAGAGAGTGAGTGTTCAGATTGGGTTCTTTCTTGGTTTCCTCGAGCATTCTGCTCCTCAGGTGCCTGTTGACCTTGTGCAACTTCTCATTCTTTTCGTTGCTCTCTCGGCACTTGAGAATCTTGCTCTGCCAGTCGTTCCAAAGTTTGGAACAATGCTTGGACTTGAGGCGGAGCAAGTAATCGCTGTACTTGCTCTAACTGCACTTTCACTTCTCAAAGCTGCTGCTCCATGGTTCCTTCTTGACTCGTCATGGCTCTTTCTTCTTCTTCTCAAAATTGCCCTTCTTTACGGAGAAAGAGAGGGAGACCTTGCTCTGATACCACTGTCACAAAATGGAGAGCGTCTCTTAGTATAAATAGACAGAAAGATAATCAAATTCTTGTGCCAGACTTGACGAGCGAAAAGAGGGAGACATAGAGAGAATTGACATAGTATTGGGAGCCAAAAGATGGGCTGCCCCCCCCTTAAAGAGTAATCTTTATTGATAGGGAGAAAATCTTATACAAGCACATGAACCAGAGGTGGGGCACTATTCCCACGCTCAGTTCTATCTCTTCTTTCCCATATGGAAACTTGGGAGATCGCTCCCTCTCAGAAAAGCAATCGCTTTTTGTTACAAACTGGTGGCATGGCTGCCCAGTACACACACATCCGCCTTGCTGCTGAAAATGCTGATGTGGCACCTGCATCGTAGGAAAAAGCTGATGTGGCACTGCCGTACGGATCTCCGTGATTCACAGCGCAAAAAGCGGGACATGTTTACGTGGCAGCAGCATACGGATTTACAGCTTTTGGGCCTGCTTTTTGGCTACGCAAGGCATTAGAGAAAGAGAGAGTTTGCATATCTTGACATAGAAAGGAGTCCCTTTCTCGTGGGGATCCACAAAGGTGACTGCCTTTCAGACATTGAAAGAGAAATTGACTACAGGACCAGTTTTGACTTTGCCGGATTTGCGGAAGTCATTCGAAGTATATTGTGATGCTTGTGGTCGTAGTCTGGGTGCGGTCTTAATGCAAGAAGGCCATGTCATTGCCTACGAAAACCGATTGTTTTCAAGGCTGGAGTTGACACCACAGATTTATGAGAAAGAGCTTTTGGCGGTTATCCATGCTCTTACTTAGTGGCGACTTTACCTACTCGGAGGATTTTACTGTCTTCACAGACCATTAGAGTTTACACTACTTTTTGTCACAGAAGCAGCTATCAGAAAAGCAAATGCGGTGGGCGAACATCTTGTCACAGTTTCACTTCTAGATTGTCTATGTGCAGGGATAGAAGAACTTGGTGGCAGATGCTTTGTCCCAGAAGCCGTTTGTTCTGGCTATTTCCGCAATACATCATAGGAGCTTCGAGGAGATGGCGCCACAGATACAGATTTTGTAGATATTTCGACTCGGATACGGAATGGGGAGATAGTAGCGGGATATTCCATTCGGGATGGCTACTTGATGAGGAAAACCATGTTATGCGTTACACAGCCGTTGAGGGAAAAGGTTTTAACTGAATGCCACTATCCACCTTTTACGGGTCATTGCGGCATAGCTACCACCTTGAAAGGTGTGGAGAGATACTTCTTTTGGCAGGACTCAAGAAGGATGTGGACGATTTTGTATGCAATTTCTTGGTATGCTAGAAGGTAAATTTTGATAGGCATAAAGAAAAGAGGTTGTTACAGCCTTTACCCATACCCACCCGCCCCTGGGAAAGTATTGCAATAGATTTCATTTTTGATCTCTCGAGATCACAGAGTGGTCACGATGGTATCTGGATTGTTATTGATAGATTTAGCAAGCAAGCTCAGTTCATTCTAGTTAAGAAAACAATCCAGAATGGCCCAGATCTTCAAATTACATGGCATGCCTGAGATGATTGTCTCCGATAGGGACCCCAGATTCACGAGTTTGTTTTGGAAGAGGCTATTTGGGAGAACATTGGCACGCAGTTGCAGTTCTTGTCATCGTTCCACCCGCAGACTCACGGGCAATCTGAGATTGCCAATTCAGTGGTACTAGATTTATTGAAGTCTTACATCTCGAATCAGAAGACTCAATGGGAAAAGTATTTACCTTTGGTGGAATTTGTCTACAATAACACGATACACTCTTCGACGGGGAAGGCGCCATTTGAGATTATTGAAGGTGCTATGAAGGTTCCACCCTTTCTAAGCACGAAAGATAAGAATTTTGAAGCCGACGAGTACACGCGTGACTTGGACACGGCTTTTGCCAAGGTTTGCGAGGCTTTGCAGAAATCTCAAGAAAGACAGAAAAAGGTAGCAGATCGCCATCGTCGCGATTTGAAATTGAAGGAGAATGATCGGGTGCTCTTACGTTTTGAGAAGGCACGCCTGAGAAAGAAAAAGGGAAAGGAGATGCTTTTTCCAAAGCTTAGTATGTGATACTACGGACCTTTCCAGATTTTCGAAAAGATAAATGATGTCTCCTTTCGAGTGAAGCTGCCCGATACTTGGAGAATTCACAATGGTTTTCATGTGAGTCTCTTGAAGCCTTTCAAAGGCGCTGTGCCCGAAGATGGGGAGCCTGATGAGCAACCCGAAGTAAAAGAAAACGAGGAGATCCTTGTTCTAGAACAGATACTGGCACATAAAGACAAAAAGATTAAGCGTAAAGTGATAAGGTGGTTCTTGGTTAAATTCAAGAACTATCTTGCATTGAATGCGAAGTGGATGGAGGAGGAGGACCTAGCAGATACTCCTCATATTGTGAATCTTTACCTTGAAGCATTTGGATTAGCATAGTCCATTCTAAATGGAATCCTGAACTCAGCTTGCGCGGAATCTCGTGCAGCAGGTATGCACAAGAGGGGAGTCGCTCCACTCCATTGTCAAGAGATTGCCTCGATTTTTGATACTAAAGTCACTGATGTCTCTTTTGAGTTTCAGGGATACTGTGAGCTGACAGTATTCTGCTGCATGACTTTATGAACTGAAATTCCCGATAATATGATACTGTTTTGTTCTTGAGTTGTTTAAGTGCAGGAACTTATAAACGAAATGACTGTAGCATTTTGGTCTGAACGATCTTGATAGACATGGTTGCAATAAGGATTAGTCAATCGGGCATCTATGAGGTCTTGAGTGGATCTAGATGCAATTGCTAAATACATTGCCGGAATACTTACACATCACCTTCCGGGTGTCCTTGGATGCAGTTCACACACAGATGCTTCACGACACTTTGGTGTAGACGTGAAAACAACTCGATCTACCAGAAAAGCACCTTGCTTTTGCAAAAGCAAAAGGTCCCTTTTCTGGAAGTCTAACTCAGAACCCATCTTTACTCATGTGCTTGCATCCACTGGCATGCAAATCTCATATCTCGTCCGGAATACCTCAAACTATGGAATGTTCCCCACTCAAGGTAACCGTCATCCACCATATGACGCACTAGTAATATCATACCTAGCCTCTAACTCACCGAACTTACAGAACATCCCCTTCCCGATGCTGTATGTCATCCATCCTATGACGCATCAGAGATGTGTGTTCCGGATGGTTGAATATCCCTTCTCGATGCCCTAGTCACGCGTCCGATGTGACGCATTAGGAATACTCGTTCCTGGTGGCTCATCAAATATCCCCCTTTGATCTCAACAAATATTTCCCTTTGCTCTCAGATGTTGTCAGAGAGAGATCTTGTCTAAGATGCCCTTTCCCCGCATTCAGAAAAACTCCCTGACTTAACTTAAAACAGTTCAAACAGAGAGAATAAATCTTAATTTCATTAATAGAAATTATTTTCACTTATAGCCAGATTTGCAACATTAGTAGATTTTTTCCACGTGGCCACTTGTGTCATAGTTAGTGGGTACCCTATTTTTCATGCATGCGACTCTTCAATTTCCCTTTTAGCTAGGTCATGGGATATGATTGGATTTAGGCATTTATTGAGCCTCCCTATATAGGGAGAGGCTAGGGATCCCTTGTTGGCATGTTGAGCCAAGCAATGTAGCCTTGAATCACTGTCTTGTTTAGTAGAGGTTGCCCCACAAGGCTTGTCAACACTCTCTTCATCTTCTCCTCTCTCTAGCATTTTCTTCTTCTCCTCTCCCCCCCTCGTGCTTCCTCATTGCCCACACTTCCATTGAGCTCAAACAATTGCCTGCCGCAAAAGTGACCACTCATGTTTGATACACCATGTAACATTTGGTCCGACATAATTTTCAAGAGGGTAACATGTGCCTCATGTGAGTCCAAATTTGAAGAGAAGTGGAAATTTTAAGTTTTATTCTTCATTATACCTCTCTAACTTCCTGGCCAAAGATTATCTCAACTCGACACCATATGCTCGTTAAGTACAACCGCCATGCCAGTTCGACAAACCCTACAAATTGACAAGATGTGATAACCAAGACAATGCCATACAAAACGTGAGAGATATGCATTCCCCCTCTCGGATCTAAAATGAACTTCATAGTTCTCTCGCCATGTATAGGAGCTAAAGTTCTATCTCCAAAGATAATACCATTAATAAACTGCCAAGATCTATTTGTAGCCCTCTCATGTTGATAGTGTTCAATCGCACACTCATAGTTGATGGGAAATGGAAACCAAAGTATGAAGCAAGCATATGGGATAATAGGTAAATGGACATGATCTCCAAGGCAATGCTCCACCCCCTTCAAAGTTAATCCTGCTAAATGCTTGCATCTTGTTGGTATTGTCCTTCATGAAATTAGTATGTGCCGCCTATAGGTTTATCAACCACACTTGTAAAGAAATACACTTCATCGTCGTAACCTTATGATTGAAGCTCCAAAATTATCATGATCGAACCTCCAAATGATTCAAAATTTACTTAGCACTCATTTGTCACCTTCACATCTTCTAATAATTGTGGAGTAATATTTAGAATGAAAAGATCTACACTCAAATTGTCAGACCCCCAAATACCCCTTCTTTTGATCTTGGTGACTTTGGACTATCTTCGAGCACAACAACCAACAATCAACTCAAAAATTCAAGAAGTAAAATCTCTATGGCTTATCAATCATCCCAATGGCATACCAGCCCCAAGGAGGAATCAAGGATGATTTGTCTCATGTATGGACACCAAATGAATTCCGCACATTGATGTTCCATCTGTATCAAAGAAAAGTACCAACACTCTTGAGCAACCACAAAAACTTGGATAGGTAGTCACTGCCTTTGATCCCTCCTTATAAACAACTCTTCGTGTGTGCAAAGATACGCGGTCTCCTTTGCTCAATCTGGAAGGGAACCTCTATATCCAATACACGTGGATAAGAGAAGAAGTACATTTTATTTGAGATTCTTGGGGCAGTTTGAGCCCACTCAACAAAGAAATCAATGTTACCGAGCCTCTCATTTGAACGAAGAGGTTTAAGTAAAGACAAATCTGCCTTTGAGTCACTCTTTATAATTTTAGCTACGAACCCAATTCTGCCTTTCTCAGTGTTCAGTAAGATGACCTTTAGCTTTATCTAAACTGCATTGTTGTCTAATGGTTGCACATTGTGGAGTACAGTGACTACTAGTCTTCCCTTTTCACATAATACACAGGAGCCCTACAAAGTATGTGCAAGGGTGTTGTTTGGTACTTTTTTGTGACATGTTACACGCCCAACTACTATAAGATGTTTTTCATAGAGGCTATGCATTTTTTATTGTCTGCTTAAGTAAGAATTCTTTGCCTGTTGTCAAACCAAGCTCTTTAATGTTGCCATGTCTAAGTTCCAAAGCATCTCCAATCGTCAAACCTACTTTTCGTAGCAATGTCTTGACCGAATCGTCTGATAGACTTATTCCTACCATGACTTGAGCGTTGCGATTCTTTGCTTGTAGCTGTAACGTAAAATCGATGGGGGTGGTAAAAATTTCTTTTGACAAGCGATTCTCTTCTTAAAGGTTCCAGAGCGTAAAATTGAAAGGTGTGAGCGTAAAATTAATGGGTGTGGCAAAATTTCTATCGACAGTTAATGTTTTGTATGCCTTGAATAAGAGGATGTATGGACATACATACACGTAGATCTAAATATATTTAGACATGACCATGCTAATATGCCCATACATGTACGAAATAATTTTCACATTTTAACATGTCAAATGACACGATATTATTTTGAGCACTTGTTTTGATAGGTAAAACGGTAGCTTGCATAAAAGTCATCTATGATCTATGAAGGGCTTTCTGAGATCTTGCGCTTCCTAGTGAAGGCTTAATTTTTACTGGACTGTCCAATGGGAACGGGGAGTCTGAGTATCATGCACTTCCCAGGGAAGGTCTATCACAAAACTCCCCTTCCTATGCAGGGTGAAGCTCTGGGGAAGAGCGGGAAGGATTGCAATTTTTAACCCTACTTGTAGCGTTAAAGACCTTCTGACTTGATAATGTCTTTTAAGCGAAGGTGTGAGAAATGTTCTTTTGACAATCAAAGTATCCCGTGTCATTAAAATATCAATAGTATTTATTTTTCTAAGTGATTCTCTCACAAAATGAAATATTAAAAAAAATAAATCTGCAACTATTTTCACATGGAACATTAAAGCTATCTCTTTATGTTTCGGAAATCGCAAGTTACTTTTTGCATGTAAGTCTTGTTTATTTTCTTTATAGCTTTAGAAAAATGGCGTTTTCCAAAAGGCTACCACTTATAACAAAGATAGCTGCTTGATTTTATTGATTTAGAGGAATCTTACTATATTTGTCTTGCATTTTTTAAAATAAATATTTTCATGAGAGAAGACCATTATATCATGGTCACCCAAGTTTGAGAGAAAAGCAAGCTTACTACATTCATTAAGAGGGTATACCAAATTGTCAAAGGGTAGTTGGGCTAGTGGTAAAGGTGAGGGATTTATACACACTCACTGTGGTTCAACCCTTGAGACATGTGGTTGTCAGTGAGTGGACGCAATCCCATAAAACTAGCCGAGGCGATGTATGGTTTAGTTAATAATTTAATCTCCATAATATAAAGAATGACTCAACTCTAACCCCAAATAAAATTTTTAAAGTACTTAGATAAGTTATGATTACTAGTTGAAACTGAGAACAACAATTTGTGTTACTTATTTACACTTGAGGATAATTGAAATGATGAGGTAAACTGTCCACTCACGCAAATTTTGTGCATGATAAATAGCATACAACAAAGAATGTTGGAGGCTCTAGTTTTCCAAAATTTCAAATTCAATGTAGCTAAGCCCTTCAAAATATTTGAATGGCAAAGTTAGGATATGAGAGACGTGCAAGCTCATGCTTTCTAGCCTTATTTTATCTAGAACGCATCTCTGGTCATGCAATTTTGCAAAGCATGCATGAGATAGGTTATAACAAGTTTTATGCAATCGAAAAAATTTAAACTAATCTACAAATATGTGGTGCTTAAAATCATGGCCATGATTTGTAGTAGATAATCAATTCATGAATTCCATAGATATGATTTCTTATTTGTGATTAGAGACTTGATAAGTGGTGCAAGAACTTGCCTAGCTTAGGCCATCCTATCTTGTTCACCTAACACTAGTGAAAATCAAGGATATAAACTTGTACATTCTTAAATTGACTTAGCATGTTGATATGCCTTCTAATTAGACAATATCTTTTTTGAATATAAGGGACTAGCTACTTGGTTGATTGTGACAATAAATAGGGTGCCTAATTCTTAAGTCTAATAGTCCACATACTCTCTGCTTGTGAGGCAATCATTTCATCAATCGATGAACTAGAATTGCATGTTATGCCTTTATAACACTCTCTACATTTAAAGGATACTACATTCTTGCATTATTGCATGTGACTCAGCAGCTTGGACAATACCATTGTGTACAATCATAATCCCAAAGTCGTTTTATGAACATTGTTTATGGTGTGTGCAAGTATTATAACATATATTTAACATCTCAAACTACAAATGCTCCTACAGTCTTCTAATAACAAGATTAATCTTTGATATGTTTGATCAGTTCATATCCATGATATCTAGAATACAAGGAGGAACTAAAGACACCTGCGAGTCTACAAATCTATGTTGTTGCTCCTCCTTCCAAAGCAAATGACATCCTTAACCTAGTAATCTTTTATTTATACTAAGCACAATTATGTCTCCCCAATCTCGAAAAAATAAAAAGTCTTTCAAAACATATTAAGTGTGTAAGTGAAGGGTGAGTCTAGGAAATAAAAAGACATGAAGGTGGAAAGTCAAAAGACATACTAAGTTGCAAAGCCAAAAGATTTCTTGTGTGCATATAAAAAGGTGATTGACTTCACATTGTATATTTGTGTTTCTCTTCTCCTTTATTTTTCCATTAGCGTTTTCTTCTATTTAATGTGTCTCTCTCTCTCTCTCTCTCTCTCTCTCTCTCTCTCTCTCTCTCTCTCTCTCTCAAAGTTGTATCTTTCTTTCTCACGTCCATTACTATCGTTCCAAATCTACGTGCTTCGTCATTGCATGTTGCTGCTGCGTGCTATAGACTAGTGCATCTTGTTGTTATTGAGGGAATTTTTGAATTAGAAATACCTTTTAATTCTTTTGAAGCCGTTAGGAATATCTTTTAATTAGCACAATTGCCTTGCTATACTAGAATTGGCATGAAAGTGTGCCATATCCTAACAATTATGGAGTCTACCACATTGGAAATTGTATGCCTAAAATATTGAAGCTCATATTTTGTTAGCTTGCACTTGCTCTTTTTAGCATAAAATGTAAATGAAGTAACAATTCAAAGATGTTTTTTAGATGTTATAAATTGATACTTATTTTTGAGACAACTATAATTGGGAATTTCATCACGAAAAACAATGACAAACTTGTCTATAAGAGGTAGTAAGACATCATCCACATTAGTGAACCCAAAAGGAAAGTTTAGAAATTTGGAACACCCAAATCTAGTTTTAAAAGTGGTCTAAAGAATATCCATTGGAGTGCCATGAACATAGTGGGATCCTAACCTTAAGTCAGGTTAGTATAGTATTGTAACTGGATTAAGCTAATGGCATTGATTGTAGCGGAATTAAATTGACTAGTGAGCGTTCCATTAAGAGCATTCCTAATGAATAAAGAGAGAGTGTTTGGTTGGACATAGCAACATGAACATCACGCTAGTTAGCTTGGCATGAACAATAACTCGTAAAAGAGAGATAAATGAGATTGACAACAACTGAGGATCGGATTTACTTGGAGTCGGTCCCCCCCTCCAAAAGGCTTTGGTATTATATGTTCTCCAATGAAAAGAGAGACTTGGTACAATACAATCTTTGTGTTAAGACCATTTGGGTGCCATGAAGATGGAAAGCTTCGTGCACCACAATTAACTTACTTGTAAAAACAAGAACTTGTTCCCTGTCTCAATCCCAAGACCTCAAACACCTTCAAGGGTGGAGAGAGCTAGTAAGGAGTCAGAGAGATGAAGAGAAGAAGATGTAGCATACGAGAAACAAGTAATCCCCTCACCATAGATTACTCTTAGAGAATAGCTAAGCATAATAATGAGGATGGTGGAGAAGATGACCACGCTTGAAGCTTGACTCTTGCTTGGATTTGTATTCCATAGCCAAATGAGGTGTTGGTGTAGGCTCTCTACTTCTCAAGCTTGGAGAAGGATATCATTCTTGCAACACATGAGTGTGTAAGTGTGAGGGATCGTGAGCTACAATGAGAGAAAGAGAATTCGACCTTCATCCTTTACACTAGCTTGCATGTGATTGGTCAATGTTAAAACCTAGCCAATGAATGGCTTACTACATAACAAGCAAGGGGGTTAGCATTGTGACAACCGTCCTTATTTCCCCCTTTGAGGAGAGATCTTTATTCTTTATTTAATTGAAGCTAAATTCTTATTGGCTCTCTAGGTCAACTAGCCAATATGAATTAAGCTTGCACATGGTCTGCTCAATTCTCATTGGACCCTTGGTAGACAATTCAATAGGATTTTAGTGGGTCTTAAGTCTTATTGGTTCTTTTAATAGGCTTTCTAAAATGTTTAAGCTTGATTTTATTAAGATTAATTATCATTGGTTCTTAATTCTCATTAAGATTTTAGTGGATTTTTTATTGGTTCTTTTAATAGGCTTTCCTAAATGTTTAAGCTTAATTCTCTTAAGATTTTAGTGGGTCTTACTTGTTATTGGTTCGTTTAATAGGCTTTTCTAAAATGTTTAAGCTTAATTTTATTAAGATTAATTCTCATTGGTCCTTCCTATAGGCCATCCAATAGGATTCAAGCTTAATTGGGGGCAACATAGCTAGGGGCCTGACATGTGTCCTTTATGTCCCATGTGGCTTGGTGACTTTGTGTGAGTGTGTGTTTTCTCTCTCATCCTCCTACATCTAGGGCTTTCCCCCTCCTTTGTAGGATCTTTGTTGAGTTTTGCAAGAACCCCCCTAGCTTAAGCTCATACCTAGCTTGCCTAAGGTCCACCAAAGTACTTAATGTTGGCAGTAGCTTTATTTATGGATCCTAGGTCTAAGGACTTTTAACACTAACCTTTGGGGGCTTTAATGGACCCTAAGGTCTTTTAAATCTCCATTAGGTGCACATTTCTCTTTGGTAGACTATCTCTCCTTTTGGACCCATAATGAGATAGAGCAATCTCTCTTCTCGGTCCCTGTTGAGATAGATTAGCAACACATATTAATATTCTAACTCTTGTTCCCTTTATCTTCCCATCTTAAATGATCAGTTTAGGATGATAAAATCATTTGAAAAAGCTAGATATTAGATTTTATAGCATTATCTTTCATTTGAAATCATAGTTGTCCTCGACTATGAGGTAGAGAAGGTAAAGCCTAGTCATTAGTCCATGGTTTTCTAGTGGATAGAGGGTCCCTTTTTACCCTGCGACATCATTCTAAAATGGATGACTAGTCCATTTGGTGCTTGAGAAACTCAGCTATCTCAAGCATGTCTACTCTTTAGTCCATATCATAATGGGATATGTCGTCACCACAAACATGATCCTAAGTATGAATACTTTTAAATTTGTGCACAATAAAGAAAGAGAGATTCTTATAAGACAAAAACATTGTTCATTTAAAATTCATTTATATATGCTTACTCTATTGAATCATTGTAAGCATTGACAAGGTTCATATTATCCTTAAGCTGTGTTCCTTGCATCCATCTAGCATCCTTAAAAGGATAGTTTTTGAATTTAATAAGATACCATCGGATAATCTTACCATGTTGTAGTACCTTGCCTTCATGTCGTACGATGGACTTGGGTTGGAGCACCCCAGTTCTTGGTCTTCGATCTTTGGAGGGTCTTAAATTATTGCTTCTCTTGCTGGCTCTCCTTTGTAAGGCTTAGATGAGCCTTGGGGAACTTTAGCAAGACCCAATCATTTTACTTAAAGGCTAAGGATCTTTTGTGCTTGTTAGCATTAGCATTGTGTCTTTGCTGTGAGATGGATATAGCCTCTTTAATATTATGAAAATATTCTTGTAGATCTCGGCTATACTCATCAGTAGCAAAGATCTTCTCATGTGCCTTGAGGAGCATGGGAATTTTAGATCTTCCCTCTATGACCTTGAAAGGTGACTTTCCTATAGAAGTATGTACATTGTTATTGTAGGCATACTCTACAAGAGGTAAATACTTCTCCCATTGAGAGCGTTGATCTACTTTTGTGACATAGGATTTTAGTAGATCAAGAATAATAAGGTTAGCTATCTCACTTTGGCCATCTGTTTGTGGGTGATATGCCAAGGATAAATTTAACATAGTGTCTAGATTCTTGAAGAGACCCTTCCAAAAATTACTGGTCATTCTAGGATCTTTGTCCAACACAATGGATATTGGCAAGACATGGTACTTGAACATTTGCTGTGCCTTAATAGTCTTTTTGACAGGTATGAAGTGTGCTTGTTCGCTAAACCTTCGGGGGGGCTACCTAATAACTATGTGACTATTGCCTGAGTGTAAAAGAAGGGGTTATTAAATGTTTTTTTCTCACATTTTCACATATAGAAGGGTACCATAAAATGGAATTGAGAAAAAAATTTACAGTTTGAATTGAAAAAGGGTGTATTTTATTTGTAAAAAATTCACAGATAAGGAGTTTTAGAAATAGCCCTTGAACGCACATGATATACATAATTTATACATAGTGACCACCCTGAGGCTAAACCTATCGACTATTGTCCATATTCCTGTATTCCAATGGATAGACTTGGGCAATACAACGATAAAATCCATGGATATGCTCTCCCACAATGAATCAGGGATTGGCAATGGCTGGTGCAATCCATATTGCTTCCCTCGATCATACTTTGTCTTTTGACATACAATGCATTTTGAAACATAGTCTTGTATGTTTACTTTCATGGTAGGCTAGTAGAAGTATGCTTCTACTCCTCTAAGAGTAGATTGAATCCCTCCATGCCCTGCTTAAGAAGGAGCATGAGATTCATACATTACTTCAAATAGATGAGCATGAGTAAGCACAGGTTGAGAGATAAGCTTCTCAAAAGATAAGTATCCTTGTAACTCATCAAATAGATCTTCTACCCATGTCATGGGTAATATATTTAGATTGTGATCCTATTTAGTGCTCTATAATTGATACACATACGATATGTGCCATCTTTATTTTGCACTAAAAGAACGGGTGAGCAAAATGGAGAAGAGCTAGGTCTCACCATCCCTTTTTCTACCAGTTCATTCACTTGCTCATGATCTCTTCTTTTTGAGCTTGTGAAACTCTATAAGGAGGCTTGTTAGGTGGTGAAATTCCTGGAAGAAGCTCAATTGCATGGTCATCATCCCCTCGTTTTGGAGGTAACTCTCTAGGGATATAATCAATGAAAACATCTTGAAATCGAGTTAGGAAATTAGACAACTCTAATTCCTCTTGATTTATTTTATTGTTACTTGTTAAAACATTATTCTCATTTACAGATTCTTTAACAAAAATCATATACGCAAAAATTGAGTTTTTCATTGACGTATCAAAAGCATGCGTATATATAAGGGGTATGGTGTTACCCGACTCAGTAGAATCTATGAGCATGTCTTTTTCTCTGTACTTTAAATAAATTCTCCTTTCAAGAAACTTCATAGTGGCAGCCATGCAAGTGAACCATGGTGCCCCTAGGATAACATCTTCATGCTTCAGAGGGAGATGAAGAAGTCCTCTTTGTCAATACTTTGGACATGAAGCCTCAAATTCCCCAATCAAGGGAGTAGCTGAGACGTCTCATAACAAGATATTCGTAAAAGACCAAATGTTGTGCGGAAAGCGATCTTTACAATATCTTCATTGAATATCCTTATTTGATGATAGCCACTTTTAAGGTCAATCCTACTGAAGTAGGTAGATCCTTGTAACTCATCAAAAAGAACTTCTACCCGTGGCACGAGAAATCTATTTTGATTGTGATCCTATTTAGTGCTCTATAGATGACACACATACGATATGTGTCATCTTTCTTTTGCACTAAAAGAACGGGTGGAAAAAATGTAGAAGAGCTAGGCCTCACCATCCCTTTTTCTACCAGTTCATTCACTGCTCATGATCTCCTCTTGTTGAGCTTGTGAAACTCTATAAGGCTTGCTAGGTGGTGAACTTCCTGGAAGAAGCTCGATTGCATGGTCATCATCCCCTCATTTCGTAGGTAACTCTCTATGTATATCATCAATGAAAACATCTTGAAATTGAGTTAGGAAATTAGACATCTCTAATTCCTCTTGATTTCTTTCATTATTACTTGTTAAAACATTATTATCATTTACAAATTCTTTAACAAAAATCATATACGTGAAAATCGAGCTTTTCATTGACTTATCAAAAGCATGTGTAATTCAAGGGGTATGGTGTTACTCGACTTATTAGCATCTATGTACATGTCTTTTTTCCTGTACTTGAAATAAATTCTTTTCTCAGGGAACTTCATAGTGGCAGCCATGTGAGTGAACCATGGTGCCCCTTGGATAACATCCTCATGCTGAGAAGGGAGATAAAGAAGTCCTCTTTGTCGACATAGCTTTGTACATGAAGCCTCAATTTCCCAATTAAGCGAGTAACTGAGACATATTGCCCCTTGAAAGCTCCATCGACCTTCAAAGTCTCTCCGATCTTGTGAGCTTGTATGCCTAGCTTGGTGGCTAGCTCCGTTGATATGAAGTTGTGAGTTGAGCCAGGGTCAAAAAGGGTAAACGAATCATGTTCGCTCACCTTTCTCCATGCATAGGAAACAGGATATCCTTTGCAATGAGCATCCTCTTTTGGAGCTTCAACCATAGAATCTCTAGGTGGCTCATTGTGCACATTCCTTTGTGGGCAAGAACGTGTCCTTGCTCCCCACACTTGAAGAGCTTGTTATCTTTGCAATAACACTCTAGGTCTTTGGGAGAGAGCCTATTTTTTCTTTTATAGTCTCCTTTCTCCTTGGCTTTGTTGTTGTTGCTAGAGTTGCCTTTGGAAGAATTTTGTGCAGTATTCTTCCCTCTAGGCTCATGTTGGTTTCTAATTTCCATGGGCTTAGAATTCATCTTAGCCCCTTGTTGAAAATTAATTTGCGAAGCAACCATAGTATGGTGTATGATCGTAGAGATGATCCTAGGCCTTTAAGAGTTTACATACTCGGCCATATCCTTAAACTCATTAATGAATTGGCTTATTATTAAGGTTACCAAGCACTTGGCTCATTCATAATGCCTTTCATGTGAGCCTTTTCAAAACTTATAAGGGCAAGCCACCCAAAGAACTAATAGTTGAAGGATTGCTTGAGTTTCAAGGTCAAGAAGAGATCCTGTAGCTAAAGAGCTAGCCCCTTGTTTGGACCTTGGCCATACTCGTGACCTAACATAAAGTGACATCCGGATGCTCTCAAATTGCAAATAACAAACTCTCAGTCCTTGATCATATGGATCTTTCAATCCATTTCATATCTTAATCCACATTTGAAAATCAACAAGTTTAACCCTTTGGCTGTGTTTACACAAGCTCTTCTAGAATTTGATCCCATTTCAAAGCCTTCAATAAGATTTGGTGGTAAAAGTGATGCATGTAGCTCTCTTTTTCCCTTAGTGTCACTCATTTTTTGTCCAATTATATTTTCTTTTTTTCCATGAACCTTGTCTTTATGGATGAAAGCCACAATTTTAAGAAGTTATCCTTGGCCCCTCTTTCTTGTGCATACTACCAAAAGATTTTTGAGTCTATTTTCCTTCTGTTTTAACTTCTATTCCCATATATCTATCTTGTTAGGGTCATCTATCTTCAAGAACCTAGTGCCTCTCCAATGCATGCAAGCGTCACCTTGTTTGTTTGTGCTAACCTTTTTTTTAAACATTGGGCCATGGTTTTCTATTCTCACAACATGCTCCTCGTTAGCCGGGTTCTTGCACGTGTGTTCAAAAGGGGTTCTCAAAGCATTGTAACTTCGGTAGCCATGGCTTTCTCTTATCCGGAGTTTCATGGAAGAAGTGATGAAGATGTGGAATATTTTTTGGAAAAGATGGAGGTTTCCTGCATTAGCAACCAGATTCACGACCCTGCGCAGATGTTACGTCTTCTCCAAATTTGTTTGAAGAGTGATGCACGAGTTTGGTCCAAAACATTTGAAGAGGAGTTGCGTGCAGCGGATCCACCCGTAAGATTGAGTTGGGACAATCTAAGGCATGGATTGGAAGTGGAGTTTGTAAAGATAGAAGATCCTGACAAAGTGTGGCAAGAAGTACAGGGTTTAGTGCAAAAGGAAGGTGAGCCAGTAGATGCGTACATACGTAAGTTCTCATTGGCATGGGAGAGGATGTGCAAGGCCTTAGCACCACAGGTACCCCCGCCTGACATGATGAAGAAGGACAGGTTCTTGGCTGGTCTTTGGGAGAATATACGTTGGAGAGTGGAGCTAAAGAAGCCTAGGACATATGAAGATGCACTAGAGGTAGCAAGGAACAAAGAGAAAGTTGAGGAAAATGAGCCAGTTAGGGGTGGAGTCTTTGCCCATGAGGTCTGAATTTCAGCCTATAGAGTCTTTACAAGGTCGCATGTCAGGGGTTCATCATGAACCAGTGGTTCCTGTTACTACTCAGGTTATGCCAGCAGTGGTCACTACATCGGTGCAAGATGATGGGCTAAGGCAAGACATGAGGCAAGTGGTAGATTTGATGAAGAATCTCAGCCTAAACATGCTAGGTCAAGTGGGAAATAATCGAGGTCGAGGGAGGTTTGAAAATCAGCCAGGAGGTGAAGAAAGGCCTAGGAATGCTGTTGGACAAAGCAATGGTAGGTTTTGGAGGCAGACGCCCACATGTTATAATTGTGGAGATTTCGGTCACGTCAGCCCGCAATGTGATAAGCCACCAAGGATGGGGGGAGACATGTATCCATTGCCAAGACATGTGCTAACTAGGTCAAATGATTATGGCATCGAAATTAAGGGAGATGAAGGAACCAGTGGATTAACCCAGGAGGAAAAGGGAAAGACAAAAGTGCTAAGTATAGTCACCTTGGAGAAGGCATCAAAGCTAGAGGATACATTAGTGATGCCTATTGGGAAGAGGACCACAGAGGAAAAGGAAGGAAGAAGTGCCCCGGGTCCTAGTAAGAAGAAGGGAAAGAGTCATGAAGGTGAAGATGTCAAGGCCAAGAGGAAAAGGAGATCTCGTCAAAAGTTTCATGTTTCAGATTTTCCACTAGGGGATGGGCAATTAAGCTATGACTTGAAGGAGGATCTGACAAGCAGGAAGGCAGACATTACTTTTGGACAGCTTATAGAGATGGTGCCTAAACTAAAGCGACAGTGGAAGAGGATGGTTAACCCAATGGAGAAAGAGCCAGAGAGAGGTTCAGTAAAGGTGTTGGCAATGGATGAGCTACCAGATATTTGTCCAATAGTACATGTGTGGCACAAAAGAAAAAATTTGGGACAAGGTTATGTGGATGGTGGAGCCCAAATATGCGTCATAACACACTCATGCGTTGAGAAGATGGGTCTCATAGTGGCTGGGGTGTCAGGTTTTTGGATCAGATTGGCAAACCATCAAAAAGTAAAATGCTTGGGTGTTGTAAAGAGCTTAGAAGTGGAGGCATATGATGCAAAGGCAGTGGTTTATTTTCATGTGATGCCAGTAGGGTTGGGAGCATATCCTATTATACTGGGCAGACCATGGTTACGTGCAGTGGGAGCTGTTCAAGATTGGCGACATGGTACGATTAGCCTCTATGGAAAGACAGGTACCAAGAAGCTTTATAATATGGACACAAGGAAACGATTAGATGAGCTTTATGAAGATGAGGATGAGTCTAGTGATGAAGACTCTTCCACAGTGACAGATGAGGACAGTGATAGCACTACTAGCAGTGATGAGGATGCTGATGTTGCATTTCCATTAGAAAAAATGTGGACTCTCTTTGGGCCATATAGGATTAAGGTTAATTAGGCTCCAGCCAATAGGAAGAGAGCAATGTATATAAGTCTAGAACCTAAGAAAGTAGAGAGAATAATAGGGTTGTCCACTCATTTATTGCTTTGTATCCTAGAGGGAGGTGGATGGGTAAAAGAGGGAGGGGAAAAAAGGGAGGGGGGGAGTGGTGGGTCCACAGATACGTTTTTGCAAAAATCCTAAAATTTCAAAATTAAAAAAAAATTAAATTCAAAATATTCCATCCAAAACTCCCCCCAAACCTACCCTATGATCAAAAAGTCATTTTCTCACTCTAGAACCTTTGTTCCAAGACTCCCTTCCTCCATAGCCCCTTTCCATAACACAAAGCTCTTACTCTCTCTCTAAACTCTTACACCTTCCTCCTTCTTCAAGCTCTCCATTGCAACTTTAAGCTCCCACTCTCTCTCTAAACTCTGTTTCCCTCCTCCTTCCTCAAGCTCTCCATTACAAATGTAAGCTCCCACTCTCTCTCTAAACTTTGTCTCCCTCCTCCTTCCCCAAGCTCTCCATTGTAATTTCAAGCTCCCACTTAAGCATCCATGGCAAACAATGGTCAAAATAGACGCCCCAAACCCATCATTCAAAGTATGGTTCTCCACAACTCGAAGAATGAGGAGCAGCAATGGGAACCTCAGATTTTTCAAGAAGGTGCGTGGGTCTACATGAAACCTTCCGCAATCGGTCCCCATCGTGTTCGTGAAAGAACAAACGTTGATCTCCATTGGAAGGGAAGACTACTAGGCTTCAAGCAAGTAAGAGACAAGGGTACTGTGGCAATCGTTCAACATGTTTTCATGTTTGGACACATGCGTCTACGAGGGATCACCAACCCAAGGGATTTTCCTTGTAATTGTATGTCCCTTGCACTTCAATGGTTTTGGTGGTAACAAAAAAATGGACTTTTTACATCTCACAGTCTGTTTTGTTTCTGTGTAGATGCTTTTCCTTCTAGCCTTGTGGAGGAGCAACCACTCTCGTGCCTTTCAGGCACACTTACGGCCATGCATGCAAGTCTTGGGGATATGTTCTTCTCCAACACAACTTCATCAAACCTTGCACGACAGAGGGTGTTCTTCTACACCCACAAGTACATTGTACCTACAGATGAGGAAGGCTACGGAGAGCTACAACCTTTGGAGGCTACAACCTTGCGTAGCATGGAGTGGCCAAAGCCAGATGCATTCACTGTAATGTCTTTGAAAGCCAAGATTGTAGCTGATGTGAGAGCATCATTAAAATTTGGAAAAGCCTCGCGTTCAGTTGGGCTTGGATGGTGTTGTCCTGCTCATGTCTTCGCTAGCATCTTTGGATCTTTGCCTTTCCATCATACAAATACTATGTATGTTTGCAAAGATCTACAATACGATACATTGGAAGCCATCCTTGGGGAGAAGTGAGGGTATCTTGAAGGACTTCACAACGGAGATCGCATTTGGTGTCAGGTTGGAAGTTTTGGCATTGCTATCCGTTTCATCAAGGTGCGCTCCACTCTTTACGTGCGGTACTTCTATGAAAGGTGGATGTGCAAGCTTGGTGAATGGATTCCATTGCAATCCACCGATGCTACAATTGAGGTATTTGATATTGCAATCAAATTGTCGAGTGGTGCCGGTTAAACCGTCCAAGTGAACAAGCATTGGACATTGGCCAATGTGCGGGAGCACTTAGTGATAATGGGTTTAGAGCATCGAGAAGATACAAAATTTTGCATTAGACGACGTAAGGTGAATGATTTTTCTCTCTTAATTATGTTATATTTATGTTTTTTTGATTATTCCCTGCTCTAAGTTGGGTATGCTAATTTATTTATTTTTTGCTAGATTGGTAGCCGCATGGAGAGCACGATTCAAATTGAAAAGGCGTGGACGACGGAAGAGAATTTGATTTTATCATTAGAGTAGTTATGTTTTGTACTTAAATTTTTTATAATATCACAATTGTAAGTTCAAGCAGATGGTTGTATCAAATTTTGGCAATGCACATTATCTTAAAGTTGTAGTGATGTGTTTTTTGAGTTAAATGATTGTAATTTAGTTTATAAGTTTTTTATAACTTCTTGTTATTTGTGTTACTTAATGAAAATTGTTTAATATTTTAATTATTGATATTTTTTTTTGGGAGGGGGGGGGGGGGGGGCGTGCTATATAAAGCCTCCTAAACCCTACCATTTTCACACTCTTTGCATGTTCACACTCTCATTTGAGCTCCAACACTCTTTGCATTCCTACTTTAAGAACTAGCATTATGGCATCCTCCTCCACCCCTCCCGAAGCCACGGAGTTACAACGCTTCCAAGCGTTTTTACAAACAACTGAGTGGCAAGATCGTGACGATCTTCACAATTTCTTCACCCAATTCCCCGATGTGAATGTAACTATTCACCTAAACAGCCAATCTTTTCAGCCTATCCTAGAATTTTTTGAATTTTACATCGACAAGTATGTTGTACCAATTGTCGGACAAGGGGAATTGTGGATTCCATGCGATTTGCTTCGCTACATACACAAAGGCGATCGGCCTTTCACCCAGCGACTTCAACGATTTTGTGTAAGGTCGGCACGTTTGAAAAAGAAGAAGGTCGGCACCCAGTTTCTAAGTCGCTTGGCGACTTTTGTGTTTCTTCTTGCAGAGGAGCCTGAAAGATCTGAGGTGAGTTTGCCTCATTTGCGCCTTGGGGGTGTCGTCAAGGACACAAAGGAGCCCATTACAGCGCCCTGGGATGCAAGCAAAGAGGGCAATATTCTTGCCCTAACCTACCCAGGAGGTGTCATGGATGCCGCCAAATCCATGGGTGATGAGGGTGCAAAAGCATCCTTTAAGCCTGCTGCAAATGCGCCGGAGGAGACATTAACTCCGGAGGATTTTTTTGAACACCTCTCCCCAATTGTCATAGATGGGGAGGAATATTTGTTTTTACATGATCTTGAAAAGACTTTTGACATCCGCATGGATGAGTGTCTGTCCATCCTCTGTGCCACTGTACAGTCCTCTGCCATTGACCCCTCTTCCGATCCTTTGGATCGAAGCCTCCTTCCCCTTGGAGAGAGTGTGGTAGATACAGTGGAGTTGGCAATGGTGGCAGTGACAGATGCACCGCACTCATCTGTGTCGGAGGATGAGTTTGTAGCTACATGCGCATTGCTTGAAGCCCAACGCACTCCTATGCCTGTTCATATAGATGAACTTGAGAGTGTCGCTATGGCTCCCAATTCATCTATTTCTCTTGACAGCAAAGGCATAAACGATGAAGACGACGAAAAACAAGACGTATTAATTGATTTTTGTTTTGTGATTCCATTAATTTTCATTGTTGCATTCTTAAATCTTATTTACCTATTGATTTCTTTGTAGAATGTTGTGGAGCTGGATTTGTAGAATGTTGTGGAGCTGGATGAGCATGCAGGTCGGGGAGGAGATGGTAGGCGCCAAGCTTTTGGATGGCAGTCGTCTCTTGCGCATTACCTTGGCAAGCTCCCCCAGGACGGCTTTGCGATAATCCACAAGGAGTACACTCCTTGTGGTCAATTTTGGGTGTCAATGATGAAAGCAATGAGCCGCATCCTATGCCTGTCAACCATATCTCAAGCCTCCCAAGTTATATATCTTGTAAATAAATCTCTGGTCAGTGCTGCATTTGCGACACACATTCGTGGTCGTGTGCTTTGTAACGTGGCCTTAAGCCAAGCTGTAGGTCTAAGCAATGTGGAACAAATTGCTTGGGATGTGCTGCACAAACAGCTTCCTTGCGCCCAAGAGTGCCGAGAAAACATTGCTTGCCATATCTTAGATGGCTCAAACAATCAATAGATGCATAAATCTTGTAATTAACTCCTTCAAATATGTAATGAGATATATCACATCTTTGTACTTTGTTATTTCAAAATTCGAATGGAAATTGATTTTAACTGGTACTTTTCAACTTCTATATTGAGTTTATTGTACGATAGATACTATATGATTGGTTCTATCTTGTGATACACTTGTGTAATTCTCTGAATCAAAATATAGAGTTTTTTTCAGTCCAATCTCCATCAATAAAAACATAATAACATTGTATTCTTATAATTTTGGTATAAATAAGCTTTAATTAGGCTGTCTAGAGGCCTGCCGCAGAGGCGCGCGAGAAGTCAGAAGTAAATGTTACTTCTGACTTCTCGCGCGCCTCTGCAGCAGGCCTCTAGACAGCCTAATTAAAGCTTATTTATACCAAAATTATAAGAATACAATGTTATTTTGGTTATTCAATCAACCAAACATGGTTGACAGTTCTTTTATCCACATCTCTCTCTCTCTCTCTCTCTCTCTCTCTCTCTCTCTCTCTCTCTCTCTCTCTCTCTCTCTTCCTCTCTCTAGTTAGCTTTACTTATCACTTAAAACAAATGTACACGACTCGTTATATTTGAAAAAGCCACGACTCGTTATATTTCAAAAAGATATCTTTACATTGGAAAAATTTCCTAAAAGTCAAATTCAATCTCTTTGTCCTCTGATTCGACGCGCAAGAGCTAAATCTTTGGGCATTATTGTCACCCGTTTTGCATGAATAGCACACAAGTCGGTGTCTTCAAAAATAGAAATTATATGATATTCTGCCGCTTCTTGCAGAGCTTCTACGACGATACCTTGAACTCGAAATGCCATTCGATAACTTTGCATGATCTCTTTTACCAAACGTGCGAATGGTGCCTTGCGTATGAGAAGGTCTGAAGTTTTTTCATAGTGACGAATCTCTTGCAACGCCTTTGGAATGCGTCGCTTCACAGCAGGAGCCCGTTGTTGAGGGATGGTAGGATCTGGGACATGGACCTTGCGAGGGCGAACCTTGAAAAACTTTTTCTTTTTACGAGAGGGCTTGCGAGGGGGAGCTTGCACATCTTCAAGGCCACCATGTGCTCCGACTGGCTCTTCAACTCCACCCTGCGCTCCAACTGGCTCGTCTGCTACATCCTCAAAATCCTCTTCATTTAGTAACCCATGATCACCTCTAGGCTGATCTGACGGCAAAGCGCTGAAGCCACGTGGCAATGTCTTCCCGGCCGAAACTCGATGATTGCTTGGGATCTCCTGTCCGCTCCATGGTGGGCTTTGTGCTTCGTTGTCCGTTTTGGTTTCTGTGTCTGATGTCACTACCCGTTTCTTCTTGCGTGAAGGTTGTCCATCTTGTTGCTCTTCACCTGACCATTCTCTCTCCATCTCTTCTATGAGCTCTTGTTCGTGTATCCAAGGTGGTTTTTGAGCACCTTGGATGGTTGAGTGAGGGTGAGCAAAAAAAGGTTGATCTTTTCTTGCTGTTTGCTTTGTGCGTGCCATAGTGTAAGAAGGGGCAAGATTGAAAATGAGACTCCTTCTTCTCTAAAAGCCCTCTATTTTTAAAAAAAAAGGTCTCTTCACACTTGACCAGGCCACTTAAAAAAACTCTTAATATCATCAAAATATAAAAAACAAAAAATAGATAAATGGAGAAGTATTATATGCAACTCAACAAAGACATCTACAAACATAAACATTACATTGCATAGCATCATTTGTTTTACATGTTGGGTAACCAACGTTTGCCCACTCTATGGCGATTTTCACGCCACCTAGCATGAGTAAGGGGTCCGGTGGAGTTTCTCCATTTCTCTTTAGCAGTAAGTCGAGATTGTCTCCTAACCTCTTTGGCAAGACTTGACTTTCGCGCTCGCTCTATGGCATGACATCTCGCCAAAGAACAATGAAAGAACCAATCAAACATCTCCTTCATGTAGTTGGATCTCATAGTTCCACCACCGTGACGTGTATTTTTAAAGTAAACACCTTTGGCTCGATACTGTGATTTTTCCATTCCTTGAGTGCTCCACATGTCTAATGAACCATATTTTGACATAAAGAATGCTCCATGCGCATACAAAATATGCTGCATCAAGAAAAAATGCTTAGATCAAATAAATATTTATGTATAGAATCAAAATTTGAACTGAACAAAGTAACTTACCATGTAGTGTGTGATATTGCTCTCTCCCCACGCTTGCACAAATGCTTTAGTGAAATTCGAAATGTGATCTTTCAACAAATTTTGTTGCTCGCTCGTGGTTTGGGGTTTCCACATGATTTGAAGCACTAACTCCAAGTGGTGCCACACTTGCCTACGCAGATTTACAAGCACGGGATTTGAATCTTGATTGGTCGTACACTTGCAAAGCGCTTTCCATACCTCCCATGGGGCATCCTCTTCACCCCTCTTCTTTCGCATCTCTGGTTTCTTGAAAAACCTACATGCTTTCACACCATTCATAGATACTTTTTGTGGCACTTCATGCATATTATCCACCTCACCGATGATAGAAACATTGCCACCATGACATCCAATCGAATTTAGAATTGTTTCAACTATTCCAATGGCTTCCACGGATCTGGAAAGTGGTTTCATTGTGAAAGCGTACTCTATGTGAAGCTTTAACAAGCGATCAAATATACGCATAAAGGCATGCAAAGTGCAAAAGTGTACATTTGTAAGTGGAAAATTGATAATGGGATGACATGTTTTATCTTTTGTCGATCGATTGGGGACCTCCATGATAGGACACTTCAACACCGAGCACACCCAATCCCTTGCATCATCATCCATTGACCCTGTTGCCTGACTTCCCTTGACATTTTTCTTTGAAGACGTGGAGCCACGAGTACTCTCCTTGTATCCTCGTACACAATATGGACAAGGAAGAAGTGATGAAGCACCTTGTTTACACCCAAGTATACATTTGATTGTTTTTAGATCACCTCCTAAGTGCCACTCAACATCAAATGTACCTACTCCATCTACTTCTAGCTTTTCTCCCTCTAGTTGTGCCTTAATAACCTCTGTGATCCACGGGATCATAGAGAAGACCCATGCCAACACCTCATGAGTCTCCTTCGGAACTTCAAAAGCTCATAACCACCATATTTCTTTTTCCGATTGTACACTAAATGATGGTTTCTGAGAATGATCACCGATAGCATCGACTTTTGCAAAAAATATTGCCTCATTCATGAGTGTCACACTCATACGTTCCAATCTCCGTCCTTTGACAATTTGACATTCATCTAGCTTAAGAATAAATATGAGCTTCTCTCCAAGTACTGAAACAACACAAGAATTGAATTGTTATACTAAATGATATTCAATACAAATAAAAAACGACATTACAATTTGTATTACCTTGTGGAGACAAAGCATAAAATTTAACCATAGCTCGTTGTAGTCATTTCAAGTCAACAAAAATATTGTTGAATTGATGATAACTAAAAGACTTTATCCCATTAGGAATAGTATTGCCTCCCTTTATATTACCACGTGACTTGGCACTCGTGGAAGAGTACACCATGGATCCTTCAATGTGTTCGTATTCGCCAAGGGATTCCCGAACGAGATTATTGTTTGCTTTTTTTGCAAGTCGGACCCTATGTGGAATAGGAAATAAATTCTCGGTGATGCCTTGCTCTCGTAATGCATCTTTCATCAATCCATGAAGTGCATGGTATGCATTTGTGCTGATCCCAACCTCATCACAAGCTCTCTGGACATCATCCTCAGACACAAGGTTAGAGATCTTTTTTAGGATCTCCTTTGTGATGGCATCTTTCATGTGTTTGGCCTTTTCACAACCTATGATGTAAAGTATATCTTCCTTTGAGATGCATCCTAGGAGAAGGTTGCAACGGTCCTCTTGTCTAAAACTTCCACACACATCTTGTATATATGTCCTATTTTAAAAGGTGAACCGAGTTACAAATTGATGAAAATTATTTGAGAGTTATAAACACTGTGAATTTAAAAAAACGCCTGGTTGCCGTGATCTGCTTCTTACGTGCCCCTCCATTAGATGCTAAATTTTCAATGGAAGAGAACTCCCTCTTACGCTCACGCATGCCAAATGGAGTGGCTTTTAGGTGCATCATTGCAATCTGTAGCTTAGTTATCTCTGTTTCTATAGCTTTCATCTCCTCTTTAAGATCTTTGAGTTGTTTCTCTGTGGAATGTAGTTGTTGTTGGAGATTTGTGGAATGATTGTGTAACACTTGACATTGTTGTCGGAAATATGCCGACGCACCTGCGTGATTGGAGTCCAATCTTTTACAATACCCAAGAAGACCACGTTCTCCTTCTCCCACATATTTGATTAAGCTTGGGAGTGTACGGAATGTCGGATGACAGCCCACGAGTGGATCTTTTGGATACAACCCTCCATCAAGCCACAAGTCAACATTGGTTTCTCCTCGAAACCGTCGTACGGATGCCGGTTGAGATGCTTTCTCGTCATTTATTTTTGTGGGAGCAAATTTGATCGGTAGACGCAGACTGACATTAGTTGACCTAGTAGATGACGGCGCAGGTGATTCATTGGTTATGTCGCGAAGAGACATGGTGAAAAGTTATGATGGGAAAAAAATTTGATAAGATATACTTTTTGGGATAAACAGACAATTTTTGGGATAAAAAGACTTAAAAATATATTTTTTCATATATAGGTTCAATTTTTGAGCTCAAAGGAGGGAAAATTTTAAATTTTAAAAATTTCAATTTTTAGGCTTTATTAGATGGACGTTTTGATGATGTGGCATTGTCTATTTATTCTTGGAGTTAATGTAGAGAGGGACCCAAGGAATTTTAGATTTGGAGCCTATAAAAGCTAGATTCTTCAAAAAAAATACTGTTATATATATATATATATCTATATATATATATATAGGGACCTTTTGAAAGCTTAAAAGATCCATTTTGAAGATTTTATAAAAAAATCATTTTTTGGGGGTAAATTGATGCATGAACTGAAAAGTGGCTTTTGTCGTAACTACTTACTCTCTTTGTTTGATGATAGGTAGAGAGAGAATGGTTCTTCTCTCTACCTTTACTCCTCTCTCTCTTTTTACTCCCCTCTCTCTCCTACTTTATCCCCCCTATTCCTCCTACTTTACCACCCTCATTCCCTACTTTCCCCCCCTCCCCTATCTAGAGAGAAGTTAGAGAGAGAGCTACAAAAGTAGCCCTATTTATTGTCTTTGTTCCCTCCATCCCTACAAAATTAGCTTTAATCCCTTAAAATTAGGGATCCTTACATAGCCCCAAGGGGGTCCAATTTTTTCCTAATGCTTTTGATGGACAAAGAAATCCAGGAGTTTGGTTTAGTTGCATTTGCGAATGAGGTTGAAGATGAAAGTGAAGGGCCTTATGAAGTGATTGAAGGGCTGATGCAAACCAAGGTTGAGTTGTCAAAGAAGCAGGAATTGATGACACAAATGATTAGTGGAGACCTCTCAGCTATGGTGAAGGATATATATTTGCACATGCTGGCTAGTTTTCCTGATTTGTTCATTACTTCATATGAAGAGATCAGAGGGTTCAAGGGCGAAGAGATGCATATAGAGCTGAAAGAAGGTGCTAAGCCAGTGCGGAAAAGGCTAAGAAGGATGGGTCAAGAGCAAATGGAAGCCTTGCGAGAAGAGGTGGACAAGTTGTTGAGGGCAGGGTTCATAGTCCCTATGGAGACCACAGAATGGGTGAGTCCAGTTGTAGTCAGTCCAAAGAAGGATGGGAAGTGGAGAATTTGTGTAGATTTTAAACCCTTAAACGCAGCCACTAAGAAGAACCCATATCCTCTTCCATTCATCGATCAGATCTTGGATTCAGTGGCAGGTTATGAGAGGTACAGTGTGTGTGATGGTTTTTCAGGCTATTTTCAATTGAAGATTGCTCTTAAAGACCGCACAAAGACCACTTTTATTACGCCATGGGGCTGCTATTGCTACACAGTATTTCCATTTGGGTTGTCAAATGGACCTTCCTTCTATCACGAGAGATCAAATTGGGTGTTGGAACCATTCATTGGTAGTTGTGTTAAAGCTTTTATGGATGACTTCTGTGTTTATAGCAGTAGGGCTGAACACCATGAGAAGCTGCAGATGGTATTGGCTCGATATGATGAATGTGGAGGACAACTAAATCCAAAGAAATGTCATCTAGCACAGCCAAGGGTGAAGTTATTGGGCCATATGGTGTCAGAAAATGGCATTGAGGCTGATCCAGATAAGGTTAAGTCTATTATTATTCTTCCATCACCTACGAGTATGAAGCAATTGGCAACTTTTATACACAAAGTGAAGTACATGGCACGGTTTATTCCATTGTCTTCGCAGCTTCTTTATCCATTACAGCAAGTGGCAAAGCATGATCCATTGCAATGGGATGACAAGTGTGAAGAAGTGTTTCAAGAGGTGAAAGAGGTGTTAGGGGGGTTGTCATCCATGCAGGCTCCTGATTGGGAGAAAGTGTTTTATGTAAATTCATCAGTAGGGGATGATGCCATTGGAGCCATGCTATTGCAAAAGGGGAAGGGCAGCCATTATATGAGGTCAGTGTATTGTGCAAGCCGAGTGAAGTTGGTAGAGGAGAGAAAGTTCTCGGAAGTAGAGCTAGTGATGGCCAGTGTAATATTTGCTTGTCGACGATTTCGTCATTACTTGCTACCACGGCCTTTTTTTTTCTTGACGAGTTATGCCTTTTTACCACAATTAATTAATGGTACTAACATGTCAAATGTGGTGAAGAAATGGGTAATTGAGCTGCAAGAGTTTGAGTTCTCTTTTCTAGCGGAAGATAGTACAAGGGCTACCCTAGGTGATTTGTTGACCTACAAGGAGAATCCCCTTATTGTTAAGGAAGAGGTGGTGAGAAAGGTAGTTGAAGAAGTGCCACAGATCAGCAATGCACATGTGTTGTTCTTTGATGGTTCATACAGAAAGAGCCATGATGCAGCTTCAGGGGGTATAGCACTTTATGATCCAGAGGGGAAGCTAGTATGCAAGAGAGGGTTCAAATTGGATGCTCATAGTAACAATGAGGCTGAATATGCTACTTTAGAAGCCGGATTACACATTTGTTTGAAGCATGGGGTTCGAAGGTTGAGCATAAAAGGTGATGCCTTGTTAGTGGTGAAGCAAGTGCTGGGTGTGTGGAAGAGCAAGAACACCTCATTGAAGGAAATGTGCTTTAGAATTAAAGGCCTATTAAAAAAGTTCGAAGCATGGATCATCAGACACATTGAACGTGCTCTAAATGGAGAGGCACATGAAGCAGCTCAAGGCATGATTGGGGAGCTATTTGTGTTGAGGACCACTTTACCTCTTTATCATGGCCAGGAAATTTTGGCTCAAGAAGAGGAGTTTTTGCTAACAGGAATCATTCCAAAGGAGATTCAGAAGTCTAAGAAGTATGGCTTTGTGCGTAGAGCATACAGGTACAAATTGATTGGTGATGTCTTATACATGAAAGGGGCTGATCTCGTGTTGAGACGTGTACCTTGGCGGGAGGAGCTTTATAGAGTGTTGGAAGAGAATCATGAAGGCGCATGTGGTGGACATTTTGCTCTAAAGATCACCTTGCATAAGATTTTGCAAGAGGGGTATGTATGGCCTAGTTTGCACAAGGATGTTCACCATTGGTGTATAGGTGTCAAGCATTTGGGAAGAGAGTGTTGAAGCCAGAGCTACGAAAAACCATTATGGCGTTTGATGTGTTTGAAAAGTGGGGGATTGATGCAATAGGCCCGTTACCTATCACAAGCAGGGGCAAAAGCTATATTTTGACTGCAGTGGACTATCTCTCTAGATGGGCAAAGGCTATAGCAGTAAAACAGATCACTGCAAAGGATGTGGAAAAATTTGTGTATGATGAAATATGTTGCAAGTTTGGGGTGCCACTGGAGCTACTTTCAGATAAGGGGCCTGGCTTTAGAGATAAACTGCTAGATTTTTTATGTGCAAAGATGAAGATTAGGCACCAGC
Source organism: Adiantum capillus-veneris (assembly GCF_014529385.1). NCBI lineage: Eukaryota > Viridiplantae > Streptophyta > Polypodiopsida > Polypodiales > Pteridaceae > Adiantum > Adiantum capillus-veneris. The sequence goes on along the minus strand of NC_140939.1, from coordinate 19,594,591 downwards.
ATACCACTCCTTATTACCTACAGTGTAATGGCTTAAATGAAAGATTCAATGGTGAGTTGGTACAAATTCTTTCTAAAGTGACAGAGCACCAAGGAAAGAATTGGGATTTGGAATTGCCTAGTGCATTATGGGCTTACCGTACTTCGGTGAAGACAGGTATATGGTTTAGTCCATTTCATTTGGTGTATGGAAAGGAAGCACTATTGCCTGTGGAGGTAGAGTTGCCCGCGGTCAAGATGTTAGAGAAGTTGCTTGGGCCGCCTAGTGATGCATTCAAAGAGAGGCTCTTGCAGTTACAAGAGGTCCAGTTGGATAGGATGAGCGCATTGGAGCATTATGGGCAGATGCAGGATAAGGCTTTGGCAAAGATAAATGAAAAGGTCAAAAGTAAGGGTATCAAGAAGCATGACTTGGTTTTGCGCTACAACAGTAAGCTGGACAACACCTTCCAAAAGAAGTTTCAAATTAAGTGGGAAGGCCCTTTCAAGGTAGTGGAGTGTTTCCCGAATGGTACATATCAGTTGGCTAACCTGGATGGGTTTCTACATAAGTCAAGGGTAAATGGATTGCATCTTAAATTGTATCATTCTAGGTTGACGATGGTCGAGCAAGATGAGCTGTATGTGGATCAAGAAGTGTTGGTGAATGATGAGGAGACTTGTAACGCTGCGAGTCTCATATCGCTTTTTGCTGCTGCTGATCATGAATGATCTAGCAGGCTAGGGGATGGGCAAATTATGTGAGGAGTTTTTTGGAGCAAGGGATTGCGCATATGTACATACACATGCATGGTGCATCGAATAAAGGATTGCCCAATTTCCATAGCCAGGTGGTTACGTGGGGCCCACATGTGTACAGGTAGGACATGGTGTACATAGTGCATCGATTTTCACTATTACCAGTACCATTGTGTTTTTTCTACAATAAGGAGGAGTTGGTAGCGCGTAAAACTTCTCGAGGAAGATATCTGCGGGCCGACGACATGAGGTAAGCAGGTGCGTCAGATGGCATCGAGTGGCGTCAGGAGGTCGAACGGGGTCAATACTTGCACGCGGAGAAGTATGGACACGACGTGGGTGTTTTCTTGTGATACTTATGCAAAAATGTCATCATGAGGACCATATTTTGGGGCCACTTCACGTGGTTGCGGGATGCATTATTGAAAAGAAATGAGTGCCAGGTGTGCGGATGATGCAAAAAGGTGACAACTATGCACTGCGAGGTCAGTTTTTGGCCTGTTCGGGGTCCGTTTGAGGTCATCTAAAAGGCCAAGGGTGCCCAAATAATAAAGCTAAGTGTAGGAACTGAAAAAATAGAAAGAAGACCAGAAAAAACGTGGAGAAGAGAGGAGGAACAGCCGCAGGTGTGTTTTGGGATTTTTGGAGCCTGTTTTGGCCGTAAACTGCTCATCCGAGGTCGGATTTGAGCACTTTGACATTGTAGAATGGGGTTTTGGGCCGTTCCGAACGTGATGGCGCTGTCTGTTTTGCCATATTACTCAGTGTTTTTCTGCTGTTTTGGCTATGTAAGTTTCTCCTATGAGCGAAGCTTCTGCTCTAGTTTTTGATTGTATCTGGCATATTTTACCTATATTGTGTGAGCTATTTGCCCCATTGGTGTTGGCCCAAGCTGAATTGTATCTAAACATCAGAAATTCTCCTCTTTTGAGCTGAGTTTTTTGGGTGTGTGTGTGTGTGGGTCTGTGTGGAGTGGGCAAGTGGATAGTCTCTCTCCTCTCACTCCAAAGGTGTGTTCCCTGTCTCGGCCAGGTGTGTTGTGTAAGCCGAGTGGTGCCCCATAGTGCGTGTGTGTATCATTCCAAGAGTGTGTGTCGGGTCGTTATAGAGGCGTTGTGTGTGTTTTCATCCCGCTCACAACGTGGTATGAGTGGAGGTTATAAGTGATCTCAATGCTCAAAAATGCCTGAAATGAGCGTCGCAATAGAGAGTCCACATCGCGGTTGGGAGAGGAAGGTATCTAGGGAGAGCTCATGGATGAATATATGGGGAAAAGAGGACCTAATATGGTCAAAAGCTGAGCACTCAAGTAGTGTGTGGTACTCACTCTCTCGCACTTGACGAGGGCATAAGGTGCAAAGTCGATGAGACTCCTCGCCAGTGTCCCAACGTCCTCTCTCACAGCGTAGAGAATGGGAGCTAAGACGAATGGAGGCAATGGTGTAGATTGCACTCAATGGGATGGGATCAAGGATGTAGGGATGGGTTCGGTTACCGTGTTCGGAGAAGAAGAGAGATTTATAGTTTGGGGCAATGTGTGTGGTGTAATGGCTGAAGCGAGAACCTCCGGATTTCTCCCAAGCCGTGATACATTGGCATTGTAAGAAGGCCTCATTAACTTGGGAGTCGATCGACGCATCCTTAATTAAGTGACATGCATCCCATCTTCCAAACCATTTCTTGATGTCAAGCATCCACCCCGAACTTAGTATTTTGCTCTTGCATTTCTTTTGGACATTTTGACTTGCTTCATATGCGATTCTAGGAAGTCGATACAAAGGGCTACGTTGTGTCTTAAGCATGTACTCCACAACCCTTTGCATGCCCAAGACCTCAATGGGAAGCGATCCGGACTCAAGAAGTAAGAGCATGTAGGGTGTTTGTGTCTTGACTTGGAGAAAGTTGGTGAGAAAACACTTTTGGACATTCTCAAACTCTTTCCAAGTAGACTTCCTGATGCTACCACCCCACACCTCCACTCCATAAAGAAGCACCGGTGTCACCGATGTGTCAAAGAGGTACTTTTTGAGAGCCCAACACTTGATCTCTCAAGCATTGCACATATTCTCAAATGCATAATAAGCCCTCTTTCCGGCTTCCAAGTGACACATTGCACAATCCTTACATCTATGATTGGATGGAACATCAAGGCCAAGGTACTTGAAGCTATCTACCACTTCAAGTTGCTCATTGTTGTATACAATGCATGGATTTTCATCATTGAGGGTCTTTACAAGCATAACCTTGGTTTTGGATCCATTCACAATCAGCCCGCTATGTAGGCAAAAGCGTTCCAAGACACTCATAAGCTTTTATGCATCTTCTAAGGTATGTGCCAAGAGCACTACATCATCGGCATAAAGCAAAAGCATGATCACCGTATTTCCGATCTTAACCTCTTCTATACCTTCTTGTTGCATAAAATCAAGAACCATGCATTCCAATTCATCAATGAGTAGCCCAAAGAGGGTTGGGGAAAGTGGGCATCCTTGTTTGACACCAATGGTGCTTGCAAAAAAATCTAAAATTCCATCTCCCATACGAAGTCGACATATCACTTTTTGGTAGATGCGAAAGATTGCATGCATAAATTCTCTCGGCACTTGAAGGATTTGCATACGTCTCCAAAGATTTCCTCGCGGTACCATGTCAAAAGCTTTCTTGGAATCCACAAAGAAGCAATACAACTTTTTTCCTTTCAATCGAGACACTTCCATACGAACTCTAAGAGTGACAAGGTGATCAATAGTGCTTTGATGCTTTCGAAAACTTGCTTGGCCTAGCGCACGTTTGCCGTTCTTTTCAGCCGATTCGCTTATCGTCATCTCCATGATACATCCAAATAACTTTGCCATCAAAGAACCAACCATTATAGTGCGATAGTTGTTCACATTGTTTACATCTCCTTCTTTGTGCAAAGGTTTGATCCAATTTTCACTCCAATCATGAGGCATGCCATGTTGAAGTGAAAGGTTAAACATATCGCATATCCATATCGTGTTTTCTTGCTTGTCCATTTAATCATTTCAGCCTTGACACCTTGAAGGTCCCTTGCCTTGCGAGTAGCAATTTTCTCAAGCGCGCAACATACATCTTCAATGGTAAAGAAGGGAGGCATAAACAGAAGGGAGCTACAACACTCCATCTTATCAACATTGGGTTGCTCATAGAGGTTCTTGCAATGCATACACATATCCTCAAGAGTCAAGTCACCAAAGCTCTCAACACGCTTGCCTTTTAGATTTTGCCAAAACTTGCCACATGCATGTGCTTTGTCTTGCACTAAAAGAAGTTGTTTTTTGACTTCCCACCTTCTCCTCTTTTTTTGAACAAGTACTTTGTATGTGTGTGAATTTTCCAAGTAACTTTCCTTATCTTTTCTTACATCCATCCTTAGCAAGTGTTTTCGGGCTTGACTACACTCCATGTCGAACCATTTCTTCTTGGTGCTACCCTTCTTAGATCTTTTGCAAGACATGTGTTTCACCGAAAAGCATTCCCTCGCACAAGAGAAAATTACTTCTTTGAAAACTTTCCACTTGCATTCTAATGTTGGGCTCTCTTGATGCTCTGTCATGCTTAACATTTGGTCTACCATATCAACATATATAAGTGCTTGTTTGAAGTCTAGACGGAGGTACAAATGATTCACATCATGATTGGAGGCTACATGCTCGGGCCTTTTACCACACTTGAGGTCAACACATAACATCCTATGATCCGATTATGGATTCCATTCACCAAGTGTAAAGCTTTGTATGCATTCTAGAGTGGCTTCCGAAAACAACATATAGTCAATCACACTATCACCATTGTGCTTTCTACATGTAAAGTCATTGGTGCCTTGCCATAAAGATACACCATTTGCAATGAGCATTCTGGTACTATTGCACATATGTATAAGTTACTTTCCATAGTGATCCAATTCTTTTGCACCATTAGAACTTCGATTATACATGTATGAATCATCCATTCTTCTTGAAACATGCGGCATGTCAACTTGTTGTGTGTCGTCTTGTAACGTATTTGTGCGAGCATTCATGTCTCCAAAGACAATGACTTCACCTTGATCCTTGTAATGAGCAATGTCTTTCTCTAGTTCAACAAAGGGATGATCTCTATCCATATCCAAGCGAGGATAAAAGTTGGAGTCATAGTGAGGAATGTAGAAACCAACCACAAACATGACTTGACCATTGGGTGGGCCGATTTTCAGCCATAAGTAGCGTTTATACTCATCTTCTTTGACAATGGAAACATCTTTCAAACCATTTTTTATCATACATGCTACACCTCTTTGGCCTCTACATTGCTTTGCATTTTTGGTCCACATCAAAGCATGCACATCATATTTGTCAAATCCAAGAATTCATTACGCATCATGCTCCCATGTTTCGACAAGAAGTATCACATCGGAATCATTGGTAAGCTCATCAATGCCAAATCCCCCATTCCATGGATAGCCGTTACAATTCCAAAAGCTTATTCGCAAGCGTGATTTGGTCTCATAGATCATGTGTCCCTATTTGTTGGGTGGACTTGCATCCTCCTCAAGTGGCTTTTCGTCTTGAGATGACACCTTGAACTTCTTGGTTCTCTCCTCATATGCTTTGAGAGGTACATTTTGTTGCATAAGAGTGCGATCCTCATATACATTACAACCCGTTCCTTTGAGGTAGATCCAACTATTGTCAAGGATGATCTTTCTCTTTACCTCATTAGCCATGGTACATACAATAGGTCTTTCTCCCAAGTGAGAGACTCCTTGTTTTCCAACTCGATGTGCATCATAAGCCATGATTCCAGACATGCCAAAGTATGTAGCAAAAAACTCTTCAATAGCAATTGCAAGAGATTGGGGTGTTTCCATGCTTTCCTCCTTGATTCCACGAATGACAATGTTCTTTGAGCGTTTTTGCCGTTCTTGCAATTCTTGAGTGTCCACATTCTCTATATTCTTTGTTTGGACAACGGCTTGCATGATAGGAGATGTAGAAACCACATTCTCTTTACATATACCAGCCCATGATTTGGATGCATTTCTCATCTCACATACATCATGTCGTATTGTATCTATCGTTTCCTCTTTCAATACATGATCACTCTCAACTTTGTTCAAGCGTTCTTTTATTACATTCATGTCCACAAGAGAGTGCTTACATTCTTAAACTTCATTCTCAAGATGCACCAAGCGTGTTGTTTGCATTTCAAGAACCTTCTTGAGGTGCTCATTCTCTACAACAAGAACTCTTAAAGTACCATTCTCCATTGCAAGTACGCGCAACTCTTCACCTTGCTTGTTGATGGTTTCTTGTAATGAGATCAAGTAAGCCATGATCATTGCTTCCGTTGTTGTAGACGATGTGGTTGGATTAACTTCCAAATTCCTTGGAGATTTTGCATCATTCTCCATGGCGAGTGTGTATTTTTCACCCTTGCGAGTTTTGTCTGACATTGCCTTCAAGTCGGCAACAAAAATGCAAAGTTTTGACAATTTTTTCAGTTCTGAGATGCTACTACAACAAAGCCTTCCATTGCTTAGAAAAATTCGATCTTTACATCAATGTGTAGAGGGCTTTGTGCTCTTCGATTGAGGCTATAGATCACCTAAATCGGAGTGAAAATGAAGAAGTTATGATCAAAAGAGTGAATTGCTGTCTACTAGGTCAAAAAAGGGTTGAGAGAGAGAGAGAGAGAGAGAGAGAGAGAGAGAGAGAGACATTGCACGCATGCAACAATGCCATCTTGAGAAGTCGTTAGAGTGATCGATTGTTGAGCAACCTGAGAAAACGCGCACATGCACATTGCTGTAGAAAGAGAAAGTTATGACGATGTGTCAATCAGTGTAGAGTGTGCATGCAAATGACACATTCTCCCGCCAATGAAATGACTATGGTTGCAACAATTGATTGTGAAGGTGAGGTCAGTGCAGTTCCGATGTAGATGATGAGCCAAGCTGTGGATTTTGACACGAGCGTGAGAGGATTTTGGCGGTTCAACAATTTTTTTGGCCGCTCGAAGCATATGAAGGTGCGCATGTGCGCAGGGTGAGAGAGAGAGAGATAGATAGATACATAGATAGATAGAGAGAGAGAGAGAGAGAGAGAGAGAGAGAGAGAGAGAGAGAGAGAGAGAGAGAGAGAGAGAGAGAGAGAGAGAGAGAGAGAGAGAGAGAGAGAGAGAGACCCTACATAAAGAGTCTAGCATGCCATGAGTGGATTCAATTTAGCCACCTTTGGCCATTGTTTATTTAAGCCATTGGTGGTCCCACTAGGATAGCTTTTAGCCTAGGCCTATTGATTTATCTCGAGAATGGTTTCAAATCTCAAAAGCTAGCCCATTTCTATCTTTATATCTTTCTCTCTTTGTGTCCCAAGCTCTTCTCAAAATCTTGCTACCATGGAAAACATAGACAAAGGTAAAGCAGGCACACCCGAGGGGAGGCAACATTTCCAACAAGGACAAGTTGGCATACTACAGCCAATGTGGACATCAAAGACTGGCATAGACAAATGCTAAGCGATACAACCACCAGTAACAAAGAGGCAACAATGATATGTGTTCAGCCTATAGCCCGCTCTTGCTCTCTCCTTGTCCTTGTAGGTGTCATCCCAATAAATGTTTGTCAAGATAGCCTTCTTGTGCCTCTCTTTGTTGGTAACTTTCATGTGTCTTGTAGTGGTGCTTGTGTTCTTAACCATAATGCACTAGCACTTAGACTCACTTAGAGGTATAATCTAGACTTTGGAGAGTTGATCACCAAAATACTGCACTCCACATAGTGTGGACCGTTTTGTAGAACAAAGTAAGATTTCTACAATGGAAATTCCTTTAGTGGTGCTAAGATGTTGATTTGTGCATTCATTTATACTCAAATTTCATTTTAGATGGCTTCTATATAGGTGTGCTTAGGATAAGTTCTCTAAGAGCCTTTGATGTTTAATCAAGTCCAATATGCTATTAGAGGTGGCACGGCTATAGAAGCTCATTGAGATTTAATTTGATTTGTTTGCTCGATTTTTTATTTGCTCGAAAAATCTTGCTCGCTCTTTGGATTTTTTCGTGCGGTATGGTCTAGTCACGGTTTCATTAGTTACCCGGATACTGTTTAATTACTCAATTTTACTGTAAAAAGTGAAAGAAAATTGAGAGAGTTGACTGTCAAAAGTTGTGCCATGTTTTTAGCAAAGTGCCCAAAAGCTTGCAGCTAATCTAGGAAAGAAGGTAGCGCTAGTTCTTGCCTTGGGGCTCTTTCCAGCTTTTTGCAGAACCTATAAATTGGCAGTTAGTGCTTAGTTTTCAGTGCCGTCAATTGCGTCTACTACCGCCAGGCAATACATACCTATTATAAGGAGTGGTGCAAGCTCTTCATCACCATTTTCATAAGCTCTTTTCTCTCGTTCACGGGAAGAAGAAGAAGAAGAAGAATACTCTCTCTCTACTTGCTTCCTATCTCCTCTCTCGTTTCACATTGTATGCACTCTTCGAAGGCTCTCGTGGTGAAAACGTCTACGTACCTCTCGCCACCGGTCTCTTGTGGAAAATCAAGAATCCTTTTGACAATCTGTAATCAATTATAAAGCATGGTGAGAAGGTCTAAACTCCATAACCGTCATCTCTATCCCTCTGGTGTAGTTTTTCTGAATAGATACCCTCTCAGTGGTTTCTTTTTCGTATACGAGTTCATGTATGGACTTGTCAAGTGCGTATGAAGTTGCTTCATGATTACTTCATCATGTTTAACACATTGATTTATGCACACAATGTGTTTATGGTCACATGTGTACATAAAAAGCGCTTTTTATTTCAAGTGACGTAAGCGGTAGGAACACTGTTTTTCTCATAACTCACAAACCGTTATGAATCAGCTCGAACTCTTTAAATCAAAGATAAAACACATCATTTAGAACATTTTTTTCTCTCAAGTGTCATGTGGAAATCACGCACGAACCAAGAGTTATAGGCAAAAACAACTTGCTACCCACTGCACTTAGTCAAAATTTTGGACCCAATCCCAAAATCATAAACCATAATCCAATCACATCACATGGGTGAGCTATCTATCCAACTCACGGTGATGTGCAATCAGCCCTGCATAACCACTTTAAAACATAACATGGCTGCAAAAATTTTGGCAACATTTCAGCACCATAACCAAATTAAAAAAAAAATTCCAAGAGCCACATTGGCTCTCACAATCAAAATCACAACCATAATCCATGAGGGATCTTAGCCCTTGACCATAAACCATATTCACACTGAATCAACTCCCACACTTGGAGTTTGTCGTATCCCCTACAATCAAACTGAGACCACACACATGGCCCTTAAGACGTGAACCTTTCATGCATAAATAATTTTGACCAGCAACTAGACATGATATCAAAATCCAATTTTGACCACATCCAATCATGCATAATTGATGCACCATATTTGCACTTTAATCTCTCTAGCACATAGAGCTAGTTTTGATGTAGAAAGGTGGAAAGCAACCACACACATGCACATGAGGCATCCACATCAATTCGTGAGGTTCCATATGTCATATGATATCATTCCATCAACATAAAGATGATGCAAAACAGCTCCGACATTTAGGTCGACCATAAACCGTAACTTCACATATATGCAAAAAACAACTTTTTATCATTTTTGGGTGCATACATAACATACAAATGAAAGTGTTTGACCTCAAACCAATGCATCAAGCTAAGATCCATAATATAGACTAACACATGATGGGAATAGGTATTTGTTGATTCTTGAGAGAAGCTTTCCTTTTGAGTACCCAAAGCCGAGCTTCCTCCTGGGCTTCATCAATCACGCTATCGTTTTATCTTCGTTTGCTTAGCTGCATGCATTCTTTCTAGCGGTTAGTGGAAGATTATACTCCTTTAAACGTCAACCACTAATCCAATTAGCCATTGGTTCACCATCTAGGGTGGACAACTTAACTGCTCCACTTGGAGATACATCTTCAATGATAAACGGTCCGTTTCCCTTTTTCTTAAACTTGGGAGTGTGTTGCTTAAGGGAATAAACAAAAACTAAGTCCCCTTTTTTGAAGATTTTTGTAATTAGATGGGAATCAAAAAAATGTTTTTGTTTTCGCTTTTGTGTAAAGATGTGAGCTACAACATTTAGCCTTTTCTCATCTAGCATTTCTAAATTCAAGTCTCTCTGACAATTCATGTGCAGTCCACTCAAGATACTCAGCTACCCTTAATGTCGGCAATAGAAATTTTATTGGCAGTATGGTATCAAGACCATAAACAAGGTTAAAGGGTGTAGCATTTAAAGCTATTTTGAATGAAACTCGATAAGCCCATAGAGCTGCCTGGAGATTCATTTCCCAGTATGTCCTTCCTAAACTAACCACTTTAGTCAATACCGAGCTAAGAATTTTATTCGTATGCTCAGCTTGTCCATTTGCTTGTGGGGTGATAGGGAGCTGATTTGTTATGGATGACCATAAATTCATTAAGCAGATACTTGATTACCTCATTGAGGAAATGAGTTTCCCTATCACTGACAATTTCTATTGGCAGTCCATATCTCCTGAATACATACTCATATAAGAATGCGACAGTGGTTCTGGCATCATTCTTTTGAGTTGCTTTAGACTCGGTCCACTTGCTCAAATAGTCCCTAGCTACAATGATATATTGAGCTTGGGTTCTATAAGCAGGTGGCTGTATTGGCCCACAAAATCTATACCCCATTTTGCGAAAGCTCTAGCCCCCATCATTGGTCTTAAGGGCATGCTGTCTACACGTGTTGGCATTTTTGCTCGTTGACAAGCATCACACCTTTGAACATACTCTTTGGCATCTGGAAAAAGTATTGGCCACCATATGTCTGCCATTAAGATTGCTCTTGTAGTGGTCTCACTAGAAAAGTGACCTCCAACTAATCTAGCATGTGCTTGTTCTATAATTGGAATATATTCGTCTTCATTTTCACAAAGACACAAGTGTTGATCCTTACCTCTCTGATATAATTGGTTTCTAATAAGAGCATAGTCTCTTGCTTCAGTTTCAATTTCTCTTGGACGGCGTTTACTCATATCCTCAAGAAATATTCGGATCGATAAAGTAAGTAACTAGATATGTACTCCACTTAGGAACATGTGACATTTGGAAAAATGTTACATGAGATATGGGTGATTGTTTTTGACATTGAGGACAATTTTTCACAAAAGAATGAACATCACTCCTCATAGTTGGCCAAAATACTCCAAGTCTCAAGATTCGTCGCATAGTTTGATCTTCCTCAAAGTGAAGTCCTACTATGGTAATATGTGCTTGACTTAGGTATTAGGTTTTCTCTTCAGGACTAATGCATAAGAGCAATATTCCATCTCGGTTTGTTTTGTATATCCTACCAACTAGTAATTGATACATAGCCAATTGCTTGATTAATCCGATTGTAATAGGAAGTGGTATTTGCGAACACACTTGAGCTATGGTCATCAATGATACCATATTTTTTGACCATCGAGGTATCATATCCACGGAGTACAGATAGGCATCTGGTAGATCATCATCTACCCCTTTAGGTGGCTCTCCAGAAACAATCCTAGATAAATGATCTACTCTTTGGTGAGTAGTGCCCTTTTTTAAAACCACAATGAAATCAAATTCTAGAAGAATGATGAACCATCTCACTATTCTTCCTGAGCTGCATGGCTTATTGACCAAGTACAACAAGGCTTGGTGGTCCACAAAGAACACAAAGTTGTTGGCTGATAGGTAATGTCTATACTTTTTTACGGAATAGATCATTCCTAATCCCTCCCTTTCGGTGGTGGTATAATTTGAAGGAGTACGAGCGGAAGTGCGACGCGAGAGAGATTGCGAGAAGAAGAGCACGACGATATGGTGAACTCGCTCTACTGTAATGTGTAGAGCATAGTGAGCTCTTATTAGGTTTTTACAAAAGAATATGTGTACATACCTGGCAGCCCGCCCACTTACTTGGGTGACCACATTGGGCTTTATACCCCAACAACCTCCCACTTAAAGTGCAATGTGGTACTTTAAGTGTGAGAGAAGCTACTATACAAGCTAATATACAAGAGATGTAGAGAAGTGATGTACTACCCTACACCTAACTGCTTGCGAAAATGCGCAAAGCTCTCTGAGGGAAGTCCTTTTGTAAGTAGATCAACAGGATTTTCTGTGGTGTGAACTTTGACAAGCTGAAGTTGCTTATCCTCGAGCATTTCCCTGATGAAATGATACTTCACATCCACATGCTTTGTCTTTGAGTGATAAACTGGATTGCGAGCCAATTGTATACCACTTTGACTATCACAATATAACACATGCATCTCTTCTTTGATTCCCAAGTCTGTTACTAGTCGATCAAGCCAAATTGATTCTTTGCATGCTTCTGATCCTGCAACATATTGAGCCTCTGTAGTAGACTGAGTAACACAATCTTGTAATCTAGAACGCCATGATACTGCTCCACCAGCCAATGTAAAGACATACCCTGACGTAGAACTTCGGTTGTCTAAGTCACCTGCATAATCTGAGTCTGTAAAACCCTTTACACTTAGCTCCTGACTCCCATAGCATATACACATACTCTTTGTAGCTTTCAGGTATCTCAATATTCCTTTCACTGCCTCCCAATGTTTCTTGCCTGGGTTTGACATGTATCGACTTACTACTCCCACTGCAAATGCAATGTCTGGGCGAGTAGCAATCATTGCATACATCAAACTACCCATTGCAGACGCATATGGAATCTTATCCATTTCAGCCTGTTCTTCCTCAGACACAGGACAATCTTGTTTGCTAAGTTTCACATATGGTGGCAGTGGAACACTCAGTGCCTTTCCCTTCTCCATATTGAAACGTTGCAAAACCTTGTCAATATACTCTATTTGAGATAACCAAATCAACTTCTTTGATCTGTCTCTCTCAATGCGCATACCAAGTATATGACTTGCCTCACCCATGTCTTTCATGTCAAACGATTTTTCCATCTTTGACTTCAAAGCTGAAATTTCTTCCAAGTTCTTGCCAGCAATCAACATGTCATCCACATACAAAATAAGGATCAACCAACTACCATCCTTAGCCTTCTTTCTATATAGACAGTGATCGAACTCACTACGTTTGTAGCCTTGAGAAAGCATAAACTTGTGGAATTTATGGTACCATGCCCTCGGTGATTGTTTTAAGCCATAAAGACTCTTTAACAATTGGCATACCCAATCTTCCTTGCCTTTCTCAACAAACCCTTCTGGCTGCTGCATGTAAATTTCCACATCTAAATCACCATGCAAGAACGCTGTCTTGACATCCATTTGGTGCAACACCAAATCTAATATGGCAACCAATGCAAGAAAGCATCTCAATGTAGTCATTTTGACCACCGGAGAGAAGACTTCATCAAAGTCAATGCCTTGTTCTTGCTTAAAGCCCTTGGCAACAAGCCTTGCTTTGTACTTTGGCTGACTATCATGAGCGGTGATCTTATACCTGTAAACCCATTTACAAGGTAGAGCCTTTTTGCCCTGTGGTAATTTAACTAGCTTCCATGTCTTGTTTTTATGCAGAGCTGTCATCTCTGACTGCATGGCCAATTGCCAATTCCCGGAGTCCTTCATTTGCACTGCTTCCTTGTAACATGAAGGCTCATTGCAATCAGTCAACATGACATAGTTCATAGATGGAACAAACCTATCAGGAGGTCGCGTGACACGTCCAGATCTACGCACAATAGGTGGCTCACTCTCAGACACAACCTGTGGTTCCACTCTATCTTGTCCTTGCTCCTCTTGAGCCCTGACATTTTGTCTTTCACGTGCAGGTCCATCTTCTTGGAAGACAACTCTTCTAATCTCCTCAACCCTCTCTGGTTTAGAATGATATTTGGATTCATTAAAGCGAACATCATTGCTGTGGAAAACCTTTCTGGATTCAGGATCCCAAAGTCTGTACCCCATCTCACCAGAATTACCATAGCCTAGAAAGATGCACTTTCTACTCTTTGGCTCAAGTTTGTTCCTAAATTCCTTTGGAACGTGAGTATATGCCTCACAGCCAAAGACTCTGAGATGCTTGTATGAGGGCATTTTTCTTGACCATACCATCTCTGGCACTGAATCCTTCTGCAAAACCTTGCTAGGAGATCTATTTACAAGATGAACAGCTGTTGATACAGCTTCAGCCCAAAACCCATTTGGCAGCTGTGCATTAGACAACATACTTTTGACCTTCTCTTGTATGGTCCTATTCATCCTCTCAGCAACACCATTTTGAGGAGGATTGTAAGGAGCAGTAAGTTCACGTTTTATACCTTTTGACTCACAAAAGTCCTAAAAGGCCTTTGAAACATACTCTCCACCATTGTCAGTGCGTAAGCATTTAAGCTTCTTGCCACTGTGATTCTCCACAAGTGTCACAAACGTTTTGAAAACACTAAACGCTTCATCCTTGTGCTTGAGAAAGTAAACCCATACTTTCCTCGAGTAATCATCTATAAATGTCATAAAGTAAGAAGCTCCCCCTAGAGATAGGTTTGGCATAGGTCCACACAAATCACTATGAACAAGTGCCAACTGTGTATCTCTTCTACTGCTTCTATGCTTATGTGGCTGCTGTGTTTGCTTACCATACAGACAATGTTCACAGAATTCAAAATCATTAAATGAAAAGCCAGGCAAATAACCAGAACGAGACAAGATTTCCATTCCCTTCTTGGACATATGTCCTAACCGGCTATGCCACAAAGAAACGTTCGGCTGCTCGGTTACATTGATTACATTTTTAGAGACATTTGATACATAAATCATGTAAAGTCCTCCAGACTTTACTCCATGTGCTACTGTCATAGAACCCTTGGATATCTTCCACATGTTCTGTCCAAAAGTGGTGACGTAGCCAGCATCATCAAGTAAACCTGTGCTGATCAAGCTCTTTGTAATTGCGGGAACATGTCTCACATTCTTCAGCGTGAAAGAAGAGCCATTCTGAAACTTCAATTGAACATCTCCAACACCTAAGATCTCACATGTCTGCCCATTTCCTAGCCGAACATGATCTTTAGTGGCCACATAAGAAGTAAACCACTCCTTGTTTGGAGACACATGAAGTGATGCCCCTGAGTCTATAATCCAGTCACTCAGTTCATTTCCATCAGATGTTGTAAGAAGAGCTGAGTCCATTGTATTCTTCAAGAAGTAGATGTCTCCTGACACTAGACTGTCATCCTCTGCAACAGTGTTTGTCACATTCATTTCTTGAATCTTCACTAAGGACTTGTTCTTCTCACCATGGTCTTCATCTTTCTCTTTGCCTTTTTCTGCTTTCCATTCTCTGCAGTCTCTTTTCATGTGACCCTTCTTGCCACAATGGTAGCATTCTATGTCACTCTTGCCTTTAGCACTGCGGGACTTGCTACGAGACTGATTCCTCTTTCCACCTTTGTAATTTTCTTTGGTCCTTCCCCTGACAACTAAGGCTGTTCCTTTGCCTTTGTCCATTGTCTTTCTATTGGTTTCTTCAGTAAGCAGACTTCCTTCTACACCTGCTATGTTCAAACCATCTGGAGGTGCAGAATTACTCAAAGCTGTGCAAAAAGTGTCCCAACTTTCCGGCAATGTGATCAACAGGAACATAGCTCTAACAGGTTCATCAAACTTGACACCTTGAGCTGACAACTGACTGTAGATGGTGTTGAATTCATTCAGATGATTGGACATATGTGTCCCTTCTTTCATCTTCAAGTCAACAAGCTTCTTAAGCCAGTATACTTGTGAAGCTGCACTCTGCTTCTCATAAAGATCACTCAGCTTTAACCATGCTTGATAAGCCGACATCTCGTCTGCTACATTGAAGTAAACGCTTTCTGCCAAAGTCAGCATAATGGTAGAAAGTGCCAATTCATCCATTTCGCTCCATTCATCTTCGTCCATATCTTCTGGTTTTATCCCCTTGAGCTTTATAGGTTTTATTTGCTTCTTTTGTACCAACACGTGCCAAATCTGCTTCTTCCACAATGGGAAATTGGTTCCATCTAGCTTCTTGATATTGTAAAGAGCAGTGTCCTTTGATCCAGCCATAGCTACGCCTTACAGTAGTTTACTTTCCTGGGAAAAATTCAGCAGAGTTTCCCCTGTAAACTGACCTCTGAACCAATATCAACCTGTCAAATGAACCAAGAAAGCTTCAGATTCTGCATAAATTTCGGCAGAGTCTCCTTTGTAAAATGGCTCTGGTGTACTCAAAAAACAGACCAAAAAACAGCACAAAAACACTGTCTCTCTGACACTGTAAGTTGTGGGTAAACCTGTTCTGCACATGTACTATCTCTGACTGTCCTGTCACTGTCCTGTAAGCATAGAATGCAACAATGCCTCAACGGCAGTAAAGCAAAGATGCAATCCCAACTGTCTAACTCACAGTCAATACATCCTAGCTGCCTATCTAAGGGTGCTCGAGGGATCGCTCCAAGACCTGTATCACCGAAAGGATCTCAACATTCGAGAATCCCCCAGCTCAATAAAACCTCACTCGACCCTCAACAAAGGCAGCAGTAAATCTGACAGTACATAGACTTCCCACAAAGTCATACATCCACAAATTTTCCCACTGTATGCTGTAACCGCTGCGGCGGTTGTTTGCTGCGTGACTCACAGCCAGCAAACCCTCAACAGACATACATCATCTCTAACAATACATCCCATGTGGAAGTACCTGCAATGTCAAGATGAAATCTGGAATATCAAGTAGCAAACACAAGCTACCTGATGAACTAGTGGATGTCGCCTACAGTCTGTGTGTAGATGCGCCCGTGTCGTATGTGACACGCATCCAAGAACTGTGAGCCGTCCTTCCATGTGTAGACAGCCACAAATCAACACTCTGGGAGTGTCGATATCCTCAGCACTTGCAGTCGTAGGCTGACCCAAATTTGCAGAGTCGGATCTGCACCCGCCGAGACCACGTAGTCGAAAATGGCCTGCGCAGACCTTTGTCGAAGCCGAACGGTGGCCGAGATGACCTCAGAATTTGGGGCCGTGTCTTCGCCTGTCGAATTTCACTCCAATCTGAGCTGGTGACTCTAGCCTCCTGCAGTGCTGCCCCGAGCCTCGATTTGAGCTCTGATACCAGTTGAAGGAGTACGAGCGAAAGTGTGATGCGAGAGAGAGTGCGAGAAGAAGAGCACGACGATATGGTGAACTCGCTCTACTGTAATGTGTAGAGCATAGTGAGTTCTTATTAGGTTTTTACAAAAGAATATGTGTACATACTTGGCAGCCCGCCCACTTACCTGGGCGACCACATTGGGCTTTATACCCCAACATAATTCTTTTCTTCCATATTCAACTATCGGCTAGCATAAGAAATACGAAAATCAATTTTCCCGTCTCCTGGTTGAGCTAGTATACACCAGGAGCATCTACATGTATGTGGAATATCTTATTCCAATTTGGTGCTTTTAATATTGGAGCTGAGGTGAGAGCTTCTTTAAGCTTCATAAAGGATTCTTCACATGCCTCACTCCACTCAAAGTGTGTAATCAAGCTATACATGGGTTTTGCAATTATAGCGTACATGTAAATGAACCATCTGTAATATCCACAATACCCCATGAAGGCTTGAACCCTCTTGATTGTTGTCGGTCTAGACAAATTAGCAAACATGAATTTTATCCATATCGATAGCTATGCCGTTTTTAGAACTATAGGTCCAAGAATTTTTCCTTGTCTACCCATGAATGTGCACTTTTCAGAATTTAAGCAAATCCTATAAAGTCTACATTTTTCGATAATCGTTTTGAGGTATTCAAAATTATCAGCCCGGATTGATGAATGTACACATAGATCATCCATATATACTCTAAGAATTTCCTTAGATATTCTTTAAAAGCATGGCTCATCAATCTTTGGAAGGTGGCAGGAGCATTAGTTAACCCAAAAGGCATAACTCGATAGGCAAAAATACCCCATTCCGTTGCAAAAGCAGTTTTATGCTGATCTTTTGGGTCAACCAAAAGTTGATTATATCTCAAAAAGCCATCTAAGAAGCTGTAAGCTTCTTTCCCTACAACTCGTTTTAAAACATGCTCAGTGATTGGAAAAGGAAAGTTGTCTCTAATAATAGCTACATTCACTTTCTTGAGGTTGACACACACTCGTAATTTTTCATTCTTCTTGGGTACTACCACAATTGGAAACACCCAATCTGTGTGTTCAATTTCATAAATGAATTCGGATTCCTTTATTTTTTCAATCTCTTCTTTGATATTTCTGGCAAATTCATTGTATGTGTATGGCCTTTTTCTACTTGATTTTGCATCATCTCTCATGGGTATGGTATGTTGACAAATTTCTGGATCACCACCTCTCGTGACACTCAATGTCCTATGATGTTTGCTTGCATATTAAGCATTATTTATATTATTTTACATCAAGATTATGGTTCAAATAAAACTAAAAACGTAACTTACCACTTTGTCCTTCTAGACGTTCTTTCTGCCAGAACCCCAACTATGAGCTTGTTGCCCTGCCCTTGCTTGCCTCTGCTGAGGATGGTCGACTCCACTATACCTCTCTTGAGGGAAAACTCGCACTCTACATCATGCATATTGGAACCCCTTTTCTGGAGATTGGGGTGTTGGCGTTGTTGTTTAGCGGCTATGGTGGACCGTTTTTTACGAAGGACGGTCTTCATAAAACCTTCCATCCACTGCCTGGTAAAAGATTGGCCCTAGGGACTAGTAAATTGAAGCCACATTGTATCAACAATATAGTTTCTCCCAATTGATGAAGCAATTAGTGTAGGCAGAGTGGATCAAGCTCTTCAAGTGATTGTGGAAGCACTTGCCATTGTTTGCTAAGGTTGGGGGCACCGTCTTAATGACACCTATAGTATAGGCCATCATCATCGGCATCAGGAACGTCCACTTAAAAATTGTACCCTAGATCTAGCAAGTCAGTGGATGATCCTCCCCCACCTCCTCCAAAGCAAGCGTAGAAAAAAGAGCCTCCCCCCAATCCCTTGTCTCTGTTGACTGTCAGTGGACTCTTGTCGGCTCGTCGAGCCCACGCGAGCTACATCGCTCACTCTTCCCTAAAGAAGATCGATGACCGCGAGGGCTAGGATGGCTTGATGGTCAAAGTGGGGAGGGTTGATGCGAGGGAATCGTAGAAGAGGGTGCCGAGGGAAATGGTGAAGGCAATGTAGTAGGAAGGACCGAGGGATAGGGTGAAGGAAATGTAGTAGGGGCTGCCAAGGGAAAGGGTGAAGGAAAGGTAGTGGGGGCCTATGAGGGCATGGGCGAGGGTGAGAGGGAAATCCCATACTGGGACAGCTAATGTGGCGTATATGAAGAGAAGATCCCTTGTGAAGCTCGCTATACTCTTGCCACATGCGGAAGAATGAGGCTATCTGGGGATCCATAGGGACCAAATGAGGAGGAGGACAAGGAGGGGTGTGGTCATCGGAACCAGAGCCCCTAATGCCAATGCAGGTCGTAGACAAGGCGTCTTTGAGCTACAGAGGAGGTTCATCCCTACCTGTTATTATTGTGGTGAACTTGGTCACATCAGCATTTATTGCTCAAAGCCAACAAGGATGGGAGGTGATATATTTCCACTTCCCCATCAGATTCCTAATAGGGCTAATGATTATGCATTGGATATATGGGGAGATCAAGGTACTGAACAAGAAAATCAGGACTCAACCTTTGGTGGTCATGCGGGTATTGTGCAGGTTGAAAAAAAGAAGCAGATATATTGCCCGTAGAGGCAAAAGAGAGAGAGAAGGCTATGTTGCTCCAGGTCCTAGCAAAAGAAAAGGGAAAGAGAAAGAGGGTGAAGATGCAAAATCCAAGAGAAAGAGAAGACCTCGTAGACGGTTTGAAGTAGTAGATGTGCCTTTGGGAGAAGGCCAAATAGCTTACAGTTTAAAGGAAGACCTGATTGGGAGGAAAGTAGATTGTACTTTTGGACAGTTGATGATATGGTGCCCAAACTCAAGAGGTAGTGGAAGTCATTTGTGAATCCAAATAAAGAGATGAAGCATGGACAAGTTAGAATGTTGGCTGTGGGAGAGTTATCCGCCATTTGTCCTATGGTGAATGCTTGGCATAAAGCTGTGGGCATGGGAGAGGCCTACATTAAGGGAGGTGCTCAAGTTTGTATGATCACACAGTCAAGTCGAGATACTGTGTTTCATTACATGCGGAAGCTCTGTGTTTTGAATTTGATTAGCGAACCATGCCAAAGTGAAGTATTTGGGGTTGATTAAGAATTTGGAAGTTGAAGTCTTTAACGTGAAGGTTATAGTAAACTTTCATGTTATGTCAGCTGGCCTGTGATCTTTTCCTTTCATTTTGGGACGACCTTGGTTGAGAGCTGTTGGTGCTGTGCAAGATTGGGGCAAGGGCACAATCTATGTGTATGGTAGAAAGGGATAAAAGAGAGTGTTTGATATGACTACCAAGCAACCTTTGGCACTAGAAGATGTGAGTGATAATGATGAATCCAAAGTTACCAGTGAAGACAGTTTTGAAGATTCAAAAAGTAGCTCTTCTTCTAGTTCCAGTAATGAGGGTGAAGTGTCATTCTTGTTGTTGGACGAGGAGAAGAGGGAAGTGGGTAAAATGATGCAAGTGTCAGGGAATATAAATGCTTCAAGCCATTTAGAGCAACTTGAGGAGTTGATGCAGCCTAAACAGGAATTGCCAGTGAAGAAAGAGTTGATTTAAAAAATGTTGAGTACCGATCTAATATCAGGAGAAAGAAGGGAGTACTTAGCAATGTTGGATATGTTTCCAAGTCTTTTCATCACTTCATATTAAGAAATAAGGGGTTTTATTGGAGATCCTATGAAGATTGAACTAGTTGAAGGGGCAAAGCCGACATAAATTAAGAAGGATGTGTAAGGAGCAAATGAATTCTTTAAAGGAAGAAGTGGATAAATTTTTGGATGCAGGGTTCATTGTGCCAGTTGATAATGCTGAATGGGTGAGCCCTATAGTGGTCACCCCAAAGAAAGATGGGCATTGGATAGTTTGTGTTGATTACAAGCCATTAAATGCAGCGACCAAGAAAGATCCTTACCCTTTACCTTTCATTGATCAACTTTTAGATGCAGTGGTTGGCTTTGAAAGATACAATGTTTGTGATGGTCATTCAGGATATTTTCCTTGCTCTTGAAGATTGGAAAAAGATTGCTTTTATCATGCCATGGGGTTGTTTTCGCTTTTGTTGCCTTCCTTTTGGGTTGACAAATGGGCCTGGAGCTTTTGAAAGAAAAGTGGATTGGGTCCTTAACCCGTTCCTTGGGAAGTTTTTCAAAGGATTCATAGATGATTTTTGTGTATACAGTTCAAGAAAAGAGCATGTTCAAAAGCTTGAAATGATTTTTGCAAGGTATGATGAATGCGGGGGTCAATTGAACCCTAAGAAATATCATTTGGCACAGCCATGGGTGAAGCTGCTTGTACATGTGATTTCAGAAAATGGGATTGAAGCAGATCCCGAGAAAGTGGAGACTTTGTTGTTGCTGTCATCTCCAAAATATACCAGATAGTTGGCCACTTTCATACTGTTATGAGGGAGAAGAGATGGCGACGGTTGGCGGTTAGAGAGAGAGAGAGTGAGGGAAGAAGGAGAGATGGAGAGAGACACAAATAGATTGCAAACTTGTTCCTTCATTGAGATTATCAATTACAACATAAGGAATCTCTTTTATAACTTTCCCATGCCCCTTGGCACTTCCCTCAAGGTGCCTCTTCATTCCTCCCATTGACCTTAGTCTAAAGCCTAGGGAATAGTGCACTGTATATTAGGGTTTAACACCTGGCACAGTCCGGTGGTTAAAAGTTTTTTCAAAGACAAAAACTTTTGACTTGAATCCCATAAATCCCTTGTTCCAAAAACTTAGTGCTCATAGAATACCATGATGCAAAGTGCACTGCGTGGAGTCTCATTGCATTACAATCACCAAACCGGGTAAAGTGTGCCTTCTCACCAAAAGTGTGAATACAAGTGCACCATTTATTGGCAACATGCCAAGGCTGGGAACCCATCAAATAGAGATACATCCATTTGAACTCATACAAGAGAAACTTGTGAAACCAAAAAGTTATAAGCATATTGCTACTGCATTGACACAGAGTAGACATCATCTTCCATGAAAACACTCTGCAATTTTCAACATTGTTAGCAAACAAATAGATAACAAACTCGATCTTGGCCTTTTCTTCATAAAGAGCATCTTCAAACACCTTGTCACCTTTGGCTTCAAAAATTGAGTACATGTAGAGAACATGATATCTTCCAAAATCTTCTATAAGAAATAGCCAAAAGATATTAGCATCATTGTAAACATAGAGATATACAAATATACATTTATTCCGCCATGTAGCATGGATAAGCAAAATTGCCCCATCATGCTTCAAGTTAGCAGTAGTTGTGTGGATAGATAGACACATCCCATCACACAAATTTTGATCAAGAAAACTTCCATCAACATGATTAAATGTATAACTTGCATCAAGAAAAAACAACTCCATTTTCGTTAGGCATTGGTTAACCCAAAAATCTTCATGCATTAGTATTTTCATACAAATAATGAACCAAATATGACTTCTTCCAAGAGAAATTAGGAGAATGATCCACAAAAATACTCCATCATCATAAAGATATGAGCCAAAACATCTCCATCCTTCCATCTTCATTGCATGGCTAGGTATCAATAACCCTTCATGCTTTACATAGGCATCAATTGTGTGGATAAATACACATATCCCATCACACAATATTGCATCAAGAAAACATTCATTCAGCATACCATCAATTTGTGAAATAGGTTGCTCTATACACACCATATTTTGTTGTTTGTGTTTAGAAATTTTGTCAAGAAGAGCATCATTTTGGTTAGTCTCCACTTCAACATCTTTTACAACACAAAAATCCTCTCCCAATGCGAGAGAGTTTACAAAAGCATTGATGATATCATTTTCTTCATCATCAAGAAGTAAGAGCTCATTTTCACTTGATTTTTTTTTCAATGGTCCATCACAAAGTTTAGCAAAGCATTCATTTTTAGAGTTGCAAAAATTAATTTCTTGAGCCATCTCATGGTACTCAGCAAACAAATCCATGTCGTCATCATCATTTAAAACCTCAAAATTATGAAATTCTCCATCAAAAACTGATGGAATTTGATCCACAATGCTTTGGTTGATGGTGCAAGATGTGAGAATGAGGCTACTCAGGGACTCTTCTTGGCTCTCTTGGCTCATAGGGTCATCTCTCTTCGCTCCAATATCCACCTTGTTCCTACCATCCCCATGTTCATCATGGTCGTCATGATCACTTGAATAATTATCTACTCCCTCTTTGGCTACAATATGCCACGCTCTCAACAATTTTATTAGAAATTTTTGTTGATGAAGCAACTAATGAAAATTTTGAGTATTCTGGTGAAACTCTTTAACACTAGAATGGTAACCTAACAGGACATAAAAGTGTTCTTTTAGGGTTTTGGGAAAAAAATCCAAAACCATAGTAGATCCACTCATTTTGAAAAATCCTTTCATGAGCTTATAGTTCAATAACTACTACATATGGAAAAAATGAGAAACTTGTAAGTTTTCTCATCCCTTGGTCACTACAAGCCTCCAAAGTTGATGGACCAGTACATTTTGCCCAAAACAACAATTTCTTACGGTTGATTGCATATAAATAAGAGTGGAGATTTTTGTAGGACATGAGATAAAATGCCTCGTTAACTTCAATGGGTTGGTGACCAAAACATATGGTTGCTTTTACCTCACTAATTTTGTTTTTGGCAAAAAAAAAAGGTACAAAAAAGTTGCATTTTTGCCATTCTACGGACCTATCATCAAAGTTTCTATAGTCACGCTCAATATAGATACTATATACATGTTTTCTTAGTTCCCTTTGGGCCTCTGGATTCAAAAGAAGACATGGAGCATGTCAAAAGGATAATGGATCTCTTACAATTGGAACCTTGGGGGCAATGATAAAGTGCTAAATACAGCAAACATGAAAAAACTGGGTTTAGCATTATGACCTCTAGAAAACCATAGAAACTACTCAATATCTAGCCAACTCCTTCTTCAAGGATTGGCTCTAACGGTTGTACTATCCCTTGGTTTACACTCTCCTCTGTTGATGCAACACTTGTTTGATCCGCTAAATTCAGGTGTCTGGTGTTGATTTGTTTTCCCGATCTCAAAAACATGAAGAAAGTGGGATTTACTGACTGAACCCAAACCTCTTACCTGGAGATGGAATGATCTTCTAATTCCTGCGACTGCATGGGTTGTTACTTGATCGGTCTCTGCAAATGAATACACTGGATGGCTATGAGATTATTGTATCATTCCAACTATTAGCAGATTCAATACTTCAAAATGATCTCAACACAATTTTGCTTGCAGAGTATTGACAGTATGTCCAATTTGAGTTTTGACAACTCCTGGTATCTTAAATAGTCTAGGTCTATGAACAGGTAAAAAATAAGCTAGATCCGGACCAGAGGTACACCAATCGCGATCGTAGTTCTGGGCCCAAATTAGATGAAACTTCACCAGCTTGGTCACTAGGCTATTTTAAGACTACCTACTAGACACTTTTGTATTTGGACTCAAAAAAGTCAAGTTTTTACCATTTCTTGGTTGGAAGTGCTTGTTTTTCCAAATTTATCAGTTTGACTTGATTTTGATGTTTGATTTGGGATTTGAGAGATACCTGGGGTTGTCCTGTGTACAGGCTATCCCTCTGTATGGTTCCTTCCCAGTTTTGATGTGTTTTGGTCTACTGAAAGTCAATTTCTAAGCCAGTTTAGCAATTTTTGACTTGGATCTGTATTCAAATGGTTTGAGAGGTACTTTGAGGTTTCTGGCTCTAGGTCCTTTAGACTTTTATATTTGTATACACCTGGGGATCCCACAAATGAAATTTGGACAAAATCTGGCACTTAGGTACACTGATTGCGATCGTACTTCTGAGCCCAAATCAGACCAAATTTGGCATGCTTGTAGACATTGATGTTTTAAGGCTATCCCCAAAGTCTTTTTGCATTTGGATCACCAAAAGCCAAGATTTTGCACTTTTTGGGTCTGTCAGGCTAGTTTTACCCAAGTGGCCTGATTTCCTTGATTTTTGATGTTTTTGGGTGTGGTTGCTTTAGACAAACTTGTTTAGAATCTTATCAAGAAGGCACATGTCAAATCTTGTACAATTCTAACACTGAGGTACACCGATCGCGATCGTAGTACCTGGGCCAAATCTGATGAAATTTTGTCTGCTCCCTCTAACAAGTGTTTCCTAGTGTTTTGTGCTACCACTTTGTGATTTGAATCAATATCAATCCTGTTTGGTCAGATTTTTAGAATTTCAGAGTCTTATGGCTTTTTTGGCCAAAGTTATGGTTTTTCTGGTTTTTTGGCTCTGACTTTTGCCCCAAATCTGACTGGAATGTGATTTACTTATCCTACTCCTAAATACAAAAATGAAAGAATATAAGGAGATGAATCAAACAAAACAAACACGACGGATTTCGGGTGAGATTTCAGTACTCAATCGAATTAGAGAAATTGAAGAGCAAAAATGCTTTAACACTCTCACTCACAGCTCCCTAAATCTCCTAAGAGAGGATCTAGCCGATCCACTGGCTCTAGACTCCACTAAGCTCTAAACCCTTATCTAGCAGCCTAACTGAGGTGTAAAATGGATTTGTGGATTGATATTTTTTAAGGAGTCTAACTACGCACTCGGTCACTCATCACCTAAGGTACATTCCCCAGCAACGGCGCCAATGTTTGCGGGTCACTGCGACAGACGTCCATAGCATAGCTCTCAAGCATCAACATATTTATCAATACAGGGGAAGCGACTCAGATGAGGCATGGAAACTCACTAGGGTGTCATTCCTAATTAAGTGAACTCGAAGAGATGCAACTACTAACTCTACAAGCAAATCAAACGCATTACCGCCAAGTAATCTGCCTATGTCCTCCTACACAGCTCTCCAGTCATCACGCCTGTTTACCATGCAAATCATATCGGAATCGCACGAAACTTGAAGGGAAGCTACAAGGGATTATCAGGAACATATCCTATCACTGTCACAGCATTCTAGAGAGGTACAACAATCGCGATCGTTTGTCCCAAAGTCAGCAAAAACAATGACGAACAGGTGATTCTAATGGGTCGTTTTAGGGTCCCTAAAGCCCCTCCTAGGGTCAAAACAACATAAAACACGCATATAGACACTCAAAACAATGATTTAAGGCCTCAAACTCGTAGTTGAAAACCTACACCAAATCTTGAATGATTACACTTGAATGGAAGAGCAAGATGAGAGGAACACAATGCAATAAACAAATCTGAATTTGGATTACCGTAGCCGCAATGGCGAAGATTACAAGTTTGAACAAGAAGGAGCTCTCAAATGTACGCTGTCTTCTCAGTTCTGCATAAAAAAGATTATCCTTAAACTTACAAAAAATGACCTTTATAGATTAGGTCTTTACAAATGGCTTGTCCGGCCATAAGCTCCTAAACTTCTAACTGTCTCTCTAATATACAATTGCTCCCATAAGAATAATCATACATCCTTTGACAAATTCCCGGCTTAGAGATGCTTCCTTACAAAAGAATTTTACAATGGTTTCTCAAAAAAATATGATCCTTTTGGAAACGGCCGCTTGTTGCTTCGTCCGCCAAACATGCTTTCTCTATTGCACCAAAAAAATCGATCACCCATGCCTTGGGTTTATGCAAACAATTTTGTACAATTTCATGCTCGAGAATATAGTACTTCTCCAAAAGTACTAATGAGCAATGCTTCTTTTATGACTCTCATGATCACATTGCATTGACGGTTTTCAAGAACATTTTTCCCAATTATGGTCACATTCTCCACAAAAAAACAAGGTGGCTTGGATTTTTTCCCCATGCCGTCATTTTACATCAATAACGCAGTCCAAATATGTAATATGTGCATTCAAATATCCTGAAATTGTGTTTTTGCACCGGAAATTTACCACTTTCATACAAAAATTCTTTTATCATTGACGAACTTCATAGCAATAGTATGGGAATTGTCTCCTAGTAATCAAAGAAATAGTTTATATTTTTTGAATATTACACATCAATATCTCACTTATGAGTAACTGCGAGCTTGAGCTTGAGCTCTGCAATTGAACCCCCGATCTTTGAAATGGTTGTGCAACACATGGCAACTGCATAGTAACCTGTCCGCCATGGGTTCAGAAACCTCAGAGCGCGAGACTATACTGTTGGTTTTTCTTTTGCCTTCACAATAGGTCAGCAAAACTTGGTTTGCTGTTGTGTGGTTGCTCATCTGCGCTGCATCCCCTGATTCTGGTCAAGGCAGTTACGCTATCGTCTTGCCTTGCCACTGTTATGGTTCAATACCTGTTGATGCGCGAGCCGGTGAAACTCTTTTAACCGTGCAAAAATGGTTAAACAAAACGTGCGATACAAAGGGGTTGAACCCGTCTTCATATCACGAGCACTCTATTTCCACTTCGGTAACCGCTTCACCATCTCCTCCTCGGTGATTTGATGTCGTTCCCATCTCTTTAAGAAGAGACATTAGCAAGGATCGCCATGTGTTATGAGGGAGAAGAGATGGCGGTGTTTGGAGGTTAGAGAGAAAGAGCATGAGGGAAGAAGGAGAGATGGAGAGAGACACAAATAGATTTCAAACTTGTTCCTTCATTGAGATTATCAATTACAACATAAGGACTTTCTTTTATAGCTTTCCCATGCCCCTTGGCACTTCCCTCAAGGTGCCTCTTCATTCCTCCAATAGACCTTAGTCTAAAGCTTAGGGAATAGTGCACTATATATTAAGGTTTAACACATACAGAAGGTTAAATATTTGTCTCGTTTCATATCTTTGTCATCGTAGCTATTGCATCCATTGTAGCAGTTAAGAA
Organism: Adiantum capillus-veneris; assembly: GCF_014529385.1. Taxonomy (NCBI): domain Eukaryota; kingdom Viridiplantae; phylum Streptophyta; class Polypodiopsida; order Polypodiales; family Pteridaceae; genus Adiantum; species Adiantum capillus-veneris. The sequence continues at coordinate 19,566,884 of NC_140939.1, read as the reverse complement.
TGGTCCCTTGGAGTGGTCTCGTGACTATGACGATGTTTTTGACAGAGTCAAAGAAGTTTTGATTACACCACCCTTTATGCAAGCTCTTGACTGGGAGAAGGAGTTTCATGTTAACCTATCAGTGGGAGATGATGCCATTGGGGCCATGTTGTTGCAAAAGGGGAAGGAATCTCAGTATATGAAGCCTGGTCATTATGCTAGCAGAGTGAAAACTCCTCATGAAAGAGATTTCTCTAAAATTGAACTAGTGATGTCCATTATGATTTATGCTTGCAGAAGATTCAGGCATTACTTGTTTCACAAGTCATTCACTTTTCTTACCAATTACTCATTTCTTCCTCAGCTCTTCAATAATTCTAATATATAAAAAATAGATGAAATGGTTATAACTTTAGGAGTTTCAGTTCACCTTTTTGGTAGAAGAGAGTATTGGGGCTACCTTGGCAGATTTACTCACTTATAAAGATACTCCGGTTTTGGTTAAAGAAGAGGTAGTTTGAAAGAAGAAATTCAAGACTCTTGCCATATTTGATGCTTCACTGCTATATTTGGACGGCTCTTATCAAAGAAGTCATGATGCTGCTTTGGGGGGCATTGTCATTTATGATGCACAAGGAAAACTTGTAAGGAAGCAAGGACTGAAACTTGATGCAAAAAGTAAGAATGAAGTAGAATACATGGCTCTTGAAGGTGGTATGTACATCTGTTTACATTTGGGAATTAAATGCTTACAGATTAAAGGATATGCCTTGTTGGTCGTGAAGCAAGTATTGGGAGTATGGAAGAATAAGAATCCTAAACTGAAGAATTTATGCTTCAAGGTGAAATCGTTGCTCAAAAAGTTTGAAGCATGGAGTTTGTAGCATATTGAGAGGTCTTAGAATGAAGAAGCTCATGATGTTGCCAAATAAATGATCACTTGTGTGTTTGTGTTGAAGGAAAATGCCCCTTTATATCATGGGAGAGAAGTGTTATCAAAGGAGATGGATTTTTTGTTGACAGGTGTTCTACTTGAAGGTTTACCATCCTCCAAAAAGTATGCTTTTATAAGAAAAGCTAGAAAGTATAAAATGCTTGAGGATGTGCTTTATATGAAAGGAAGTTATTTAGTTTTGTGTTGTGTGCCCTGGAAAGAGGAAATTTTACAAGATTCTGGAAGAAAATCATGAGGGATCTTGTGGAGGCCATTTTGCCATGAAGATCATGTTGCATAAAATTTTGCAAGAAGGAGAATTTTGAAGCCCGAATTAGGTATACCTAGATTTTGTTATTGCATTAATTTGAGTTTTCATGTTTCATTTAGATGGGGCATTTAAAGATTCTCTTTTGTCATTCTCTCGTGTCTTTGTGCACTCTATTTCACCCTCCACTATTCTCCCTCTCTCTCTATATTCTCACAATGCGGTGCACACTTATATTCACCCTCCACATTGTTGGAATTAGGGTTGCAAAGAAACACACATAGCTTGGAGAAGACGAAGGAAGCTCAAGGCACACAATAAAGAGTGTGTTACTTAGTGTGCAATGGAAAGATAGATAGCCCTAGAGTGATGGGCGTATATATAATGCACGGGGGAAAAAACCTCTTGAAGAGGGAAAAAATGCCCCGGCGTCCTAGTGTGTTCACACACATCACTACCACATGTATATGGTAACAAATCCCCCTTGGAGTGATGCGGTGAACGAGAGCTGGCACATGAGTAAAGGGAAGTTCCATGCCCCGAGGACAGGATCAGTCCACAAAGGGGAGTAAGCCCAAAGCTTTGCGGAAAGCTTCCAGCTTCTCACGAGACAATGCCTTTGTGAAAAGATATGCAAGGTTGTCCTGTGTTGGTACATAAGCCAAGCTGATCTCTCCTACTGAGAGCCTCTCCCTGACATAGTGGTAATGCACCTCAATGTGCTCTGTGCGAGCATGAAAAACTGGGTTCAATGCGCTTTGACTGTCAGTGTAGATAGTGTTGGCAGTGTCCTGTCCAACACCCAAATCAGCCATAAGGCGTCTAAGCCATACACACTCAACCGTAGCTATGAAGATTGCCCTGTACTCAGGCTCACAACTCAAAGTGGCCACAATAGGTTGATTCTTGCTCAACCATGATATACATGAACTGCCAAGCATCAAACAAAAACCACTTGTGGACACTCGCGTGTCAAAACAACCAGCCCAATCTGAATCCGAAAAAGCATGTAAGTCTGGCAGCAATGATCCCCCCTTGGGATAAAACAAGCCAAGATATAAAGTGCCACTAAGGTAGCAGAAAATCCTCTTGACAGCCTGCCAATTCTTAGACCCTGGGCTATGCATAAATCTGCTGACCTGTGAGACTGCAAACTGAATATCTGGCCTCGTGTTGCATACATAAATGAGGCAGCCAAGAGCAGTTTGGTAAAGAGTGACATCAGCAGGATCACCAGCATCATGTAGACTCAACTTCAAACCTGTTTGCATGGGAGTGGCAATAGGTTTGCGATCCTCAAGTCCAAACTTACATAGCAATGTCTCTATGTAACTTTTCTGACACAAGGCAATACCACCATCACACTGCTTAAACTGTATACCCAAGTAATGATGCAACAGTCCCAAATCTTTCATCTTGAAAGTAGCATTCAAATAAGCCTTAAATTCAGCAATATGTCTCTCATTTGGTCCAGTGATCAGCAAATCATCGACATAAAGAACCACAATGAAAAGTACATCACCCTCACGCTTTACATACAATGCGCTCTCTGTTGGACTGTTACGAAAGCCTCGTTTGACCAAATGAGTGCCAACTTTCTCATACCAAGCACGAGGAGATTGCTTCAACCATACAAAGCCTTCTTACATCTGCACACTTTGTCCTCTTGTCCTTTTATGACAAAACCACGAGGCTGCATTACATAAACTTCCTCAAATATGTCACTAATCAAGAAAGCAGTAACAATGTCTGATTGATGTATATCCCAACCAAAATGAGCTGCCAATGCACATAGAAAACACACAATACTCATAAGAAAAGTGGGATCAAAAGTCTCTTCATAATCTATGACTTTTTGCTGTGCATAACCCTTTGCAACAAGTCGATCCTTATGGCAATCGATCTCACCATCCGGCTTGCGTTTCAACTTGTAAACCCACTTCGTACCAATGGCCTTTTGGCCAGGGGGCAAATCACATAAAGTCCATGTGTCATTTTCTATAAGTGCATCATATTCTGATTGCATGGCAGCCATCCAATTTTCTGAATTCTGTGCTTCATCAAAAGACAGAGGCTCCTCAACATCATGTAAACTAGACACAGTCAAATCATAACAATCTAATGCATAAGATGCATGGCGAGATCCTGAACGAGTACGACTAGACAAAGGTGCATCCAATTTATTGTCACGCAAAGTGTGCACCAGCCATTTTGGCATACCTCTAGCCTGCTCATTTCCAGCCCTTTCCTCATCACGTACATCATGTAAATCTTCATCAGTAATAGGATGATCTAAAACATTTTCAGAAACCCCCATAGGATGTACATTTGCCCTATTGGAACTTACATTCGTATTTCCACCACTGAAAAGAGGCAACAAAGTGTCATAAATGTCCTGTGAGCTTACATTACTGTCTCTAGTACATGACAGTAAGGGCTGAACAAAATCTTCCACAAACGCTACATCCCGAGAGACCAGAACACGTTTTGTTTGCGGATGATATAACATGCAGCCTTTGCTCTCAGAACTATAACCAACAAAAATACATTTGAAAGCCTTATCATCCAATTTTCTGCGCTGCACTCGTGGCACCAAAGTATATGCCAAACAGCCAAAAACACGCATGTGCTCAAGAGAAGGCTTTCTATCATGCCATGCTTCATATGGAGTAATAAACTGCAAAGCTTTCGTAGGACACCTGTTAAGTACATACGTGGCACACATGATGGCCTCAAGCCAAAAAGAATGCGGCAAAGCTTGACTTTTGACCATACATCGTGCCATTTCCATTAGTGACCTGTTTTTCCTCTCAGCAACACCATTTTGCTGAGGTGTATAAGGCACTGTACATTGGTGTTTTATCCCACGACTAGCCAGAAATGCATTAAATTCATGAGACATATACTCCCCCCCTCGATCGGAATGGAGGGTGCCCATAGTACATTTCGAGACATTTTCAGCCATAGCCAGAAATTGTTTGAAGCACATAAAAACTTCAGACTTCGCTTTAAGCGAAATTACCCATGCATGCCTAGAGTAATCATCAATGAAAGTCACAAAGTACAGGTAATTGCCCAAGGACGGAGTTTGCATGGGCCCACAAACATCACTATGCACAAGCTGCAACCTGTATGTGGCCCGAACTGAACCATCCTTCGGAAACTTAGAACGCTGCATCTTACCAAAAATACAGCCTTCACAAACATGTTTGACAAGTGCTTCAAGAGGCGGCAAAGAAGCAACCATATCAGATTTCTACAAACGCAGCAAACTGGCAAAATTCAGATGACCAAAACGTGCATGCCAAAGTTTTGCATCTCAAATAGCCCGTGAATATGCAACAGCATTTGCAAAATTTTGTCTACACTTGTCATACAAAGTGAGCTTATACAGCCCACGACACAAAAGGCTAGATGCAACAATTTCATCACCAAAAATGAGATCATGAACTGTACATCCGTCATCCACAAATTTGACTACAAGTCCAAGTCTAGCAAGTGCGGATACAGACAAGAGATTCTTCTTGATCCCAGGTACATAAAGTGCATCAACAAGTATCAAAGAACTGTCATTTGCAGCCGTAAGCACAATCTTTGCAACTCTCTGAACCGGATTAGAGGCATTGTTGGCACAAGTGACTGAATTACCATGAGGGACAGACTCGAGAGAGGTGAATAATTCACGATGTGAGGTAATGTGCTTTGTAGCAGCACTGTAGAAATACCACACATGTGAGTCTGCAGCAACTGACAAGCATGCATCATGGACAGCAGGATTGTAAGTGCACTGTGCGCTAAAATCCCATTCTACATCAACATTAGCAACACTGTCTCCTTTCACAGAAGACTCAACAATGGCTGCATTTGTAGTGGAACCAGCATTTACAGTGGAACCACCCTCTTTCTTCTTAGCCTCTTTGGGCTTCAACTTAGGACACGACTTGATCAAGTGATCATTGGCTTTACAATAATGGCAATGCATCTTCCTTTTGCCCTTATCACCAGAATTTCCAGACGAATTGCTCCGAGCAGAACCATTAGGAACATATTATTTTCCACTCGCAGCAGAACCATAAGAAGTGGTTGCATTGCTGTTACCACCCTTTCTTTGAGAAGCAATAAAAGCCTATTCAACTGCACTCTATCTAGTCCTATTTTTTCTGGAAAGTGACTCTTGCAACAGCAATGTGCATAATGCATCAAAATTGACAACTTCTGGATTTCCTTGGGTCATAAGTCTCCAAGTACTAGCAAAAGTCTGGTAAGAATCTGGTAAGGCATCAAGAACAGTCTGCACAAGGGAACTGTCTGAAATAACTTCACCTGCAGAAATAAGTTGCTCATTGATATCCTTGACACTAGCAAGGAAAGTGTCCATATCATCTTCCTCATGCATAATCTTCGACTCCAGCTCTTTACACAACAAAGCAATTTTAGCCTCATTGTGGCTTGCATAAAGACCTGCTAGAATATCCCAAGCCTGTTTTGCAGATTTTGCTGAATGGATATGAGGAACAATGGTGCGCTTCACAGACAACGCAATCAATGCATGAGCCTGCGCATCCTTAACATCCCAATGAGCTTGTTCTGTCGTAGGCAAAACAACTCTAACAGCTGCAATCCTTGCAGCTAGACCTGCAACATCCGCAACATCGCCTACATCCTATGAACCAGGACGTACATCAATGCCCTGCACAATGTTCCAGACACGCTTTGACACAAGAACATGTTGCATCATATAAGCCCACATAGGGTAGTTGTCCCCATCCAACCTGTCCTCAGCAGCAAACATCTTGAACACATCTGTGTTGTTGTTGTTAGCCATGGTAAATGATGCACCTGATGTGAAAACTTCCCAAAAATAGGAGAAATGGAGCGGGAACAACCTATGCTATATAGCACAAACCGTAGAAGACTATAAGGCACCTGTCATGCAGAAAACAGCACTGACAAAAATTCTGCACAAAATGACGAAATAGCTTGTGCAGTACTGCCTGTAGTGGAAACGGAGGCTGAAATGAGCCCTCTGGATGCAGTTTGGCTAACGGCCTAAACTCCATGCTAGGTTGGGCATTGCGAACTCTTCCCCTATACAAATGCTTTTGCATATCTAATATATATTTAAAATGGTATAGAAGTGTAAATTGTATATTTTGTGAATAGACCCCTGTGGAGGGTATCTCTCAATGCACACCAAAATGCAAAAATGAAGCCCATCTCCACATCAAATAAAATCACTCAAGGAAGGAGGGAGCTTCATGAATTAGAAAAAAATTTCAAAGCTAAAGACCAACCTTAAAGACAAACTTGAAGACAACCCTAACGACCAAATTGCACGTGGTTATATCAAGGGACGACACGAGCTAAGAAAGTGGGAGTGTTTGGTTGTTTTAGCACATGAGCACCACCTAGCCAGACACTTAGCTGGACACCACATTTGTACTCTATTATTTTTCCAAGCTAGTGTAGCTATACAGTGTGTAAATACTAATTTCAAAGTAGGAAATCTCTTCCTTAATTTGAAATTCTTTCATGATATGTGTGTGGCCCATGTGAGCTTGCCACTATCCATTTAGAAAGCCCTAGGTATAAAAGACAATTGAGCAACGAGACAAGACATAGGCAAATTTTTTGATCATGGAGTGGTAATCTACTTATTGAGTTGATGCATTTTCTTGTTAGGTTCACTTCTTGAGGAGTGAAAACCTCAAAGAGTCTCTGTGCCCCATGCAAGTCACTTCCTTGAGTATTGACATATTATGTTAGTGCCAGATAGCTATGCTACAAATGTTCGTTGTGGCAACCCGCTGGCACAAGTACACACATAGATCTATTGGAATCCACACTCCAATCAAAACTGCATGCACACACAAAGAATAGAGGGCAATCACACAAGAGGGAAATATTAATTGCTAATTAGCTAAGATCTAGTTAATCAAGCATCATAGGTAATCCTAAGCGAGAGTGAAAGAGGCAACACTGATTTGTGTTAATCAAGTCACGTGATCAAGTAGTTCAAGGACTCCATAGACACACCTCATGAACTCTCATGGATGTGTCACACACCCCAACAAACCTCCCTATGTGTATCATAGTAGCACCCAAGTACTAACTATCCTCCCATGGAGAATTTAACAACAGGGTGTAGGAACAAACTCCTCTCCCTAGAGAATTTAACAGCAGGGTATAAGACAAATACACCTCCCCTAGAAAATGGTAGGCAACAAGGTGCTAGGTCCAAGACGTGGTGCTTCCTCTGATATTGGAGGTCAAAGATGAATGCATATTGCAAATCTTCAAAGTGTTTTCTCGTTGTCACTATTGATTGTAGAGTGTCAATGTCATTGATGCTTCTTCTCCCCACAAAATGTGTCATCAAAGGAGCGTCAGAGTGAATGTTGATGGTGGCATGGCATAAAAATCAATTTTTATGTGTGCAAGTGAGGATGGTCTTACCCAAAACCGGGCAGTGTCTAATCCTGGTACAAATATTCTTTTTCTAGAGCCCATTATGATTGGACTTTGTATACATGAAAAAGTGAGAAGTTTGTGCAAATGAAAAAAAGAAAGCTTCAAGAAAATGCATGGCTTAGTGCTACTAGGGCTTGTAATAATCTTAAAATTTGATGAGACAGGCACCCGCAACCCACCTGGCTATTCAAAACCTCCATCTCCTTTCTCTAGATTTCAATTCATGCCCTCTTAGCTAGCCGTGATTTCTTCCTTGCTCTTGAATAGATCACCTTTTCCTAGCACAAACCCTATAGCCACGTGACTGTTCAGTCCGCAAACCATAGTCAATGCACTCCAAGAGACCACTTTCTATGCATGAAGTTGATCCAAAGCTTTTTGAGATTTCGTGACATTGCTAGATTCATTATACATACCATCCAAGGACAACATGTTTCACCAAGAGCCCCTAATTTTAGTGACCTCATCATTAATAAACCTTCCCAAGGTGGTGTCTAGAGATTAATGATGCGTCAACTTAATATGGTACAAGATTTGAGTTATGAACATATCTACTTGAGGCACAAAGCAGTTACGAATTAGTGTGAAACACCATAGCTAATGAAACATTAGCCAAACTCCTGTAAAGGAATTTGACTCAACAATAGTCCACAAAAATCAAGTGCCTACATGGTTGCACAACAAATCATATGTTTGGATGTGTGGAGCATTTTGAATGTGAGAGCTTGATTAGAGAGGATTACATTCAATAAAAAGCAATGAAGGATAAAGATTACTTTTGAGAACCATTTTGTGCGGATTCATTTGAGCCATTTTGATGGGACCAAATCTTGGATACTCTAGATGTGTGCGTAAATGAAACAATGTGGGAAAGGAACTCTCTTCCCACATATATCCCTATAGTGTTTACATCATGACCAAATGATTGGGAAGGACTGCATATCTAGCTAGGTATGGTTGGGGGTAGGGGACTATCAACATCTACCTTGGGATGGCAATCTCATGCCCCCAACTGCACCTAGCTAGGTATATAGTCCATCCATTCATAGCTCATACTGCTATCGATATCCACAATATGTGAATCACAATGGCAATGTATCTAAAGCATTCTGTGATAGCCAATAGCGTTAGCCTTTACAAATAGCCTTGACTACTATAGACATAAGATGTATCATATCTACCTTGCATGGCGGTTACCAATCTCATAAAGGTCAAAATTGACACCGCACGTGAGTACCTTTGATTTTCTCCATAAACAAGTAAGACCACAAGAGAAGCTATAAAAATTGTCAAGATTGTCAGCAAGCCATCTCCATTCCTTCACAAGCACAGACACATGCCGCATGTGCATGGATGAACATGGGGTTGGGATAGATATCGAACTCCCTGCCTACATGACAGGGAGCTAAAAAAACCCCCCACACTTTTTTTATTTAATATTATTACCCATTGAAGCTTGCTCAAGCCTTTCTATCTATGCTAGTGGATAGAGTGATAGCCTATCTACGCACATGCCGAGGTTCAAGTGCCCTCACCTGCAAAACTGCACATGCTCAGACCAGCACTTGTTTTGCATGCAATGTGAATGAGCACATTTTGTGTATGTGCATGTGCCATGCTAAACCCGCAATAAGTGTTGAGCATTTAACCTGTAACCTGCAATAGTAGGTTGGCTCCAAGACCACATGGCACTCAGACACACTACCCACATCATACACAGTCCGAAATTTAGTGAGAGCCCAATAAATGGAAATACCTCCACTTTTTTGGGTTTCATATCACTTAGCATCACATGTCTTCTTGTGTTGGGTAATGTGAGGATGTAGCAATGACCTGCATTTTGAGCAATAATATCCATTCATAGTAGAATTTGGCCTCCCTAGTCTATGCATACCAAATCTGGTATGTATGCTCTCCCACTGGGATTTGTTTATTTTTTTGTTGTCTTTATTTTGATTGAGTAGAGACAATGTCTAGCTTGGGATGTTGGAGCTTCCATCCCTTATTAAGATACAATGCCTCTGTTCAAGTTTGTGGCAAGTTTGTTAGAGAGTGAAGGAAAGAAAGGTTGGTGGAAGGTGAGGGGTCACAAACCCCATATGCAATGTACTAGTGTATGGTCTGGTATAAAGAGGTCCATTTCTCAATGAAATTTTATCCAAGTTTGTGTGCATGCGGTGCAATGCTTCTTGTGAACTTATGATTACAGGCACTTAACTCAAAAGATCATGTTTATGAGTCCAAATTAATCCATCTTGGAACCTAATTTTCTTGAGTCACATCTTTTGTTTACATTCTCTCACTTATGCAGTATGGTTAATCTTTACCCATGCTAGTTCACTTGAAGCCATAGCATTTAACATGGTATCAGAGCAATGGTAACTAGGGTTGAGTAGCAATCTTATGGGCATAGGGGTTTAGTAGAAGGAGGTCTTGATTTATGCACAAGGAGAGTTCCTCATCAAGTGTGTGTAGAGCTTACATTTTACCCTTGAATAAGATCTCTTATAGCCCATTGAAATATATGGAGAACACAAAGTTTTTCTTGAGACAAGACTTCAATATGGTGTGGAAGGTTTAAGAGAGTCGAGCAGAGACAAAAGGTCCTTTTTTGTATACGAAGGATGATGGAATTGAAGACATAACACATTGGGTAATGAGGTTTCTGAGTGTTACACCTTCTTGTCCCTTAACTTTGGAAGCAACCTTATAGAGAGAGCATCAGGGTTCCTTGCTTTTGTTGTTTTCACATCTATAGCAATGTCGAGTTTATCACCCCGAGGTCCTTTATGGAGGGACATAAAGGGCATTGGCAAGGAAGATCTGCATGTATTGGGCAAGGTCAAAAGAATCAAAAGCGACAAGATTGAGCTCGGGAATACTTTTCAACATAAAGTTGCAAGTTTGTTGAAGATGGAGCTTCTTGCGATTCTTCAAGAGTTGCAGAGGTAGAATGACGTCAACCTGGCTATGATGGTTTTTAATCGTGATTGGAAGGAGTTTTGGTACAAGATAGATGTATATTTCTACAAGGATATGCTACACTGTCTTGCAAGAGTCAAGTGGGTTCATGATTGTGAGAGACTTTTTAAGGAATTCAAAGTGGAGGGATCGTCACTAGATGGGCTCTTACTAACATAAGTCATGACCACATACCTTGAATGTGGGATGATTGCACAGGCTATGGAAAATTTTGACCAAAAAAAAAAGGTAGCATCTCACCATATGAACTTGCATTTAAGGTTCTCTTAAAATTTCTGAAGAGAATGGGCAGGAAGGAGCTTAGAAACAAAATAAGAAGTGAGTAAATAAGAGTGAGTCCATGGAATTCTATGGAGGGTCATAGAGAGAAAGCACATAAAATTGAAACTCGCTGAAAGTGATGAGAAGGAATGGGTGATGGAGTATGAAGACGAGGAGGAAGTGGAGATTAAGAGGCACCAAAAAGCTGATAAGAGAGCTGAGCATGAAGAAAGTGATGGGAAGGAAGAAAAAATGGAAAGACATCAATGGTCTAGACATGTTGAAAGCGAGAAGGAGGATTCAGAGGAGGAAGAGCAACCATGACCAAAGGAAGGGGACAAGACCAAGGTGGTGGTAGAAGATAGTTTCTTTGCAACATATGTGGACAACCTGTTGGAATTAGGGTTGCAGAGAGACACACATAGATTGGAGAAGACGAAGGAAGCTCAAGGCACTTAGATATCCCTAGAGTGATGGGCATATATACAATGCACGGGGGAAAAAACCTCCTAAAGAGGGAAAAAATGCCCCGGTGGTCCTAGTGTGTTCACACACATCACTACCACATGTATATGGTAACCAATCCCCCCTGGAGTGATGCGGTGAACGAGAGCTAGCACATGAGTAAAGGGAAGTTCCATGTCCTCAGGACATGATCAGTCCACAAAGGGGAGCAAGCCCAAAGATTTGCAGAAAGCTTCGAGCTTCTCACGAGAAAATGCCTTTGTGAAAAGATATGCAAGGTTGTCCTGTGTTGGCACATAAGCCAAGATGATCTCTCCTGCTGAGAGCCTCTCCCTGACATAGTGGTAATGCACCTCAATGTGCTTTCTGCGAGCATGAAAAACTGGGTTCCTCGCAACTTCCAATGCACTCTGACTGTCAGTGTAGATAGTGCTGGTAGTGTCCTGTCCAACACCCAAATCAGCCATAAGGCGTCTGAGCCATACACACTCAACCGTAGCTGTGAAGACCGCCATGTACTCAGCCTCACAACTCGAAGTGGCCACAGTAGGTTGCTTCTTGCTCAACCATGATATGCATGAACTGCAAAGCATCAAACAAAAACCACTTGTGGAACCTCGCGTGTCAAAACAACCTGAGTCTGAAAAATCATGTAAGTCTGGCGGCAATGATCCCCCCTTGGGATAAAACAAGCCAAGATGTGACCTGCCACTAAGATAGCGGAAAATCCTCTTGACAGCCTGCCAATGCTTAGACCCTGGGCTATGCATAAATCTGCTGACCTGTGTGACTACAAACTAAATATCTGGCCTCGTGTTGCGTACATAAATGAGGCAGCCAACAGCAGTTTGGTAAAGAGTGACATCAGTAGGATCGCAAGCATCATGTAGACTCAACTTCAAACATGTTTCCATGGGAGTGGCAATAGGTTTGCAATCCTCAAGTCCAAACTTACATAGCAATGTCTCTAGGTAACTTTTCTGACACAAGGCAATACCACCATCACACTGCTTAAAATGTATACCCAAGTAATGATGCAACAACCCCAAATCCTTCATCTTGAAAGTAGCATTCAAATCAGCCTTAAATTCACAAATATGTCTCTCATTTGGTCCAGTGATCAACAAATCATCGACATAAAGAACCACAATGAAAAGTACATCACCCTCACGCTTTACATACAATGCGCTCTCTGTTGGACTGTTACGAAAGCCTCGTTTGACCAAATGAGTGCCAGCTTTCTCATACCAAGCACGAGGAGATTGCTTCAACCATACAAAGCCTTCTTACATCTGCACACTTTGTCCTCTTGTCCTTTTATGACAAAACCACGAGGTTGCATTACATAAACTTCCTCAAATATGTCACTAATCAAGAAAGCAGTAACAATGTCTGATTGATGTATATCCGAACCAAAATGAGCTGCCAATGCACATAGAAAACACACAATACTCATACGAAAAGTGGGATCAAAAGTCTCTTCATAATCTATGACTTTTTGCTGTGCATAACCCTTTGCAACAAGTCGATCCTTATGGCAATCGATCTCACCATCCGGCTTGCGTTTCAACTTGTAAACCCACTTCATACCAATGGCCTTTTTGCCAGGAGTAAAATCACATAAAGTCCATGTGTCATTTTCTATAAGTGTATCATATTCTGATTGCATGGTAGCCATCCAATTTTTTGAATTATATGCTTCATCAAAAGACAGAGGTTCCTCAACATCATGTAAGCTAGACACAACCAAATCATAACAATCTAATGCATAAGATGCATGGCGAGAGCCTGAACGAGTACGACTAGACAAAGGTGCATCCAATTTACTATCACGCAAAGTGTGCACCAGCAATTTTGGCATACCTCTAGCCTGCTCATTTTCAGCCCTTTTCTCATCAAGTACATCATCTACATCTGCATCAGTAATAGGCTGATCTAAAACATTTTCAGAAACCCCCATAGGCTGTACATTTTCCTCATTGGAACTTACATTCGTATTTCCACCACTAAAAAGAGGCAAAAAAGTGTCATAAATGTCCTGGGAGCTTACATTACTGTCTCTAGTACATGATAGCAAGGGCTGAACAGAATGTTCCACAAACGCTACATCCCGTGAAACCAGAATACGCTTTGTTTGTGGATGATATAACCTGTAACCTTTGATTTCAGCACTATAACCAACAAAAATACATTCGACGGCCTTATCATCCAATTTCTTGCGCTGTGTTTGTGGCACCAAAGAATATGCCAAACAGCCACAAACACGCATGTGCTCAATAGAAGGCTTTCTATCATGCCATGCTTCATATGGAGTAATAGACTTTGTAGGACACCTGTTAAGTACATAAGTGGCACACATGATGGCCTCAAGCCAAAAAGAATGCGGCAAAGCTTGACTTTTGACCATACATCATGCCATTTCCGTCAGTGAGTTGTTTTTCCTCTCAGCAACACCATTTTCTTCAGGTGTATAAGGCATTGTACATTGGTGTTTTATCCAATGACTAGCCAAAAATGCATTAAATTCATGAGATATATACTCTCCCCCTCGATCGGAACGGAGGGTGCCCATAGTACATTTCGAGACGTTTTCAGCCATAGCCAAAAATTGTTTGAAGCACATAAAAACTTCGGACTTCGCTTTAAGAGGAAATACCCATGCATCCCTGGAGTAATCATCAATAAAAGTCACAAAGTAAAGGTAATTGCCCAAGGACGGAGTTTGCATGGGCCCACAAGCATCACTTTGCACAAGCTGCAACCTGCAACCACAGTAGATATTTTTTACCTACAGTAAATATTTTTCACCTACATGGTAAATACAAATCACTTTTTTACTGCACCATAAGTTTCGTAGGTAACAGTTCACTGTTACTAGAAGCGGTGATTGGGCATCAACAATGCAGTTACAGGAGGAGAAAAGGGGAAAATCTTATGGTAAAGCTGAGTCAACAGGGATAAAGACTTTTGAGTTGAAAAGAGACATGCTGATTTTTTCAAAGAACACATGTCAAAAGAAGCCATGGTTGAGGATTTTTTGAGAATTTGATATTCAGGAGGACCCAGCAGGTCCCCCCCTGACATGTGCAGAACCTCCAGTTTCAACAGCCACCTTACCTGCTCTTAAATGCTGGTCAAGGCCTTATCCCCATGTGTCACAATCAGAAAAATCAGCATTTACCCTCCCCTCTCACATCACTCTAGAGAATATCTTGATGGTGACATATCAGGTGACCTCAATCTGTTGACCACCCTAAGCAAAAAGTAACCCCAATCAGCGGATTTAAGCATGTTTATCCCTAATCCTAAACCCTCTCAGAAACCTATATAAGGAGGCCTTCTCTCACTCAAAACACACTTCACCCATTTCACCAAGCAATGAAGCTATGACGACATTTCTCACAACGAGGAGCTATGGATGGAGCTCTACTCTCTCTCCCTCTCTCTCTCCCTCTAGTATGCTACATTACTAGCCCTAAAACCTAAATAAGGAGTCTTCTCTCATGCTCCATGGCCACCATCCTCGCCATCATTCTCTAAGGTATTGATGTGTTGCTAGTAGGATCATACCTACTTGCTGGGTTGATTGTTCTTGACAAGGGATTATGCCATCCTTGGCTTGCTTCTCTATATCCTTGTTATGTATAATCAGAAGCCGTTGTATTGTTAAGATGATGTCTTGTGTATATATATGCTACATAAGGTCCCTAAGCTTCGTTTCTATGTGTTTTGCCATATGTTTTGATGCCATCATAATGCCAGAAGTCTCACTTGCCTATGTGCACTATGTGTGAGGTCCCTAAACCTCTTAATTTAGGGTGGTGCCCCCTTTGTTTTGTTCTTTGCTTGTTTGCATGAGGCGTGGTTTGTGGAGTGTGCACGAGTACAGAGGCCACCCGATTGCACTTCTCTTTTTCCCGATATCATTTTGGTGCCCCCACGGAGGAGGGCTACACAGACCTTCAGTCCACAAGCAATGAAGATGTGCAATCTACAACATGGACGAATGGCGTGAGGAGTTTGCAAATTGGAGAACAGAAGAGGAGGAGGTTTTAGAGGCCTTAAAAGCTTTCATCGAGGTCTTGTTACCAGGTGGAAGATCACCTCTACACCTAAGTGGCCCAAGGCCGCAGCGCGTGCTCAAGCGTAAGGTAACATTTGGCTTAATCTCATTAATAAGGGATTACATGACCACTACAGGCAAGAAAAAGGCTAGTGAGCAACCAACTTCAACCTCCAACTTGCAACCACGACTCTCACCCCTAAATCCTCCTGAAGCAAAGAGGCGAAGGCTTGCCTACAAGATTGCCGCCCGTCTGCGAGTGCTTCCAGTGCACTTTGTGAATCCAGACACCACCAATCCCAAGCCAACCTCCTGTCCGCGTGAAGATCACTTTGGATATTGTCAAAAGCCTCCCTGCCCTATCTTTGCTGCTAATTTTCAAGAAGTTATCTCAATCTAAGGAAACTATCTTAGTTGATGATGTGCTGCACATTAATCGTGTCACTTTCATTCCTCATGCTGATTATGGTAATAGCATCCAATTGTTGCTTGCTAAAAGGCTCAGCATTGTACAAAGTGTTGCCATCACGCCTTACGTCTTCACAGATGCATCATGAAGAGTCGAAGTGATCCGAGGTGCTGACCTTCTGTGGCTGATCAGGCTCATTGGTCCCAAGGTGGTGCAACTAAGCTAGGCTCTTGTGTGTAAGTATGGATGCCAATAATGAAAATGATGATCCCCGCATGTTTCCTTTCCATTTTGTGCGTCATATCCGTGTGAATGTTTGTATTGATAGAAAAATCTTTTATCAGCAAAGAATAGCCTTGTTGTTTGGAGCCGAGAGACTTGGGGAAATCATGCGCTCTCCTCATCCTATCATTCTACCATTACTAGACTATTACCATTCCTTTGATGTGTCGATCTTCATCCTATTTTGAGCCAAGTTGTGCTAAAGCTCCAAATTGTAATTACCATACTCTATTTTAAAATAAATTGGAGCTGTTTACTCTCTCACTTATGGCCTTCCCTAATTTTTATGGTAAGCCTGGGGAGGTTGCTCCAGAATTTTTGGATAATTTGGAAATGGCCTTTCTGGTATCAGGAAGGGATGATGAAGCTACTAAGTTAAGGGCCTTTCCTTTGGTCTTGAGGGAAGGTGCAAAATTATGGTATCAAACTTTGGCACCTGAAGAAAGAAGAGACTGGGAGTCCTTAAAGATGGCCTTCATCAAAGAATTTCGCCGCCATGAGCCTCCAGAGGAGATATGGAGACAGCTCTTAGAGCTACGCCAAACATCACCCAATGACTATAGAAGCTATGAAGTAAAGTTTTCCAACCTGTGGGAGAAATGGTGTGCATCACTAGGTGAAGGAGAAAGGGCGCCATAATGCCTAAAGAAGGACTGTTTCCTGGCAGGGCTTTACCCCATCCTTCGAGAAAAGGTAAAAGGTAAATTCCCAGATACCTTTGATAAAGCTATGACTTATGCAAGGGAGAAGGATAGGAAGTTAAAATTCCAAGCTCAACTACAAGGGGGAATGGAGCCTCCACCGCTAGCTCAACCTACGGCAAGGGTAGTAGCAGGGACAGGAGCAATAGACCAAGAGTCCTCTCAACAAGAATTACTTCAACAAATCACCAATCAACTAGAGAGCCTGTCCATCAATCTGGTTCAAGGTGTAAGGGCTCCCCAGCCAGGAAATGAACGAAATAGACAAGAAGGACAAAGGCAAGCACGTGAGTACATTTGCTACAACTGTGGAGAGGTAGGTCACGGCATGCATTATTATCCCCATCCACGACGCTATCAAGGAAATGGTAATCAAAGACGGCCTCCTCGCCAGCAAGTCACTCCTCCTCGAGCTAGGCCACTAAATGGACAAAATGCACACGTGGCTCCACCAATCCAAATATTGAGACCCCCTCCTCCACCACCACAAGCACCAGCAGAGATCCCTCCACTACCATCGGGAGGGGAGGACAGGGCTGTCTCTGTCATAAGTCTTGACAATGGTAAGGATAAAGGGAAAGAAAAAATGGAGGAAGCTGTTGCCATGCCAATAAAGAGAGTTAGGAGACAAAGAACTGATGAAATAGAAGCTTCAGAGCCAAATAAAGGGAATGAGGGTTCCTCCCAAGTGATAGGAGACAAGAAAAGGAAGAGTAGGTCAAGGAGGCACATAGGAGTAGAAGACTTTCCACTTCGGGTAGGATCCATACCTTACGACCTGGTAGCAGATGTGAGTAAGCAAGGACCAAAGATCTCATCGCAGCAACTCCTCCACCTTTCCCCAAAGATGCGTAGAACCTGGTCTAAGATGGTCAGCACCAGGAGGGCTAAGGCAAAGTCAGTTGGGTTTATTAGTGCAAGAGGCATGAAGGATATCGTGCCAGTCATTGATGCAGAGATTAAGAGTCATCGAGTCTCCAATGTGTACATAGATGGTGGAGCCGAGATTTGTGTTATGACAGAGAAATTGATGCAGAGATTAAGAGTCAGCGAGTCTCCAATGTGTACATAGATGGTGGAGCCGAGATTTGTGTTATGACAGAGAAATTAATGCACAGGTTGGGTTTGGAAGTAAACGAGCAAATTTCCTTACAAGCTAAGATGGCAAATAATGTAAGGGTGTCTTGTGTGGGAAAGGTTAATGGAGTGAAGGTTTCAGCTTTTGGTGTGGCAATCTCAATTGATGCTTATGTGATCCCAACTAAGGGGGAGGGCTATCCGCTAATCCTTGGAAGACCTTGGCTTATGGCTATGAAAGCTAGGCAAGATTGGGAGACAGGTTTCCTTGAGTTACGACCAAATCATAAGGTAGGTGGCAAGCAATAAAAAATTGTGTATGACATGAAGCAGGGTAGACAACAAGACCTAGAGATGGAGACTTCTATGGATGAATGGAGCACAAGCAGCTGCTCTTCATCTAAGGATGAGTCATCTGAGGAGGATGCTAGCTCTTTGGAAGTCATGGGTATAATACTGCGAAACCCAGAAGGAGAAGGTGGTCAAGACTCTCTAAACAAGGAAGAAGCCACATGCTTAGAGGAGATGCTAGCTAAGGACCTACTAGAAGAAGAGAGAGAACCCTATTTGGAGGTACTAAAGAAGCATGCTGGCCTCTTTATAACTGATTACGAGCACATTAAAGGAGTGACGGTAACCCAACACCATATCCAATTAAAGAAAGGTGCCAAACCAGTGGTGCAAAGGCTAAGGAGATTAGGGCTAGTGCAACAAGATGCACTCTTAAAAGAAGTAAAAAGATTACTCAAGGCAGGATTTATCTACCCAATGGAAGATTCTGAGTGGGTAGCACCAAAGAAAAATGGGAAGTGGAGGGTATGTGTG
Organism: Adiantum capillus-veneris; assembly: GCF_014529385.1. Taxonomy (NCBI): domain Eukaryota; kingdom Viridiplantae; phylum Streptophyta; class Polypodiopsida; order Polypodiales; family Pteridaceae; genus Adiantum; species Adiantum capillus-veneris. The sequence continues at coordinate 19,548,167 of NC_140939.1, read as the reverse complement.
GATTACAAGCCTCTAAACGCAGCCACAAAAAGGGACCATTTTCCTTTGCCTTTTCAAGATGAAATACTAAATGAAGTGGCTGGTCATGAAAGGTACATAGTGTGTGATGGGTACTCAGGCTACTTCCAAATCAGAATTGCAGATGAAGACCAAAGAAAGACTACCTTCATAACACCTTGGGGGTGTTTTGCTTATAGAGTTATGCCTTTTGGTTTAACTAATGCCCCAGCTACTTTCCAGAGGTTTATGAACTTGGTGTTTCAACCTTACTTTGGTAAGTCCATACGAGTCTTCATTGATGATTTTTGCATTTACAGCTCTAGGGAAGTACATCTGTCCAAGGTTGATGAAGGTTTCACCCGTCTGGCCCAATTGGGTGGGCAATTGAATAAAGACAAGTGCCACATAGGTGAGAGCAAGGTCACTCTACTAGGCCATGTTGTGTCTCAAGATGGTATTGAGGCTGACCCTGAAAAGGTAAAGACATTGTTAGCTTTACCTACTCCTTCAAACATGAAGCAACTAGTCTCCTTCATTCAAAAGGTTCGCTACATGGGACGATTCATACATCTCCTTTCTCAGGCAATCTATCCTTTGCAGCAGCTCACTAAACACACTACATTGACATGGAGTGAGGAGGGTGAAAGGTGCTTTCAAGAAGTTAAAACCATTTTGAGCTCATTGCCTGTTGTCCTACAACCCACATGGGGTGAATTATTCTATGTAAATCCTAGTGTAGGTCCAAAAGCTCTAGGAGCTGTCTTGATGCAAGAAGACCCAAAGACATCTCTCATGAGACCATTCTACTTCTCTAGTAGAGTGATGACAGCTGCTGAAAAGGGTTTCAGCGCAACTGAGCAATTGCTGCTAGCTCTTAAGTTTGCAGTGGAGAAGTTTCGGGCTTACTTACTTCTGAGACAATTTGTGGTGATCACAATTGAGGAGGTTTTTCCATATGCCCTGCAACACATGGAATTGTCTCAAAGAATGGCAAAGTGGGTGGTGCAGTCTCAAGAGTTTGACTACACACTACAAGTAGAGGATTCCACCCGTGCTTGTTTGGCAGATGTCCTCACACAAAGGTGTTATGAGAAGGCCAAGAAAGAGGCACCTAGTAAGGTACCGCCTATCCCGGAGCCTGAAGTTCTACTGGGAGCACACAGTCTATATTTTGATGGGGCTTACAAGAGGACCAAAGACAAGGCATCAGCAGGCATAGTAATATTAGGTCCAGAGAAGGAGAAGATCTTTGCAAAAGGGTTTCATCTAAAAGAGGTTCATTCTAACAATGAGGCAGAGTACCATGCCCTTGTTTTAGGGTTGCAATGTTGTCTTTCTCAGGGAATCACAAAGCTAAATGTTTTTGGTGACTCCATGTTGATTTTTAAGCAAATGGTTGGTGTATGGGCCTGTAAAAATGACAAATTGTCTGTTAAGATGAGGGAAGCAAAGGCCTTGTTGAAGGGTTTTAAAGAAGTTCGAGTGCACTTTGTACCTAGAGATCAAAATCAAGAAGCAGATGCCTTAGCAGGTGAAGAACTACAAACTCTCATAGTAGGTGCTATCCTTGTGAAAAGTCCTTTATACCAGGGAAAGGAGGAGCTGCATGATTTACTTTATTTTCTTGAGCATTGTGAAGCACCCTCTGGTATGAGTAAAAGTGAACGTAGGTGGTTGGCAAAAAAGGCTACCAGCTATAGCTTAGTGAATGAGGACTTGTATTGTAGAGGGAAAGATGCTGTCTTAAGGAGAGTTCCTGCATCCCAAGAGATAAAGGATATTTTGTTTAGTTGTCATGAAGGTGTGTGTGTTGGCCACTTTGCACAAGAGATTACTAGCAGAAAGATTTTACAAGCAGGGTTCACGTGGCCAAGCCTCCATCGAGATGTACAACATTGGTGCCGCACATGTGAGGTTTGCCAAAAAGCTGGACCAAGGCGTCTTACCCATGAAAATCAACATCCAATCAAAACCTATGGGCCATTTGAAAAATGGGGGATAGATGCAATAGGGCCACTACCTTGCACTCAATAAGGGAAGGAATACATCATTATGGGGGTGGAGTACATGACCAGATGGGCAAAAGCTCGTCCCACAAAGCGCATCACAGCCAAGGACGTGAGTGATTTCATTTTTGAATGCATTTGTTGCCGTTTTGGCACACCTTTGGAGATTCTCTCGGATAGGGGACCGGGATTTCGAGCTGATTTAGTCGGGCAATTGATGAGCAAGTTAAAAATCAAGCGCAGGCACTCTACACCATACTACCCTCAGTGCAATGGTCTTGTGGAAAAGGTAAATGGTCTTATATGTAAAATCATCACTAAGCAAGTGCATTTACATCCTAAGGCATGGGACAAACACCTAGATGCAGCACTTTGGGACTACAGAACATCCTTTAAAACATCCTTGGGGTATACACCTTTTCACTTGGTTTACAGGCAAGAGGCACTATTGCCTATAGAAGTGGAGCTAGCAAGCCTCCGAGTTCTAAAAGCACATCAAGAGGATAGTCAAGAGAAGCAGGTGGAAGGAAGAATCATCGATTTGGAGAGGTTAGGGCTAGATCGAGAGTCAACAGTGAAGTACTATGCAGCCCAGGCAGAGAAGAAACGAAAGAAGTTCAATCGCAACCTTGTCAAGAAAGGTATCAAGGAAGGTTCTTTAGTGCTCAGATACGACAATCGCTTTGATCGCAGGAAGGATGGTAAGTTCTTGCTTAAGTGGGAAGGCCCTTTTGTAGTGATACAGAGGTTCTCAAATGGTAGTTACCAACTAGGTGACCTAGATGGTAAGGTACATCAGACCCCGGTAAATGGTTGGCGATTGAAGGCCTACCAATGTCGTCTTTCACAGCCATATGCTGGTGAAATCAATGCTAAGGATGGTTCAGAGGAGAGCTCATCATATTCGAGTTCCAACTAAGGTAACAATCATGTACATAGTCGTTTCCAAAAAAAAAAAAAGGAAAAAAAGAGAAGAAAAAAAGAGAATGCTACCAGTGAAAGCGGATATTGACAATGGATGGGGTATGGCTTTCAAGGGTCTAGGAAACCAGTTGTTAGTCATGGATGGATACAATTATTCATCAGAAAGGACTAAACAGGGTGCATCAGCCAAGAAAGCAGTAACATGGAAAATTCAATTGGTACCAGGTGGGTAAGTATTCAAGAGAACCCTATTGTAGCACAACCTACAGCTAGAGCCATCAAATACCTCTAGCTTAAGGGGGAGGGCTATATGATGCACAGTAAATATTTTTTACCTACAGTAAATATTTTTCACCTACATGCTAAATACAAATCACTTTTTACCTATAGTAACTTTTTTTACCCATGGTAAATATTTTTTACTGCACCATAAGTATTTGGTAGGTAACAGTTCACTGTTACTAGAAGCGGTGATTGGGCATCAACAATGCAGTTACAGGAGGAGAAAAGGGGAAAATCTTATGGTAAAGCTGAGTCAACAGGGATAAAGACTTTTGAGTTGATAAGAGACATGCTGATTTTTTCAAAGAACACATGTCAAAAGAAGCCATGGTTGAGGATTTTTTGAGAATTTGATATTCAAGAGGACCCACCAGGTCCCCCCCTGACATGTGCAGAACCTCCAGTTTCAACAGCCACCTTACCTGCTCTTAAATGCTGGTCGAGGCCTTATCCCCATGTGTCACAATCAGAAAAATCAGCATTTACCCTCCCCTCTCACATCACTCTAGAGAATATCTTGATGATGACATATCAGGTGACCTCAATCTGTTGACCACCCTAAGCAAAAAGTAACCCCAATCAGCGGATTTAAGCATGTTTATCCCTAATCCTAAACCCTCTCAGAAACCTATATAAGGAGGCCTTCTCTCACTCAAAACACACTTCACCCACTTCACCAAGCAATGAAGCTATGACGACATTGCTCACAACGAGGAGCTATGGATGGAGCTCTACTCTCTCTCCCTCTCTCTCTCCCTCTAGTATGCTACATTACTAGCCCTAAAACCTAAATAAGGAGTCTTCTCTCATGCTCCATGGCCACCATCCTCGCCATCATTCTCTAAGGTATTGATGTGTTGCTAGTAGGATCATACCTACTTGCTGGGTTGATTGTTCTTGACAAGGGATTATGCCATCCTTGGCTTGCTTCTCTATATCCTTGTTATGTATGATTAGATGCCGTTGTATTGTTAAGCTGATGTCTTATGTATATATATGCTACATAAGGTCCCTAAGCTTCGTTTCTATGTGTTTTGCCATATGTTTTGATGCCATCATAATGCCAGAAGTCTCACATGCCTATGTGCACTATGTGTGAGGTCCCTAAACCTCTTAATTTAGGGTGGTGCCCCCTTTGTTTTGTTCTTTGCTTGTTTGCATGAGGCATGGTTTGTGGAGTGTGCACGAGTACAGAGGCCACCCGATTGCACTGCTCTTTTTCCCGCTATCATTTTGGTGCCCCCACGGAGGAGGGCTACACAGACCTTCAGTCCACAAGCAATGAAGATGTGCAATCTACAACATGGACGAATGGCGTGAGGAGTTTGCAAATTGGAGAACAGAAGAGGAGGAGGTTTTAGAGGCCTTAAAAGCTTTCATCGAGGTCTTGTTACCAGGTGGAAGATCACCTCTACACCTAAGTGGCCCAAGGCCGCAGCGCGTGCTCAAGCGTAAGGTAGCATTTGGCTTAATCTCATTAATAAGGGATTACATGACCACTACAGGCAAGAAAAAGGCTAGTGAGAAACCAACTTCAACCTCCAACTTGCAACCACGACTCTCACCCCTAAATCCTCCTGAAGCAAGGAGGCGAAGGCTTGCCTACAAGATTGCCGCCCGTCTGCGAGTGCTTCCAGTGCACTTTGTGAATCCAGACACCACCAATCCCAAGCCAATCTCCTGTCCGCGTGAAGATCACTTTGGATATTGTCCAAAGTGCTTTGGAGACCGGGTGAAAAGCCTCCCTGCCCTACCTTTGCTGCTAATTTTCAAGAAGTTATCTCTATCTAAGGAAACTATCTTAGTTGATGATGTGCTGCACATTAATGGTGTCAGTTTCATTCGTCATGCTGATTATGGTAATAGCATCCAATTGTTGCTTGCTAAAAGGCTCAGCATTATACAAAGTGTTGCCATCACGCCTTACGTCTTCACAGATGCATCAGGAAGAGTCGAAGTGATCCGAGGTGCTGACCTTCTGTGGCTGATCAGGCTCATTGGTCCCAAGGTGGTGCAACTAAGCTAGGCTCTTGTGTGTAAGTATGGATGCCAATAATGAGAATGATGATCCCCGCATGTTTCCTTTCCATTTTGTGCGTCATATCCTTGTGAATATTTGTATTGATAGAAAAATCTTTTATCATCAAAGAATAGCCCTGTTGTTTGGAGCCGAGAGACTTGGGGAAATCTTGCGCTCTCCTCATCCTGTCATTCTACCCTTACTAGACTATTACCATTCCTTTGATGTGTCGATCTTCATCCTATTTTGAGCTAAGTTGTGCTAAAGCTCCAAATTGTAATTACCATACTCTATTTTAAAATAAATTGGAGATGTTTACTCTCTCACTTATGGCCTTCCCTAATTTTTATGGTAAGCCTGGGGAGGTTGCTCCAGAATTTTTGGATAATTTGGAAATGGCCTTTCTGGTATCAGGAAGGGATGATGAAGCTACTAAGTTAAGGGCCTTTTCTTTGGTCTTGAGGGAAGGTGCAAAATTATGGTATCAAACTTTGGCACCTGAAGAAAGAAGAGACTGGGAGTCCTTAAAGATGGCCTTCATCAAAGAATTTCGCCGCCATGAGCCTCCAGAGGAGATATGGAGACAGCTCTTAGAGCTACGCCAAACATCACCCAATGACTATAGAAGCTATGAAGTAAAGTTTTCCAACCTGTGGGAGAAATGGTGTGCATCACTAGGTGAAGGAGAAAGGGCGCCATAATGCCTAAAGAAGGACTGTTTCCTGGCAGGGCTTTACCCCATCCTTCGAGAAAAGGTAAAAGGTAAATTCCCAGATACCTTTGATAAAGCTATGACTTATGCAAGGGAGAAGGATAGGAAGTTGAAATTCCAAGCTCAACTACAAGGGGGAATGGAGACTCCACCGCTAGCTCAACCTACGGCAAGGGTAGTAGCAGGGACAGGAGCAACAGACCAAGAGTCCTCTCAACAAGAATTACTTCAACAAATCACCAATCAACTAGAGAGCCTGTCCATCAATCTGGTTCAAGGTGTAAGGGCTCCCCAGCCAGGAAATGAACGAAATAGACAAGGAGGACAAAGGAAAGCACGTGAGTACATTTGCTACAACTGTGGAGAGGTAGGTCATGGCATGTATTATTGCCCCCATCCACGACGCTATCTAGGAAATGGTAATCAAAGACGGCCTCCTCGCCAGCAAGTCACTCCTCCTCGAGCTAGGCCACTAAATGGACAAAATGCACACGTGGCTCCACCAATCCAAATATTGAGACCCCCTCCTCCACCACCACAAGCAGCAGCAGAGATCCCTCCACTACCATCGGGAGGGGAGGACAGGGCTGTCTCTGTCATAAGTCTTGACAATGGTAAGGATAAAGGGAAAGAAAAAATGGAGGAAGCTGTTGCCATGCCAATAAAGAGAGTTAGGAGACAAAGAACTGATGAAATGGAAGCTTCAGAGCCAAATAAAGGGAATGAGGGTTCCTCCCAAGTGATAGGAGACAAGAAAAGGAAGAGTAGGTCAAGGAGGCACATAGGAGTAGAAGACTTTCCACTTCGGGTAGGATCCATACCTTACGACCTGGTAGCAGATGTGAGTAAGCAAGGACCAAAGATCTCATCGCAGCAACTCCTCCACCTTTCCCCAAAGATGCGTAGAACCTGGTCTAAGATGGTCAGCACCAGGAGGGCTAAGGCAAAGTCAGTTGGGTTTATTCGTGCAAGAGGCATGAAGGATATCGTGCCAGTCATTGATGCAGAGATTAAGAGTCAGCGAGTCTCCAATGTGTACGTAGATGGTGGAGCCGAGATTTGTGTTATGACAGAGAAATTAATGCACAGGTTGGGTTTGGAAGTAAACGAGAAAACTTCCTTACAAGCTAAGATGGCAAATAATGTAAGGGTGGCTTGTGTGGGAAAGGTTAATGGAGTGAAGGTTTCAGCTTTTGGTGTGGCAATCTCAATTGATGCTTATGTGATCCCAACTAAGGGGGAGGGCTATCCGCTAATCCTTGGAAGACCTTGGCTTATGGCTATGAAATCTAGGCAAGATTGGGAGACAGGTTCCCTTGAGTTACGACCAAATCATAAGGTAGGTGGCAAGCAACAAAAAATTGTGTATGACATGAAGCAGGGTAGACACCAAGACCTAGAGATGGAGACTTCTATGGATGAATGGAGCACAAGCAGCTGCTCTTCATCTGAGGAGGATGCTAGCTCTTTGGAAGTCATGGGTATAATACTGCGAAACCCAGAAGGAGAAGGTGGTCAAGACTCTCTAAACAAGGAAGAAGCCACAGGCTTAGAGGAGATGCTAGCTAAGGACCTACTAGAAGAAGAGAGAGAACCCTATTTGGAGGTACTAAAGAAGCATGCTGGCCTCTTTATAACTGATTACGAGCACATTAAAGGAGTGACGGTAACCCAACACCATATCCAATTAAAGAAAGGTGCCAAACCAGTGGTGCAAAGGCTAAGGAGATTAGGGCTAGTGCAACAAGATGCACTCTTAAAAGAAGTAAAAAGATTACTCAAGGCAGGATTTATCTACCCAGTGGAAGATTCTGAGTGGGTGCCTCCAGTTGTGGTAGCACAAAAGAAAAATGGGAAGTGGAGGGTATGTGTGGATTACAAGCCTCTAAACGCAGCCACAAAAAGGGACCATTTTCCTTTGCCTTTTCAAGATGAAATACTAAATGAAGTGGCTGGTCATGAAAGGTACACAGTGTGTGATGGGTACTCAGGCTACTTCCAAATCAGAATTGCAGATGAAGAGCAAAGAAAGACTACCTTCATAACACCTTGGGGGTGTTTTGCTTATAGAGTTATGCCTTTTGGTTTAACTAATGCCCCAGCTACTTTCCAGAGGTTTATGAACTTGGTGTTTCAACCTTACTTTGGTAAGTCCATACGAGTCTTCATTGATGATTTTTGCATTTACAGCTCTAGGGAAGTACATCTGTCCAAGGTTGATGAAGGTTTCACCCGTCTGGCCCAATTGGGTGGGCAATTGAATAAAGACAAGTGCCACATAGATGGTATTGAGGCTGAACCTGAAAAGGTAAAGACATTGTTACCTTTACCTACTCCTTCAAACGTGAAGCAACTAGTCTCCTTCATTCAAAAGGTTCGCTACATGGGACGATTCATACATCTCCTTTCTCAGGCAATCTATCCTTTGCAGCAGCTCACTAAACACACTACATTGACATGGAGTGAGGAGGGTGAAAGGTGCTTTCAAGAAGTTAAAACCATTTTGAGCTCATTGCCTGTTGTCCTACAACCCACATGGGGTGAATTATTCTATGTAAATCCTAGTGTAGGTCCAAAAGCTCTAGGAGCTGTCTTGATGCAAAAAGACCCAAAGACATCTCTCATGAGACCAGTCTACTTCTCTAGTAGAGTGATGATAGCTGCTGAAAAGGGTTTTAGCGCAACTGAGCAATTGGTGCTAGCTCTTATGTTTGCAGTGGAGAAGTTTCGGGCTTACTTACTTCCGAGACAATTTGTGGTGATCACAACTGAGGAGGTTTTTCCATATGCCCTACAACACATGGAATTGTCTCAAAGAATAGCAAAGTGGGTGGTGCAGCTTCAAGAGTTTGACTACACACTACAAGTAGAGGATTCCACCCATGCTTGTTTGGCAGATGTCCTCACACAAAGGTGTTATGAGAAGGCCAAGAAAGAGGCATCTAGTAAGTTACCGCCTATCCCGGAGCCTGAAGTTCTACTGGGAGCACACAGTCTGTATTTTCATGGGGCTTACAAGAGGACCAAAGACAAGGCATCAGCAGGCATAGTAATATTAGGTCCAGAGAAGGAGAAGATCTTTGCAAAAGGGTTTCATCTAAAAGAGGTTCATTCTAACAATGAGGCAGAGTACCATGCCCTTGTTTTAGGGTTGCAATGTTGTCTTTCTCAGGGCATCACAAAGCTAAATGTTTTTGGTGACTCCATGTTGATTGTTAAACAAATGGTTGGTGTATGGGCCTGTAAAAATGACAAATTGTCTGTTAAGATGAGGGAAGCAAAGGCCTTATTGAAGGGTTTTAAAGAAGTTCGAGTGAACTTTGTACCTAGAGATCAAAATCGAGAAGCAGATGCCTTAGCAGGTGAAGAACTACAAACACTCATAGTAGGTGCTATCCTTGTGAAAAGTCCTTTATACCAGGGAAAGGAGGAGCTACATGATTTACTTTATTTTCTTGAGCATTGTGAAGCACCCTCTGGTATGAGTAAAAGTGAACGTAGGTGGTTGGCAAAAAAGGCTACCAGCTATAGCTTAGTGAATGAGGACTTGTATTGTAGAGGGAAAGATGCTGTCTTAAGGAGAGTTTCTGCATCCCAAGAGATAAAGGATATTTTGTTTAGTTGTCATGAAGGTGTGTGTGTTGGCCACTTTGCACAAGAGATTACTAGCAGAAAGATTTTACAAGCAGGGTTCACAAGGCCAAGCCTCCATCGAGATGTACAACATTGGTGCCGCACATGTGAGGTTTGCCAAAAAGCTGGACCAAGGCGTCTTACCCATGAAAATCAGCATCCAATCAAAACCTATGGGCCATTTGAAAAATGGGGGATAGATGCAATAGGGCCACTACCTTGCACTCAATCAGGGAAGGAATACATCATTATGGGGGTGGAGTACATGACCAGATGGGCAAAAGCTCGTCCCACAAAGCGCATCACAGCCAAGGACGTGAGTGATTTCATTTTTGAATGCATTTGTTGCCATTTTGGCACACCTTTGGAGATTCTCTCGGATAGGGGACCGGGATTTCGAGCTGATTTAGTCGGGCAATTGATGAGCAAGTTAAAAATCAAGCGCAGGCACTCTACACCATACTACCCTCAGTGCAATGGTCTTGTGGAAAAGGTAAATGGTCTTATATGTAAAATCATCACTAAGCAAGTGCATTTACATCCTAAGGCATGGGACAAACACCTAGATGCAGCACTTTGGGCCTACAGAACATCCTTTAAAACATCCTTGGGGTATACACCTTTTCACTTGGTTTACGGGCAAGAGGAACTATTGCCTATAGAAGTGGAGCTAGCGAGCCTCCGAGTTCTAAAAGCACATCAAGAGGATAGTCAAGAGAAGCAGGTGGAAGGAAGAATCATCGATTTGGAGAGGTTAGGGCTAGATCGAGAGTCAACAGTGAAGTACTATGCAGCCCAGGCAGAGAAGAAACGAAAGAAGTTCAATCGCAACCTTGTCAAGAAAGGTATCAAGGAAGGTTCTTTAGTGCTCAGATACGACAATCGCTTTGATCGCAGGAAGGATGGTAAGTTCTTGCTTAAATGGGAAGGCCCTTTTGTAGTGATACAGAGGTTCTCAAATGGTAGTTACCAACTAGGTGACCTAGATGGTAAGGTACATCAGACCCTGGTAAATGGTTGGCGATTGAAGGCCTACTAATGTCGTCTTTCACAGCCATATGCTGGTGAAATCAATGCTAAGGATGGTTCAGAGGAGAGCTCATCATATTCGAGTTCCAACTAAGGTAACAATCATGTACATAGTGGTTTCAAAAGAAAAAAAAAGGAAAAAAAGAGAAGAAAAAAAGAAAAAAAGAGAATGCTACCAGTGAAAGCTTTCAAGGGTCTATCGCTTTCAAGGGTCTAGGAAACCAGTTGTTAGTCATGGATGGATACAATTATTCATCAGAAAGGACTAAACAGGGTGCATCAGCCAAGAAAGCAGTAACATGGAAAATTCAATTGGTACCAGGTGGGTAAGTATTCAAGAGAACCCTATTGTAGCACAACCTACAGCTAGAGGCATCAAATACCTCTAGCTTAAGGGGGAGGGCTATATGATGCATGGTTTTTAGGACCCCTTCTGAAGATGCAATAAAGGCACAGTCAGTTGTTGGGGAGATGAGGATACTCTAGTCCAAGGGATCTCGAAAGAGAAGAAAAATCTACTTCACAAGCACCAAAGAGTAAAAAGTGCCATGGACAGAAGATACGTGGAAACGAGCTCTTATGCATGCCTACAACCTATATCTTACAGAATAGCCCATTCTAGGTGTGAATTTCTAGTGAAATTTACACGAGGATGTTCGTGTGGACTCACAGCACAGCATACTCCGTTTTCACTTTTTACCGACAGTAAATATTTTTTACCACAGTAAATACTTTTTACCTACAGTAAATATTTTTCACCTACATGGTAAATACAAATCACTTTTTACCTACAGTAACTTTTTTTACCCATGGTAAGTATTTTTTACTGCACCATAAGTATTTGGTAGGTAACAGTTCACTGTTACTAGAAGCGGTGATTGGGCATCAACAATGCAGTTACAGGAGGAGAAAAGGGGAAAATCTTATGGTAAAGGTGAGTCAACAGGGATAAAGACTTTTGAGTTGAAAAGAGACATGCTGATTTTTTCAAAGAACACATGGCAAAAGAAGCCATGGTTGAGGATTTTTTGAGAATTTGATATTCAGGAGGACCCAGCAGGTCCCCCCCTGACATGTGCAGAACCTCCAGTTTCAACAGCCACCTTACTTGCTCTTAAATGCTGGTCAACGCCTTATCCCCATGTGTCACAATCAGAAAAATCAGCATTTACCCTCCCCTCTCACATCACTCTAGTGAATATCTTGATGATGACATATCAGGTGACCTCAATCTGTTGACCACCCTAAGCAAAAAGTAACCCCAATCAGCGGATTTAAGCATGTTTATCCCTAATCCTAAACCCTCTCAGAAACCTATATAAGGAGGCCTTCTCTCACTCAAAACACACTTCACCCACTTCACCAAGCAATGAAGCTATGACGACATTGCTCACAACGAGGAGCTATGGATGGAGCTCTACTCTCTCTCCCTCTCTCTCTCCCTCTAGTATGCTACATTACTAGCCCTAAAACCTAAATAAGGAGTCTTCTCTCATGCTCCATGGCCACCATCCTCGCCATCATTCTCTAAGGTATTGATGTGTTGCTAGTAGGATCATACCTACTTGCTGGGTTGATTGTTCTTGACAAGGGATTATGCCATCCTTGGCTTGCTTCTCTATATCCTTGTTATGTATGATTAGATGCCGTTGTATTGTTAAGCTGATGTCTTATGTATATATATGCTACATAAGGTCCCTAAGCTTCGTTTCTATGTGTTTTGCCATATGTTTTGATGCCATCATAATGCCAGAAGTCTCACATGCCTATGTGCACTATGTGTGAGGTCCCTAAACCTCTTAATTTAGGGTGGTGCCCCCTTTGTTTTGTTCTTTGCTTGTTTGCATGAGGCGTGGTTTGTGGAGTGTGCACGAGTACAGAGGCCACCCGATTGCACTGCTCTTTTTCCCGCTATCATTTTGGTGCCCCCACGGAGGAGGGCTACACAGACCTTCAGTCCACAAGCAATGAAGATGTGCAATCTACAACATGGACGAATGGCGTGAGGAGTTTGCAAATTGGAGAACATAAGAGGAGGAGGTTTTAGAGGCCTTAAAAGCTTTCATCGAGGTCTTGTTACCAGGTGGAAGATCACCTCTACACCTAAGTGGCCCAAGGCCGCAGCGCGTGCTCAAGCGTAAGGTAGCATTTGGCTTAATCTCATTAATAAGGGATTACATGACCACTACAGGCAAGAAAAAGGCTAGTGAGAAACCAACTTCAACCTCCAACTTGCAACCACGACTCTCACCCCTAAATCCTCCTGAAGCAAGGAGGCGAAGGCTTGCCTACAAGATTGCCGCCCGTCTGCGAGTGCTTCCAGTGCACTTTGTGAATCCAGACACCACCAATCCCAAGCCAATCTCCTGTCCGCGTGAAGATCACTTTGGATATTGTCCAAAGTGCTTTGGAGACCGGGTGAAAAGCCTCCCTGCCCTACCTTTGCTGCTAATTTTCAAGAAGTTATCTCTATCTAAGGAAACTATCTTAGTTGATGATGTGCTGCACATTAATGGTGTCAGTTTCATTCGTCATGCTGATTATGGTAATAGCATCCAATTGTTGCTTGCTAAAAGGCTCAGCATTATACAAAGTGTTGCCATCACGCCTTACGTCTTCACAGATGCATCAGGAAGAGTCGAAGTGATCCGAGGTGCTGACCTTCTGTGGCTGATCAGGCTCATTGGTCCCAAGGTGGTGCAACTAAGCTAGGCTCTTGTGTGTAAGTATGGATGCCAATAATGAGAATGATGATCCCCGCATGTTTCCTTTCCATTTTGTGCGTCATATCCTTGTGAATATTTGTATTGATAGAAAAATCTTTTATCAGCAAAGAATAGCCCTGTTGTTTGGAGCCGAGAGACTTGGGGAAATCTTGCGCTCTCCTCATCCTGTCATTCTACCCTTACTAGACTATTACCATTCCTTTGATGTGTCGATCTTCATCCTATTTTGAGCTAAGTTGTGCTAAAGCTCCAAATTGTAATTACCATACTCTATTTTAAAATAAATTGGAGATGTTTACTCTCTCACTTATGGCCTTCCCTAATTTTTATGGTAAGCCTGGGGAGGTTGCTCCAGAATTTTTGGATAATTTGGAAATGGCCTTTCTGGTATCAGGAAGGGATGATGAAGCTACTAAGTTAAGGGCCTTTTCTTTGGTCTTGAGGGAAGGTGCAAAATTATGGTATCAAACTTTGGCACCTGAAGAAAGAAGAGACTGGGAGTCCTTAAAGATGGCCTTCATCAAAGAATTTCGCCGCCATGAGCCTCCAGAGGAGATATGGAGACAGCTCTAAGAGCTACGCCAAACATCACCCAATGACTATAGAAGCTATGAAGTAAAGTTTTCCAACCTGTGGGAGAAATGGTGTGCATCACTAGGTGAAGGAGAAAGGGCGCCGGAATGCCTAAAGAAGGACTGTTTCCTGGCAGGGCTTTACCCCATCCTTCGAGAAAAGGTAAAAGGTAAATTCCCAGATACCTTTGATAAAGCTATGACTTATGCAAGGGAGAAGGATAGGAAGTGTAAGGGCTACCCAGCCAGGAAATGAACGAAATAGACAAGAAGGAAAAGGCAAGCACGTGAGTACATTTGCTACAACTGTGGAGAGGTAGGTCACGGCATGTATTATTGCCCCCATCCACGACGCTATCAAGGAAATGGTAATCAAAGACGGCCTCCTCGCCAGCAAGTCACTCCTCCTCGAGCTAGGCCACTAAATGGACAAAATGCACACGTGGCTCCACCAATCCAAATATTGAGACCCCCTCCTCCACCACCACAAGCACCAGCAGAGATCCCTCCACTACCATCGGGAGGGGAGGACAGGGCTGTCTCTGTCATAAGTCTTGACAATGGTAAGGATAAAGGGAAAGAAAAAATGGAGGAAGCTGTTGCCATGCCAATAAAGAGAGTTAGGAGACAAAGAACTGATGAAATGGAAGCTTCAGAGCCGGATAAAGGGAATGAGGGTTCCTCCCAAGTGATAGGAGACAAGAAAAGGAAGAGTAGGTCCAGGAGGCACATAGGAGTAGAAGACTTTCCACTTCGGGTAGGATCCATATCTTACGACCTGGTAGCAGATGTGAGTAAGCAAGGACCAAAGATCTCATCGCAGCAACTCCTCCACCTTTCCCCAAAGATGCGTAGAACCTGGTCTAAGATGGTCAGCACCAGGAGGGCTAAGGCAAAGTCAGTTGGGTTTATTAGTGCAAGAGGCATGAAGGATATCATGCCAGTCATTGATGCAGAGATTAAGAGTCAGCGAGTCTCCAATGTGTACGTAGATGGTGGAGCCGAGATTTGTGTTATGAGAGAGAAATTAATGCACAGGTTGGGTTTGGAAGTAAACGAGCAAACTTCCTTACAAGCTAAGATGGCAAATAATGTAAGGGTGGCTTGTGTGGGAAAGGTTAATGGAGTGAAGGTTTCAGCTTTTGGTGTGGCAATGTCAATTGATGCTTATGTGATCCCAACTAAGGGGGAGGGCTATTCGCTAATCCTTGGAAGACCTTGGCTTATGGCTATGAAAGCTAGGCAAGATTGGGAGACAGGTTCCCTTGAGTTACGACCAAATCATAAGGTAGGTGGCAAGCAACAAAAAATTGTGTATGACATGAAGCAGGGTAGACAACAAGACCTAGAGATGGAGACTTCTATGGATGAATGGAGCACAAGCAGCTACTCTTCATCTGAGGATGAGTCATCTGAGGAGGATGCTAGCTCTTTGGAAGTCATGGGTATAATACTGCGAAACCCAGAAGGAGAAGGTGGTCAAGACTCTCTAAACAAGGAAGAAGCCACAGGCTTAGAGGAGATGCTAGCTAAGGACCTACTAGAAGAAGAGAGAGAACCCTTTTTGGAGGTACTAAAGAAGCATGCTGGCCTCTTTATAACTGATTACGAGCACATTAAAGGAGTGACGGTAACCCAACACCATATCCAATTAAAGAAAGGTGCCAAACCAGTGGTGCAAAGGCTAAGGAGATTAGGGCTAGTGCAACAAGATGCACTCTTAAAAGAAGTAAAAAGATTACTCAAGGCAGGATTTATCTACCCAGTGGAAGATTCTGAGTGGGTGCCTCCAGTTGTGGTAGCACCAAAGAAAAATGGGAAGTGGAGGGTATGTGTGGATTACAAGCCTCTAAACGCAGCCACAAAAAGGGACCATTTTCCTTTGCCTTTTCAAGATGAAATACTAAATGAAGTGGCTGGTCATGAAAGGTACACAGTGTGTGATGGGTACTCAGGCTACTTCCAAATCAGAATTGCAGATGAAGACCAAAGAAAGACTACCTTCATAACACATTGGGGGTGTTTTGCTTATAGAGTTATGCCTTTTGGTTTAACTAATGCCCCAGCTACTTTCCAGAGGTTTATGAACTTGGTGTTTCAACCTTACTTTGGTAAGTCCATACGAGTCTTCATTGATGATTTTTGCATTTACAACTCTAGGGAAGTACATATGTCCAAGGTTGATGAAGGTTTCACCCGTCTGGCCCAATTGGGTGGGCAATTGAATAAAGACAAGTGCCACATAGGTGAGAGCAAGGTCACTCTACTAGGCCATGTTGTGTCTCAAGATGGTATTGAGGTTGAACCTGAAAAGGTAAAGACATTGTTAGCTTTACCTACTCCTTCAAACGTGAAGCAACTAGTCTCCTTCATTCAAAAGGTTCGCTACATGGGACGATTCATACATCTCCTTTCTCAGGCAATCTATCCTTTGCAGCAGCTCACTAAACACACTACATTGACATGGAGTGAGGAGGGTGAAAGGTGCTTTCAAGAAGTTAAAACCATTTTGAGCTCATTGCCTGTTGTCCTACAACCCACATGGGGTGAATTATTCTATGTAAATCCTAGTGTAGGTCCAAAAGCTCTAGGAGCTGTCTTGATGCAAGAAGACCCAAAGACATCTCTCATGAGACCATTCTACTTCTCTAGTAGAGTGATGACAGCTGCTGAAAAGGGTTTCAGCGCAACTGAGCAATTGCTGCTAGCTCTTAAGTTTGCAGTGGAGAAGTTTCGGGCTTACTTACTTCCGAGACAATTTGTGGTGATCACAATTGAGGAGGTTTTTCCATATGCCCTGCAACACATGGAATTGTCTCAAAGAATGGCAAAGTGGGTGGTGCAGTCTCAAGAGTTTGACTACACACTACAAGTAGAGGATTCCACCCGTGCTTGTTTGGCAGATGTCCTCACACAAAGGTGTTATGAGAAGGCCAAGAAAGAGGCACCTAGTAAGGTACCGCCTATCCCGGAGCCTGAAGTTCTACTGGGAGCACACAGTCTATATTTTGATGGGGCTTACAAGAGGACCAAAGACAAGGCATCAGCAGGCATAGTAATATTAGGTCCAGAGAAGGAGAAGATCTTTGCAAAAGGGTTTCATCTAAAAGAGGTTCATTCTAACAATGAGGCAGAGTACCATGCCCTTGTTTTAGGGTTGCAATGTTGTCTTTCTCAGGGAATCACAAAGCTAAATGTTTTTGGTGACTCCATGTTGATTTTTAAGCAAATGGTTGGTGTATGGGCCTGTAAAAATGACAAATTGTCTGTTAAGATGAGGGAAGCAAAGGCCTTGTTGAAGGGTTTTAAAGAAGTTCGAGTGCACTTTGTACCTAGAGATCAAAATCAAGAAGCAGATGCCTTAGCAGGTGAAGAACTACAAACTCTCATAGTAGGTGCTATCCTTGTGAAAAGTCCTTTATACCAGGGAAAGGAGGAGCTGCATGATTTACTTTATTTTCTTGAGCATTGTGAAGCACCCTCTGGTATGAGTAAAAGTGAACCTAGGTGGTTGGCAAAAAAGGCTACCAGCTATAGCTTAGTGAATGAGGACTTGTATTGTAGAGGGAAAGATGCTGTCTTAAGGAGAGTTTCTGCATCCCAAGAGATAAAGGATATTTTGTTTAGTTGTCATGAAGGTGTGTGTGGTGGCCACTTTGCACAAGAGATTACTAGCAGAAAGATTTTACAAGCAGGGTTCACATGGCCAAGCCTCCATCGAGATGTACAACATTGGTGCCGCACATGTGAGGTTTGCCAAAAAGCTGGACCAAGGCGTCTTACCCATGAAAATCAGCATCCAATCAAAACCTATGGGCCATTTGAAAAATGGGGGATAGATGCAATAGGGCCACTACCTTGCACTCAATAAGGGAAGGAATACATCATTATGGGGGTGGAGTACATGACCAGATGGGCAAAAGCTCGTCCCACAAAGCGCATCACAGCCAAGGACGTGAGTGATTTCATTTTTGAATGCATTTGTTGCCGTTTTGGCACACCTTTGGAGATTCTCTCGGATAGGGGACCGGGATTTCGAGCTGATTTAGTCGGGCAATTGATGAGCAAGTTAAAAATCAAGCGCAGGCACTCTACACCATACTACCCTCAGTGCAATGGTCTTGTGGAAAAGGTAAATGGTCTTATATGTAAAATCATCACTAAGCAAGTGCATTTACATCCTAAGGCATGGGACAAACACCTAGATGCAGCACTTTGGGACTACAGAACATCCTTTAAAACATCCTTGGGGTATACACCTTTTCACTTGGTTTACGGGCAAGAGGCACTATTGCCTATAGAAGTGGAGCTAGCAAGCCTCCGAGTTCTAAAAGCACATCAAGAGGATAGTCAAGAGAAGCAGGTGGAAGGAAGAATCATCGATTTGGAGAGGTTAGGGCTAGATCGAGAGTCAACAGTGAAGTACTATGCAGCCCAGGCAGAGAAGAAACGAAAGAAGTTCAATCGCAACCTTGTCAAGAAAGGTATCAAGGAAGGTTCTTTAGTGCTCAGATACGACAATCGCTTTGATCGCAGGAAGGATGGTAAGTTCTTGCTTAAGTGGGAAGGCCCTTTTGTAGTGATACAGAGGTTCTCAAATGGTAGTTACCAACTAGGTGACCTAGATGGTAAGGTACATCAGACCCCGGTAAATGGTTGGCGATTGAAGGCCTACCAATGTCGTCTTTCACAGCCATATGCTGGTGAAATCAATGCTAAGGATGGTTCAGAGGAGAGCTCATCATATTCGAGTTCCAACTAAGGTAACAATCATGTACATAGTGGTTTCAAAAGAAAAAAAAAGGAAAAAAAGAGAAGAAAAAAAGAAAAAAAGAGAATGCTACCAGTGAAAGCGGATATTGACAATGGATGGGGTATGGCTTTCAAGGGTCTAGGAAACCAGTTGTTAGTCATGGATGGATACAATTATTCATCAGAAAGGACTAAACAGGGTGCATCAGCCAAGAAAGCAATAACATGGCAAATTCAATTGGTACCAGGTGGGTAAGTATTCAAGAGAACCCTATTGTAGCACAACCTACAGCTAGAGCCATCAAATACCTCTAGCTTAAGGGGGAGGGCTATATGATGCATGGTTTTTAGGACCCCTTCTGAAGATGCAATAAAGGCACAGTCAGTTGTTGGGGAGATGAGGATACTCTAGTCCAAGGGATCTCGAAAGAGAAGAAAAATCTACTTCACAAGCACCAAAGAGTAAAAAGTGCCATGGACAGAAGATACGTGGGAACGAGCTCTTATGCATGCCTACAACCTATATCTTACAGAATAGCCCATTCTAGGTGTGAGTTTCTAGTGAAATTTACACGAGGATGTTCGTGTGGACTCACAGCACAGCATACTCCGTTTTCACTTTTTACCGACAGTAAATATTTTTTACCACAGTAAATATTTTTTACCTACAGTAAATATTTTTCACCTACATGGTAAATACAAATCACTTTTTACCTACAGTAACTTTTTTTACCCATGGTAAATATTTTTTACTGCACCATAAGTATTTGGTAGGTAACAGTTCACTGTTACTAGAAGCGGTGATTGGGCATCAACAATGCAGTTACAGGAGGAGAAAAGGGGAAAATCTTATGGTAAAGGTGAGTTAACAGGGATAAAGACTTTTGAGTTGAAAAGAGACATGCTGATTTTTTCAAAGAACACATGTCAAAAGAAGCCATGGTTGAGGATTTTTTGAGAATTTGATATTCAGGAGGACCCAGCAGGTCCCCCCCTGACATGTGCAGAACCTCCAGTTTCAACAGCCACCTTACCTGCTCTTAAATGCTGGTCAAGGCCTTATCCCCATGTGTCACAATCAGAAAAATCAGCATTTACCCTCCCCTCTCACATCACTCTAGAGAATATCTTGATGGTGACATATCAGGTGACCTCAATCTGTTGACCACCCTAAGCAAAAAGTAACCCCAATCAGCGGATTTAAGCATGTTTATCCCTAATCCTAAACCCTCTCAGAAACCTATATAAGGAGGCCTTCTCTCACTCAAAACACACTTCACCCACTTCACCAAGCAATGAAGCTATGACGACATTGCTCACAACGAGGAGCTATGGATGGAGCTCTACTCTCTCTCCCTCTCTCTCTCCCTCTAGTATGCTACATTACTAGACCTAAAACCTAAATATGGAGTCTTCTCTCATGCTCCATGGCCACCATCCTCGCCATCATTCTCTAAGGTATTGATGTGTTGCTAGTAGGATCATACCTACTTGCTGGGTTGATTGTTCTTGACAAGGGATTATGCCATCCTTGGCTTGCTTCTCTATATCCTTGTTATGTATGATCAGATGCCGTTGTATTGTTAAGCTGATGTCTTGTGTATATATATGCTACATAAGGTCCCTAAGCTTCGTTTCTATGTGTTTTGCCATATGTTTTGATGCCATCATAATGCCAGAAGTCTCACTTGCCTATGTGCACTATGTGTGAGGTCCCTAAACCTCTTAATTTAGGGTGGTGCCCCCTTTGTTTTGTTCTTTGCTTGTTTGCATGAGGCGTGGTTTGTGGAGTGTGCACGAGTACAGAGGCCACCCGATTGGACTGCTCTTTTTCCGACTATCAGCTGCATTTGTAGTGGAACCAGCATTTGCAGTGGAACCACCCTCTTTCTTCTTAGCCTCTTTGCCTTCAACTTAGGACACGACTTGATCAAGTGATCATTAGCTTTACAATAATGGCAACACATTTCTTTTTGACCTTATCACCAGAGTTTCCAGACGAATTGCTGCCAATAGAAGCATTAGGAACAGAATTTTTGCCACTCGCAGCAGAACCATAAGAAGTGGCTGCATTGCTGTTACCACCCTTTCTTTGAGAAGAAATAAAAGCCTGTTCAACTGCACGCTGCCTAGTACTGTTTTTTCTGGAAAGTGACTCTTGCAGCAGCAATGTGCATAATGCATCAAACTTGACAACTTCAGGATTTCCTTGGGTCATCAGTCTCCAAGTACTAGCAAAAGTCTCGTAAGAATCTGGTAAGGCATCAAGAAGAGTCTGCACAAGGAAACTGTCTTAAATGACTTCACCTGCAGAAATAAGTTGCTCATTGATATCCTTGACACTAGCAAGGAAAGTGTCCATATCATCTTCCTCACGCATAATCTTCGACTCCAACTCTTTACGCAGCAAAGAAATTTTAGCCTCATTGCGACTTGCATAAAGACCAGACAAAATATCCCAAGCCTGTTTTGTAGATTTTGCTGAACGAATGTGAGGAACAATGGTGCGCTTCACAGACAACACAATCAATGCATGAGCCTGCGCATCCTTTACATCCCAACGAGCTTGTTCTACTGTAGGCAAAACAACTCTAATAGCAGAAATCCTTGCAGCAAGACCTGCAACATCCTCAACATCACCTATATCCTCAAAACAAGGACGTACATCAATGCTCTGCACAATATTCCAGACGCCCTTTGACACAAGAACGTGTTGCATCATATAAGCCCACATAGGGTAATTGTGCCCATCCAACCTGTCCTCAGCAGCAGCAAACATCTTGAACACTCTGTGTTGTTGTTGTCATCCATGGTAAATGCTGCACCTGATGTGAAAACTGCCCATAAATAGGAGAAATGGAGCGGGAACAACACGTGCTATATAGCACAATCTGTAGAAGACTATAAGGCACCTATTATGCAGAAATCGGCACTAACAAAAATTCTGCACAAAATGACAAAATTGTGTGTGCAGACCTGCCTGTAGTGGAAACAGACGCCGAAATGAGCCCGAATTAGAAATCTGAGCAGCCCGAACGCTCTCCAAACCTCACTGTAATCGGAGAAAGTGAGAAACCGTGTACTGGAGCAGCGGGGGACTAAGCCCGAGAGGACGCAACCTTCTCTTATACCAATTGTTGGAATTAGGATTGCAGAGAGACACGCACAACTTGGAGAAGACAAAGGAAGCTCAAGGCACACACTAGAGAGTGTGTTACTTAGTGTGCAATGGAAAGATAGATAGCCCTAGAGTGATGGGCGTATATACAATGCACGGGGGAAAAAACCTCCTAAAGAGTGAAAAAATTCCACGGCGGTCCTAGTGTGTTCACACACATCACTACCACATGTATATGGTAACACAACCAAGGAATGTTTCTTGAGATTTCCCTCAATGAGAGGCAAATTTCATTGGAAGAAGAGAAGAGGAAGGACAAGAAGAGGCACCAACAGGGGAAGAAGCTACAAGGAGGACTATAAATCTATTTTAGGGTGAGTTGTAAAACCCAGATGATGTATGTTTGCACATGACAAGAGTTGGGTTAATCTATAGGGATGGGAGATCCGTGCTAGGTTATAGAAGCCTGGGCATATTTTTTGGGATACTCATTATGAAGTAAAGGGATTAAGAAAGTGCAAAGATTGTAAAGATTGTATTTCTTAGGGGGGGTGTTGAAGTTTGTAGCAAGTTTGGTAGAGAGCGAAAGAAAGAAAGGTTGGTGGAAGGTGAAGGGTCACAAATCCCATATGCAATGTACTAGTGTGTGTCTTGGTATAAAGAGGCCCATTTCTCAATGAAAGTTTATCCAAGTTTTTACATGAGGTGCAATGCTTCTTGTGAACTTGTGATCATTGGAACTTAACTCAAGGTCCTCTTTATGAGCCCTAGTTAATCCATCTTGGAACCTAATTTACTTGACTCACATATTTTGTTTACATTCTCTCTCTCACTTATGTAGTATGGTTAGACATCACCCACCCTAGTGTACTTGAAGATGTAGCATTTAGCATCCTCCCATGCCTCACACCCAGGTCATAAATGATATACATAGTTAGTTGTGTCATGCTTTCTTTTGTCTTTGGCATGACATTTTGTGTTTGGGGCCAAATCCTCCAAAATCTGTGTAATATGCTTCTTTTGAGGATTTAAAATGTAATGTGGTATGACTGCCATGGTCGTTGCACCAGAAGGAGACAAGCTCATTACTATCCTCACCTTTCTCATCAATGTTTCAGGGGTTTACATCATGTTGTAGAGCATTGAGTAGCATGGAAGGGTATGCTCTTTTGGAGTTAAAAACAAAGTACATGAGTGAGGCATCGCAACATGTGGTGCAAAGCTAGAATAGAGGCAAAATATCCAGCATATGCAAGACATGAATAGGATCAAGCCAACACGTCCAGGACATCACTTCCCTTATTTTGAAATTGGTAACTCACGAGTTGCTTCCCAATAGCAAGGATACCACTAAGTAGATGGATCCCATTCCGAGAGAGAGAGAGAGAGAGAGAGAGAGAGAGAGAGAGAGAGAGAGGAGAGAGAGCATGTTAACAAGGCCATGTCTTACATTGACTTACATAGGAAATAGATTTATGTGTTGTGAAAGATTTTAAGGATTATGAGTTGTTGAAGAAGGAAGAAATGAGAATATAGAATTATATAAGTAGATGAGTGGTACGACACATGCCAAATTGGTAAAAAATCATATGCTACCCCAATGCCTGCATTTGCCTCCATTTCCAAACTTCAATATTATGCTGACCTGAAATCCGTTTGATGTGTTATCACATCTTGTGGCCTTCATATGCTGCATACTCCACATAAAAATCCCGGTGAGGCTCCAAAAGCCTCAAATGGCACACCAATTAAGGTGAACAAGCTGGTAGAGATGGGCCCCCAATGAAAATTTGACTGGACATATCTTGGCAACTAGGACTCCAATTGAGCATCTGAAAAGACCGACATGTTCCATATGATGATCTATTCACATCTATTTGCTGAAACCAAATTTGACCACTTCTTCCCACTTGTCCTATCCATCCAAAATTTGCAAACCACTTTAGCTTGAAATTGACTAGCTCCCTTTGAGGAGCCGTCTGGACCATAAGAAGTACGTAGATGAGCATCACCGCCTTGCTACTTTCCAAGAGGGAGACAAGGTTTTCCTCAAGGTTTTGGAGCATCCAAAAAGTTTGAAGATAGGAAAAGTTGCTAAACTTTCACCACGATATTGTGGACCATTTACCGTTCTCAAACATATAGGTCAAGTGGCATATAAGTTAGGTCTTCCCGAGCACTCACGAGTTCATCCTGTTTTTCATGTTAGCCATTTTACGAAAACAACTAGGACAGAATGATAATTTCATTGGCATAGGTGTGTTAGTTTACATTATAGAACCGCCAAGCATCCCTCATGAACCCAAAAACATTTTGGATTCTCATGAACTTCACACTAAACATCATGTTAGGCGAAAGGTATTGGTAAAATGGCTAGATAGACATGAAGAAGTTTCTACACGAGAGAATGTCTCCGCATTTAAGAAATGGTTTCCTATGTTTGTTTTCAAGGATGAAAACGATTCTCCAAGGGGGGGGTAATGTAAGGACAAGGGTCCTACGGGCAAGGCCATTGGCACTGTCGGACAGTGTATACGCTAAGAAGAGGCTATAAGATAACATGGTTGGGTGAGATTAGCACACGGCATTACTATCCTCCTTTTAAACATTGACACCCACCGAGCTACCACCCCACTCCCCCTTGCATTTTCCTTCTGTTAAACGTGCGGCATGTCTATGTTTTGTTCCCCCTCCTCTCTCTCTCTCTCTCTCTCTCTCTCTCTCTCTCTCTCTCTCTCTCTCTCTCGTCCACTTCTCCGACACTTGCCTTTTTCTTCCATTCAACCAAAAGGATCTCAAGACATGCCCTCTAATTCAACCCAAAGGTAAAATTGATAGTAAAATTTGTAGGACGTACTGTACCATTTTCTTGACGAACAAGACGTTAATGGTCACAAAAAGTGTATTTATGCCATGCTCAAAACTATAATGATCAAGATGAGGTAGACGTGGGGCTCACTTCACTTGCAATTTTAATGCACTATTTGGCACCGTCATTTTCAAATGGGATCGATGATGGGGGTCATTCGGGCTGTCAGATGTATTTTGTAAATTCGGGCCTTTGTGTAAATGCGAGGCGAAAAGTAAATTCGGGTCAGTTGGTAAATTTGGGCCAATAGGTAAATTCGAGCCTGCACCACCTTGAGCCTCAAACCTGCGACCTCCCTTGTACGATGCATGTGCTTCTAATCACCACGCCTACATGCGTCTACTGAAGTATGTGGCATCTCAATTCGGGGCATGCAAATTTGTAAATTCGGATCGCGCATTCTTGTAAATGCGGGCTGCCCGATCACACGACGCACAATGCACGCACCTCACCATTTTCACCCGTCCTTGATCCCATTTGAACATGCCCGTGCCATAAAGGAATCTGCACTCATATAAATGTAACCATGGACTACCTAAACCATCGTATCTATGTAGGAAGCGTACATTGTGCAGATCAATGAATCTATCTACGTGTAACCACAGGACTTTAAAAGAGAATAAGTGAGTGCATAGTTTAAGAAGGTACAATGTAGAGAAATCTTACCATAAGCACATGCACATAAGCATGGCAAAAACTTTCCAAAAAGAAAACTTGTTGAAAAAGAGGCAAAATATCCATATATTTTTGAGAATAGATCTATAAATATAAGAGATCATATTCCATTTGTGTGAAGCTTTCCATAGTAGAAAAGGAAATAACCCAGTTGGATTGGTCTGTAGAGGATGCCAACAGGATTAAAACAGACACGAGTCATGATGCAAGGGAGGAGGCACTCTTGAGGGATTTACTTGCAATGGAAATCCATTCATGAATCGGCCGCTTGAAGGCAAAGGTATTCTGATTTTACTGTGATCGTGAAGCGTTGGATTGATGCTCTACTCGTCCAAGTGGTGGCTTGAATTTTATGGCAAGAAGAGTGGCATAATGCATTGGATGCTTGAGAAGAGGGTTGGGGTGGGTTGAGCATGGGAATATACGCTTCAAAGGGATCACGGGATTTTTATTTGGGTGCCCTAATATGGATGGGAGGCTTTCAAGAAGAAGCTATGGCAATGGTAGCAGCACGGGGTGGAAAAAAGTGGATGCGACAAGCTATGTGGGCCGAGCTGGAGGCGAGTACACAAACGAGATGTGTTGCAGGGGAGGTGGTGCTCCTATTTGGTAGTGTGATGCCTCTGTTCTAGTCTACTCCATGCTCCCCCTCAGCCTAGCGCTATGCACGCACTATTTTGTTGCCCAAAAATAGCACCTTTGGTGCTTTCTTTTGGGTTGGCATCAGTAACCACTAGTGGTGGGCTAAGAGTAACAACATAGTAGTAAGGGTGCTAGCTTACCTTCTTATATTCAGAATCACTAGTTTTGGGTTTGATGGGACCATAGGAAATGGTTAAGACCTTTGCCTGAGCTCTACTCAAGATAGGTCTTAGCCAACAGCGATGACATGCATTCTGTTTTGAATAACGTGAGGTGGATTTGGCCCTTAATGCCAAGTTTTTGGAGTACTTTTAAAAGTTGATTCTTGGCTGTGTGTGTGTGTGAGAGTGAGAGAGAGAGAGAGAGAGAGAGAGAGAGAGAGAGAGAATTTGTATGCCTTCTTTTTTTTCAAGAGAGACGGAAAGAGGATGCGTCTATAAAGAGAGAGATGACCATGTTTGCTAGAGCGGGTCATCAAAAACTTGTAAGACGTTGTTCGACTATACCTAGGAGCATCGGCAGGTGTTTTGAGAGGGGGGAGAGAGAGAGATAGAGAGAAAGCTAATAGCCATGCATAGATCTTCATGCATGCGAGAGATGAGAGATGGTTGTCGTGACACTCGGGGGGGTTCACCATTCAATACCCCCTTATATAACATGCATTTGAGGGTAATTAAAAAAAACCTCTTTTAACATGTCTGAATGAATACAATGACCCTTTATTTTAAGATTTTTTTTCAAAATTAAATATAAAAACCCCTTATTTTAATGTATCTGTGTTAAATTGTCTAATTTTTTTGCATTTTAAAACCCCTCCTACTGAACTCACATTATACATTATCATGATTACTATGTATAAATATATATATTATGTGCGTTCAATGATTATTTCTAAAAATGCTTAGTTGTGAATTTTTGACAAATAAATAACACTCTTTTTCTATTCAATCTATAATTTTTCTTTCCAATTTTATTTTACGGTACCCTTTTATATGTGAAAATGTGAGAAAATATGAAATTTAATAAGCCCTTCTACTGCACTCACCTGATAGTCACATAATTACTTAGTGACCCCCGCCCCCCCCGAGAGGCTATTCCCCCTTGCATGAGGGCATGCGACAGCTGAGCCTCCTTGCATCTGTGTGAGACCTTTATTATATAGATAAAGAGAGGTACAAGATTCTAAGCATATATCTTTTCGTAAAATAGGGAGAGCTTTCCTAAAAGAGCTAAAGATAGTTGACTTCTCCTTAGCTTGATCTACAATCAGACATTGGAGATTGAGTCCTACAAGCCTTAGTATAAGCCGTAGTAGCAACATTCGGTATCCGTCTACACCTACACGACTTAGTGAATAAATAATTGCATGAACCATGATCTGATGGTGGAGATTGAGTCCTCCAAACCTTAGTATAAGCCCTAGTAGCAATGTCCAAGATCCATCTACACATGTAGGACATAGTAAATAAACACCCGCATGAACCATAATCCACACAAAAAAGCCCTAATTCTTGGAGTGGTTCTTTGAGCAGGGATTGCAATCTAGAAACAAATTTTGTAGTCTTTGATTCTTGTGTCATCCTTGTACAAGCACACTTGATAAAATGAGTAAGTATTGGTAGTAAGCTTCCACATCCTTACTTTCTTAAATTCTACTAAGGAATTCATCATGTTCTCGGATTGATATGTTTTACTCCTATACTGCTTTATAAGCTAACATAAGCCCAAGTAGTAGTGGTTTCATAAAGATTATTCTTCTAGAAATGATCTCTTCACCTACATTTTTGCACTTTTCACCACAAGAAGTTCTTCATATTAGCGACGTTATCAATGCGACGCTCAAATGTTAAAATCAATGGTGTCCTTATAAGCATCGCTATGCAACAAATAGTATAACAACGGTCATAGCGACGCCAACAAGGGTTAAAAATAAACCGAGAGTACCAAAACTTAGATCTAGCAAAACAGGTAAACCCGCACTCTCCCTCTCTATCTCTCTTCCCCCCCCACCACCACCACACACACACACACGAGGAGAGGAAGGAGAGCCAGGTATGCTCCTTCTCTCTTCTCCCTCTCATGTTCCCTTCCCCTCTTTCTCTCTCTCCCTCTCAATCACTCACACATACACACACATTGCGTCTTTGAGAGAGAGAGAGAGAGAGAGAGAGAGAGAGAGAGAGAGAGAGAGAGAGGGACGGGGGGAGGGGGAGAGAGAGAGAGAGAGAGAGATGGGAGGGAGAGAGAGAGAGAGAGAATGTATACACATGCATAAACAAAAAACACATACACATACATGCATAAACAAAGAATGCATATACACACACATTGAGAGAGAGAGAGGGGGGGGAGAAAACAAAGAGAGAGAGAGAGAGAGAGAGAGAGATAAAAAGTAGAGAAAATATGAAATAAAATATTATATTAAGATTTAGGGTTATGTTAAATTTAAAATTACGTTTAACATTATGTTAGATTAAGATCTAAAATTAGGTTAGATTACATTTAACTTATATTCAAAATTTATGCTAAATTTAAAATTAAATTAGACTTAAGATTAGGTTAAGATTTAAATTAGGCTTAAGATTAGGTTAGATTACCTTTAAGTTACATTACATTTAGGTTTATGTTAGATTTAACATTAAATTAGATTTAGGTTTATTTTGAGTTTAAAATTAGCTTAGATTTAGATTTATGTCAGATTAAGATTAGGGCAAGATTTAAGATTAGCTAGGTTAGATTTAAGATTAGATTAGATTTACATTTACGTTATATTTAAGTTAAATTACATTTAGGTTTATGTTAAATTTAATATTAGATTAGATTTAGGTTTATGTTGAGTTTAAGATTAGATTAGATTTAGATTTATATTAAATTCAAGATTAGGACAAGATTTAAGGTTAGCTAGGTTAGATTTAAGATTAGATTAGATCTAGGTTTATGTTAGATTTTAGGGCATGTCAATGAAGGGGGAGTTCCAGTTAAGCTCAAGGCTTGGCCCAAAGAGCAAACACTAGGTACACAACAATATGTATATTCCCATCAGAATCTAAGACCTATTAACTCACCCACGAACCATGTTCAATTAGCCAAAAATCACCAAATATTCAATTAAGTTAGATTTATAAATTTTTTTTGGATTCAGTTTTTATATTAAAGTCTATCTTCGGGATTACATAAAAAAATAAGAGTTAGGCGAACGGTGATCTCTCTCTTCCTCTCTACGGATGCAACCTTAAGTTGGAAAGCTTTCAACAGCATGATACTCAAATTGGAGGCCAACATGTAATGTGCTAAGTAATCCCTCAAACACGGATCTACTGTGAAGAGATGTTAAGATGTCGTGAATTGCTACAGCTAGAGAAGAGGCAAAGGGGTTTTGTCCACTACATGCATTTTCATGTAGACGTGGGTGTGTAGATTTTTGGTACCTACAAAGGTAGGCATTGACCAATAAAGACGATATTATAACCGGTGGTTCTGATCTCCGTGCACCTCTAGACCGATGAGTGGGGGGATCGAACATGACTTGAGAATATGAGGTAGTTTACAGTGTGATCAGAGAGAGAGAGAGAGAGAGAGAGAGAGAGAGAGAGAGAGAGAGAGAGAGAGAGAGATAAAAGACAGAGGATGCCAATAGAAGATTAAATTTATGTCCAGGTTATAAGGTTTTTACATTCATTATGAGTAGTGACAACGATGTGGGGCCGTCCAACCGAAACACCTATCTTTCAACAAGGATCTTATGTTCTTGTAATCAATACAAACATGATGTGTGACAGATAAGACGCGTTTCTTTGCAGCACGTTCGTAAATTTGGCGAGTTTAATCCATCTATTATAGATCGAGTTGTTGCCAATTTTAACTCATTGGACTCTAACACTGGCCAACAGGGAGCAATCTTGCAACCCAATAGACATATTAGCAGGTGCTTTGGTCAAGCCGCATACGTGAGGCCACAAGATATAGCCTCTGACAGCTCGGAGGATGATCATGTAGATCACATTCCCAACGAGGCTATGTTTGAGCCCGAGATCAATGAAATGATCGAAACGATCATGGATTCAGAAAGGCTTATCTATGATGATATGAAAAGTGAAGCCGATACGCCATTGTATGATGGAGCACGTGTGTCTAGATTGAAGGCGCTCCTAGTTCTTCTCAACATGCAGGCAAAGTTTGGATGGAGTGATACTAGCGTCATAGTGCTTTTTAGGCGATCTATTACAATGTGTTTACTTCAATAAAAAACTCTAGATGTATAATGATTTGATAGATTACTTACACAAGTGTACCCCATTTTTTTTGTTGTGTGGATTGCTCAAAGAGCACATACTACCAACCGATAATGTGATGCTAGATTCCAGAGAGGAAGCAAGAAAGATCTTGCAAAACTTAGGGATGGATTACAATTCGATTCATGCTTGTCCTAACGACTGCATTCTTTTCATATGGGAATACATAGACATGGAGAAGTGCCCGAAATGTGATTCCGAGAGATTTCGAGTAGATCTCCACGGACAAAAAATTTCACAAAACGTTTTGCAACATTTTCCTCTGTTTTCTCGCATCAAGAATTTCTTTGAATGTAATTCTATGGCCACCCTAGCATCATGGCACGAGGAGAATAGATCTTTGGATGGTGTGCTACGGATTCCTGCACATTCGGAGCCTAGAAACATATAGAGGATACAGGGTTGGATTTTTCTAGGGAAGCTAGAAATTTGGGCATAGGCCTGGCTATGGATGGCGTAAATCCATTTGGTTAGAAGCCAACATCTTACAGTGTATGGCCCGTTGTCATCGTCAACTACAACATCCCCCCGTGGTTGACTACCAAGAAGGGGCACCTGTTTCTAAGCTTGATTGGGTCGGGTCAGTATAAAGTGAAGAATATGGATGTGTATCTTCGTCCACTATTAGAAGAGCTACAGCAATTGTGGATTGGCATAGAAGTGGTGGATATGAGCCGAGACACAGGTTGATGAAATGCTTTGATCAGAGGCATTCTAATGTGGACCATGCATGACTATCCCAGACTAAGAGAATGCTCATGTGATTTATACTCAAACTCAAACACTATAAATCTTGTTTTTTTGCAAGCTTATCTATTGTCATGTGTATACATACAGGGCTTCAAACAAGCGGATATTGAGCATGTGTCACATGTGGACCTAGACTTAATGCACGTCGGGTGCCCTCACTGAAGAAGAAAATCTGCGAAGGTCATCAAGTGTATCTTCCAGAGAATCATGAGTTACGCGATGGTTTTTTGGGAAGAGAGCCACCAAGGATGTCTACACAAGCATGGTTAGAGCAGAAGGAGATGTGTGATGATGGTTTGTCCCCAGAGATGAAGAGACTCTCTCTATGGTATGAGTTACCATATTGGCCCAGACTCATGATCAATCACTTGCTCGATCCAATGCATATATTCAAGAATGTGGGTAATCTGTTGTGGGACCATTTGACCGGCAATAAAGATACTTTGGGAGCCAGAGTTGACCTTTGAAATGTGGATTATATGGAGCAATATTGGTCGCAAAGAGCACCCAATGGATCGATAAAACTACCTAAAGCGCCATGGATTCTGACAGGAGCCCAAGAACGCAAAGTGAAAGAGACCATTCAATCTTTGCGGACCCCACTGGCGTAGTGCACTCGCTCCGAACGTGTTTCACTAAAGAACGGAAGCTTATTGGTTTGAAGTCACATGACTCGCATAAAATGTATCAAGTATGTTTGAAGTGGAATATATCATAGTGGGAACTGTGTAATAAATTTGTGTGTGGACTTTAATATCATTGCTAGACGTGTTTTACAGTTTATTTTACCGGTGGCCATTGAGGGATGTTTGTCTCCTGACGTCCGTACCACAATCTACAATCTTGCAAAGTTGGTGCAATGGATTTCACAAAAGGAGATCAATGTAGACTCCATACCATTTTCCAAACTAAATGCTGCGGAGGTTGTGTGCATTTTTTAGAAACACTTTCCTACTACCATGCTAACCATTCATGTGCATCTTCTTGTTCACATAGTTGATGAGGTGGAAATAGTTGGCACAGTACATTCCATATGGATTTTTTTTTAAGAACGTTTCATGAAAACGCTCAAGGGATATGTAGTCAGAAGTCCGGAGCGTAGCATGGTAGAAGGTTGGCTGGTATTAGAGTCCCTCGTTTACATTGAAGAGTGGCTAGATGGATTTGATAAAGCCCGAGACACTCTATGGCAAACCATAAATGATGAGCGCATATCTGGGATTGTCATGTGTTATCTCGGTGTTGAGAAGAAGATGACGGAAGATCTAGAGGCTAAAATCAACCGATTTTGCATGCTTCACAATCCAATGATGCAAAAGTGGCTTTCACACTACAAGGATGCAAAGCAAGAGCAACAAAGGGCATGAATCTAGTGGAGACGGGGAAGACGAACACCGATCCGGCGGGTCTGGAGAGCCTACCAACATGCATGAGCTTAAGATGGTTGCACAACCAATTGAAAAGCACACAACAGTGCGGTGAAGAAGTGACTGAGTACTCTTGGGGTTGTGCAACCAACGTAAGTTTTCAATGTACGACTCGCGAATTTCTAGATGTTTGAACGGCCACTCATAATCTATGTTGGTTGTAGTATAAGTCATACACAACAGCATGGTGTAAAGGTCGACATTTTCGGGTGGAACGGATCGACAAAAAGCGTTATACACAAGATTGTGGAATCATGGCAAATTTGAACACTCTCTGATGCGGATCCTGTGTTGGCGGAACTCACTTCCTTCGGCATGCTATAAGAGATTTTGAGGATCAATTATAGAGGATTTTTTGTGGACTTGTTCGACGTGCAATGGTTCAAGATAAACATGGAGGGTCGCAACACTACTGTGCGTAGAGGAGAGACTGGTTCCTTGAGGTGGATTCAACTAAAAAATGGACCGACCTAAAAGACACTTTGGTACTACCCGAGCATTGTGAGCAAGTAAGTCTGTAAATATTTAACATCGAATTTTATAAGTTATGTGCTTGGAAGCACTCATGTAAGTTATGTGGCTCTGGCAGGTGATATTTCATCCTACAAAGTCTGCATCAAACTGGTGGTACGTCATAGAGGTAGCCCCTCGTAGTGCACAGATGTATAAGGGCTACCATGTGGCAAACAATCATAGTGGCATCAATGGAGGAGATCAGAGAGGATGCTCAGTCAGAAGCCGCTGAGGTGGTGCCAAACGAGCATCAAGCTGCTACTCTCTATGGGGTGCATGTAGAGGATCTACAAAATGAAACGAAGGACATCTCCCTAAACAGAGAGCTCTATATAGATATAGGGAGTTATGATGAGCTATGTGAGGATGAGAGAGAGATCTTTTAAAGCCATAAACATTATTTAAATAATTTTGCTCCATTTTATAATATATATTGTATTCACATGGCTTTTTGTCCATTCTTGTCTATATGCTATACTTGAGAAATTTAAATTGTGTTTAATTGTCATTGCTTCCACTCCAAGCCTAGCAGAGTGTAATATTATTCTCCATACCAATATTAAGATTAAATGTTCAATATTAAGATTAAATGTTCAATATTAAGATTAAATGTTTGTATGTTTAATGCAGGTATGGATGATGATGAATTTCTTTCTTCTTTGTCACCCCAGCAGAGGAGGTGGTACGAGGAGTGTTATCGCTCTGGAGCACCATCATGTTGTTCCACTCCTTCAGTGTCTCCCTCTGTTTTGGAGCATTCAGCGTGCTCCAAAGCTTCGGGGTCGACAAGACAATCTTCACACTCTTCTAGGCATCGACGCTCTAGTGGTGATGGTGGCGGTTGTTGTGGGGATGCCTCTGCTGATGACTCGACAAAGCCTCGTGTTTGACGAGGCTCCTTACCTTTCCCTTCTTTGTCTGCCCCCACACCAGCCACGGTGACTCCATCTATGCCAGGTTTTGTACGGCTATCGGCCGTTCCTGGCTACACACCACTGGCTACTCCTCCGGGAGTCACCCCAGTCAACACTCCTCGCTTCGGGACCCAGACTCTAGTGGAGACACCTGACGTCCGTACCCCCATCGAGACACCACTCGAGACCCCTGTCAAGACACCCAGGTTCACGCGTCACAGGTGAGAGGGCTTGCCGTACTTGGTCGACATCAGCAGCGGCATCATCTTGGATGAAAGAGGCAAGAAGGTGATCTCGCACATGCGCGGTCTTTGCTCTCAGGTGTTTCAACACTACATACTAAACACCTGGAGTGAAGTGACAAATGAATTAAAAGACAGAGTCATCAGATGCTGCATGACAAGTTCCCGTGTCAAATCGGGATGAGTGCTTCAATGAAGACCTGATGAATGTTTGAATGCGCGAATACTGCAAGCACAAGCGTTCTGAAGTTCAAAAAGCAATAAAGCATGGGTGGAACAAACCAGATTGGTTGGCCAAAGAAGATTGGAAGAATACGAAGCGAGCAATGCGCGAGAATCTTGACAAGTGGAAGAAACAAAAGGAGGTAGCAACAGCGCGAGTAGAGGTAGGGAGCTTGCACCACTTGGGAGCGGCAGGTGGGCATCATTTAAGGCCAATTTTGTAGGTGTTTTTGCATTGATCTTTAGGTTTGGTAGTTATGTCTATTTATATTTTTAAGTTCTAACATAATGTATTCTTTGTATGTTTTGAACAATGGTCGATGACAGGACATGAGCCCACACCGTATGAGCACGAGTATGCAGGCAAAAAGGGCTTAAACGCCCTGACGGACATTCTTAATTCTCATGGCGGCATGGTTAGTATTTCATTTTACTCTTTTATATTTGTTGTATGATAAGCTAAGAACACAGATTGTTTTGTAGTTCTATATTGAAAGTCTTATTGTTTTTTTCTGTAGAATCCAATAGATACGCCGCTTGGACATGATGAGACGTCTGATTAGACGATGTCAATCTAACCGTATACGTAGCTAGATAGGTTTCTTTTGTCATAGCATATATAATGAGATGACGTGTGTACGTCTTTTTTTATCTATTGAAAAATGATGTATTTGCAGAGCTTAACAATCAAGTGATTTTGCCTATGATGTGTATAATTGTCATTGATTTACTTTCGTCCAAGTACTAGTGTCAGTTTTGTATCTTTATTCTGCAAACAATACTATGCATGGTGGAGTTAATGGTTATATTGTCTTGTCACGGTGTCTACTTTGGGTCCATACCTTGCACTTTCTTTCAAAGGTGAATCTGTGCTTATCTTGGATTCATTTAGGTATACTTTATTCTGGAAACGTTCAATATGGTTGATGGGTGTGCCCTGCCACCCAAAATTTACTCTCGGGCGTCGCTATAAGAGTCTCTATATAAGGTTCTTCAACGTCGCTATAAATGTCGCTACAGAAGGACTGCAACCGTATAGGCATCGCTATAAGCCTCGCTATATAGCGACACGATGCCTATAGCGATGGTTATAACGACGTTCTCATAGAGACGCTTGTAGGAACGGTCTTAACGGCACTGGGGAGTCAAAAAACCCAATGTACTTCCGTCGTTAAAAGCGTCACAAGTGCACATAACCTCTTGTAGTGTGACCTATATATAATAGCTTTGTTCTCATCAATGGACTATGAGACGTCAAAGTAGTCATCAATCCTTTTGATCCAATGATCCATTACTTTGCCTAATTTCCTTTCCTCACTAGTCCTCACCACAGTGAAGTTACTGGGTTGGGACTTATGAAGCATCACATGGATGTCTCACTTAAGAAACTTTTAAGACACAAAAACTTCTACATGAGTGTGGCAAGAGATGCGGAGGCATTGTGACACATAATCTACACATAGAAGAGTCATAATTTACAATGATTAATGCAAGGTAGATGAAATAAAATTACTATAGTTGTTGTGTGTGTGGGGGGGGGGGGGGGGGGGGGGGGCGGCGTAATTGTTATGGATAGAATGACTGATCGGAATTGTCACATGAGTATTGTCTATGTGTGCACATGTATGGGATGATATAAGACATGCACATAGAACATGCTACGCCTCCTTATTGAGGCACATCCTCTTAGAGCACTCTCTCTGTAAAACTCTCTTTCTGTGTAGCACACTCTCTTTAGACAACTCTCTATTTTAGGAGAGGCTACTCTCTATTTTGTAGCATTTCTTACTCTATATAAACAAGGTCTCACATGGGTGCTATAGCCAAACGGTCTATGCTCCCATGAGGGGAGAGTAGCACCGCCCTTCTCTTGTGTTCATCTTCTCCGCTCCTTCTCTCTACTCATCCCTCTCATGCATTGCACTCCCCTCTAGAAGATGCATGCATCTACAACCTTCTCTCTCCTATATGCATGGCACCTCTAAGATGTATGCATGGCACCCTCTGTATGAGAGGCATGCATTGGATCATCATCAGATCACACATCTCCATGCGCATGTGCTCCCACTTATGCAACAATGGTATCACAACAGAATCTACGCTCTCTTCAACCTATGATGGCAAGGAAGACTTTTTGACTCCAAAAATAGAGTATTTTCATTTAGTAAAACCTACAATCGTCATAAATTTCTGATACAAACTTGGATTTTAGTGTTTTTGGAGTTGTTTTCAAGTGGTTTTGGGGTTCTAGAGCTGTTTGTTTTAACAAATCTACCAAGTTCTTGACATTATGTTTTCCATTGGATCTATAGTAATTCGATTTCAAGCATAAGGAGATAAGTGTTCTTTTATTTTGCAAATGAATATACTATAAATATTGATTAAATAATATTGGATTTAACAACGTCAATGTCTAGTACATATACTTCACTTGTATGTTGCTTAACATGATAGCTGACATAAAACAAATCTTACCTTGATTTTACAAAATATAGGTTTTTGGAGAAGAGTTCTTTCTATGCATCGTATGTATGTTTCTAAGAGAGTTTTTGTTATGATAGATGTATTAACACTAGTTTGGTAGCCTAACAAGAGATAAATGTGTCTTTTCAAGGTTTGGAAACAAATTTCTAACCTATGGAAAAAATTGAATAGCTTTGAAAATTCCTCACCATTTGATC
The DNA here is from genome assembly GCF_014529385.1 of Adiantum capillus-veneris. Lineage (NCBI taxonomy): Eukaryota > Viridiplantae > Streptophyta > Polypodiopsida > Polypodiales > Pteridaceae > Adiantum > Adiantum capillus-veneris. The sequence continues at coordinate 19,511,166 of NC_140939.1, read as the reverse complement.
ATGGTAAGCCTCCAAAGTTGTTGTATCATATCATTTCGCTCAAAATAGCAATTTATTGCAATCAATTGCATACTAAGTAGGCTAAATGTTTTTCTAAACCATATCGTAATTTTTCCCATAAACTTTAATGAGTTAGTGATCATACCATGTCGCTCTTGAAGCCTCACCAATTTTTTTGGGGGACAAAGAATAAGGTTCAAAAAAGTTGCATTTTCCCATTTTGCTAACATATCATCAAACTTCATATAACCATGCTCATTATTACTGCTAGGTCCATGTTATCTCATATCTCCATGGTCCCTTACACTCATAAGTATCCATGGGACACTTGAAAAGCATTAAAAAACTTTCACCATTGACAAAGTTGTGCATAACAAGGAAGTACTAAAACAACAAACATGTAAAAACTAGACTTCATGTTTTGGCCCTTTTAATCCCCTAGAGAAAGCTCATTATATAGGCATGTTTAGAGACCATGATTAGATATGTGATCATGCTCTTGGCTAACACTAGGTTGGTAATGGGACACTTATATGTTCTTGTGTTTTGCCGAGTGACCATTTTCTTTGTATTATTTGAGGAGTTCCAAAATGAAACTTTTAGTGTTATATATATATTTACAAAGTTGGCTTATGAGCTGAAATAACTTGACATCATTTTAGGCAACTAATTCTTCGTCTAACTTTGTTATTGCAAATCATTTCTCAACCTAAATTATGCAAAAAAACATGTGTTGTTTTTGGCTTTTTCAAAGAATTACAACTACAACACATGAAACCCCATCTTTGTGAGATATAGAGGCTAGAGAATTAGCCTTAGTAGTTCTCAACATGTTTTCATGCTTCTAAGGAGAATCAAATGGTTATTGTGAAATTTGTGACCTAAACAGAAGAATTTACTAATCCTATTGTTTGAAAAAATTTACACTTTTAAGATTTTTCTAGTGACTTTAATAAAATCGAGCAAAAAAATTTGATTGTGCAAGTGGGTTTCATAACATGAATCTATATAAGCATGGTTGAGGTTTTCAATTCAACAAGAATTAGAGTCATTCCACATTAATGAATTTAGTCTTCTTAGTGTTGCTAAGCTCAACAGTTAACTATGCAAAGTTTGATAGTGTATGTCTGAAATTTGAAAAGCACTTTGCGGCAACACTTCAATTGATTATTTCTACGATGGAGAAACATGCATGCAAATAGATCTTGCTAAGCAAGTCTGTCATCGTCATGTTTATAGCATTCCTCTAGTATCCATGGGATATTTATATGAATTTTTCTCTCTTTGATCATAACGAATAAATGTCACACATAAAGCTGACGTTGGACTCTTGAGTAGTTTCTTTTCTAATCTAATGATACGTTACAAACGATAAGTCTTCCAATTTTACCTTCTTGTAAAATAGATGAACTTTTTTTCCCCATTAGTCCTTTGTCATACATGGACAAATTCGTCCATATAGGCAATGTAAATTTTATGCACAAAGTTTTTTATTTAAGCAGTATATGGTTTAGTCTATACGTGCATATGCTTCGATCCAGGTAGCATTAGATTGATCACTATGTCTGCTTGACTTGATCATTGTAACTTGAGGATAGCGTGAATAATTTTTGTGACCAATGTTTGCCTTTTTCAAGGCATGATGCATACGTATATATTCTAAGTAATTTTTTATGAATTTATCCATGGGTAAAGAGAGAGTTTTGGGGTGATATTACAATATTGGAGTGTGATCAAGAGTATTTCTTTGGCGCATTTATATTGTCAAAAATGATTGCTTTTCATTTTATTGGATGATCACAAGTTCTTCAACTCCTGGCATTTTTTTAAACCATAACAAGGCGCGAGATGTATAATATTAAAGAGAGAGCAAAATTACAAAATATGTTGATATGTTGTAGTGGATTACATACATAAAGTCCTTATACCTAGAGTTTGAGAATAATATAATTAAAGATAGTCTAGTTGTAGAGATGGTAGTGAGAGCAAGGTATGAGAATGAAGACACTATGATTGTTGAAGATGATCATGTAGGCACAAAATTCTTTAGGGTAAAAATGTTTTCTTACCAAATGCACTTGATTCTTTTTTAGAGGATTTATATGGACATGATTGGATACGCATTGGCGTAAATGGGAGTATTTTACTAAGAGTCGTGCAAATCTTAGTGTCCATCTATTCCCATCTGTACGCATACCCTTCTTCTTAATAGATAAAAGAGTAAGAAGTTTTCTTACCATTTTCATAGCTGCTCCACCCACACATTCATGTCTCGTCTCATTCCTCACGCACATGCATGCTCTCATAGGCACAGTTATTTCTATTCATATCAAAGCACAAGTGTCTTGTAGAGCAATATTGAAGCTAGGTGAGAGGGAAAAAAAGCTATAGAAAATTTCGGATCATTTGTACAGCTATGGAAAAGGCTATAAAGGTGTTTCCAGTGCCTAGCCATGCCAATGACACTGATGTCACGCTTGCCTCTAGTGCACCTCTTGCATATATCTCTTGGGATGGCACACTTTCTTCAGGTTGGTTGCTAGATGATGATGCTTTTTTTTTGTGTCTCAATCATGTCATGAATGGCTCATCAGCTTTTGTAGTGGGAGACTTGGTTGTGTGCACCTCGCAAACGAGTCAACATATTACATTGATGGTGTAGGAGATGCTTGTATGGCATTGCTCAGTGGTGCATTGTATATGCTACGACATGTGCATTATGTTCCTGAACCGAGATAGAGTTTGATCTCAATCAATTAGTAGACATTGGATGTCCTATACTGATTAGATACCCAAGATTCACTCTAAGGACATCATGGATGGAGTGGTGATTGAGTTCAACGGACATGGAGATTTTTCATATGGGATCTTGGCTTCAAATCATGAGCGCTGATGTCCCTATTTTGGCAGATGTATGTATCTAACTTTTAGGTTTGAATTTTTTGTATGACAAAATGTAAAACAAGTCGTTTTCTTTACACACATCCTAGCTTATGAAATTGGCTTGTGCTAGCTTAACATGCCTTGAGCTTCCGTTTGAGCATGAAAGGTACATTAGAATGGATTAGACTGCTTGTTCAACTTGCCTCAAGCTGCCATTTGAGCACAAAAGATAAATTAAAATGCATTAGAATCACTACAATACGTTGCGCAAATATCGGTGCAGATATCAGCGAGACAATCTTTTTTTAATAAGTAAAATACGTTAGAATAAGCATCGTAATAAACGTCGGTATCGTAGCGTCGGTATAAATATCGATAAAAGCCACGAAATAAACGCACTTATAACCGTGAAGATACACGCAGTAATACCCGCGCTGGTATAAAAACATTTATCAGTGTCGGAGATTTATTATATACCGGTGATTCTTCCAAGGTCTATACCGACATGTATACCGCAGTCTGTTCCGACGACCAAACCTGCAAATTTTTTTTTGGACAGAGAGGGCTGGGAACTGATGTTGCATGTACTGCAGCAACAGAAAATAGCTTTCTCTACTCAAAGGAAGAGTGCACAAGCAACCGCACTCCACCTACAAGTTGACGCTAAAGAGCGGGTGTTTACAGATTAGAAAAACTGTAAAAAGAACAAATCCACAAAATCAAAAGCTTGATCATGAAAAGTTCTGAAAAGCATAACGTTGACTCTCAAACCATAGGTATAATGGCATAACCAGAACTAGAACCAAAATCTGATTGCCAAACCATCACTATCACATGATTACCATACCATCACTGGAAACCATAACCATAACTTGATTTTCAAACCCTAACCATTGTTGGGTATTCAAGCCCGGCTTCAGCTCATGTGTCATGCCCATGGGAATATGGATTTGTGGCATGCTAATAACATAAGTGCTTGGTGGAGATTGCATGAGTCAAGGAGTGATTGATATCACTTCACAAAAGTTATATATGTAAAGACATTTTAATGTAATAGGGTAGTAGCGTTATTTTTTATTTACAGTATCGAATTCTCTCTCTCTCTCTTTTTCTCGCTTCTGCTGCACCACCCCTGCACGCCATGGTTTCTTGCCAACAGCCTCCATAGCCCTGTTCCTAACACTGGTATCAGAGCCCTTGACGCTTGGCGGGAGTGGCCGCTTGTAGAAGGGGGCACCATCACGATGACTTGTAGAAAATCGACCCGGATTGCTCTCAATTGAATCGCCCTGGCTTGAGAAGCAAAACACGTCACTGCAATTCCTGCAAATTCAGTGATCTCAACTCGCTATGAAGCAAACCGCCAGTCGATTCCTGCAAATTTAGTGATCTCAACTCGCTACGAAGAAAACCGCCAGTCTGCCAGTCGCCCTGCAGAGCTCGCCATTGATGTTTTTTTCCGTGCTTTCACATTGATTAAATTTAAGTGGCCTTTTTGTCAGGACACCGGCAAGGCCGGACTAGACAAGGGCAAGGCCGGGCTAGGCAGTGTGGAAAGGGAGTCCAACTAGGGCAAAGGGCCAGGGGCATGCTATATAGTGGGTGTTTGAGTGGTGGACTCCTAGGTTCTAGTTCCCCTTGTCTAACATTGGTATCAAGAGCTTGGTTCTGTTTTGGGAAAGGCACAGCCGTGGAGGAGGGGAGCCACATAAACTTGCATGAGCAAGTTGCATGTCGGGGTCAAGGGACCGTGGAGCACCTCTCCTGTGAGGAGGACGACAAGCCAAAAATCCATGGGCAACCCCCCTTGCAAGGAGGAGCCACCGAGGTGGGACCTACACCAAACCCAACCCTTGCGAGCTCTACGGAATCCCGCTGCGCGGGGGAGTAGTTCTCGACCCAGGGCCGAAGCCCCTTGCGCACCACAGTGACCGCCATGGCCTCATCTCCTCTCTGGCGTGCTATTGTAAGCGGTCGTAGCCGCTAAGCTTGGTCTTTTTACATTGAACGAGCACCCAACCCCTTGGGGGTTAGTGGCCAAACCTTTTTTTTCAAGTACAAGGGACAGTACCCACAGTGGGGTACCCCCCTCCCTCGTGTGCAGATTCACCAAGGCTTGGCAAGGCACGGTATCTCGACACGACCGGAAAAAAACTTTGACACACCAATTCTTTGCGTATTACCGGCAGAAACTCGGAAATTTAACCAAAGCATTCTGACGGGAGTTCAAAGTACCATTATCTTTCAAAATCAATTAACGATTGCAAGCATAATTGATTCGACTACCAAGGAATTAAGGAATTCCCTCTATGGTGGACATTGCAGATCGATTTCCACCGGGATACTATCGATTTTGAGGAAATTAGCAAAGCTAATTACACTTTGCAAGTGCTCTCAATCTCAGGTATTTTTCTGACTATTCCTTGCACCGCACTGTGTTGCCATGGATTCAGATATCAATATGACTTTTGATTTTGAGCAAAGTATGCCTGATCCTGCCCCTGATGGCCCGCGGAACCTCTCAAGGAGAGTACCCGCGACACTACGGCAAGTGATGACACTTATGAATTGCTTGATATTCAAGAATTTTGTGCACTTCAGACACGCATGTCAGTCATGGATGAAAATTTTAAAGCTTTAAATGCAAATGCTACTAAACTATCCACATTAGTGATTCAATTAATGCAACAATAGTCCAAGGGTCCTGCTGACACGCACATGTATGAGCACGTTGCTACAAAAGGGAAAGGCACTTCTAATCCAGGGCAAGGCCCAACTGTTGATACTTTGCACACTCTCGGTGCAAAAGAGGTGGATGAGTTGTTGAAAAACACCAAACCACCGATTTTTAAAGGAGAAGACCGAGACCGCAATAAGATGTAGTGAATATCTTTCTCAGCAAGTGGGATGGAATTCACGCCTTACGGCGTACTCTGGACGCAGTCAGAGCTCTGCAAACGATCTTAATTCTGGAAGGCAAGGCCTACAAATGGTGGATGTCTCTCAAGGAGAAGAATATCATACCATAGAGTTGGGCGGCTTTTGAAGCTACGTTTAGCAAAGAATTTTTGCCTACAAATGAGGCAGATCGGAATTGGACGGCTTGGGACACGTGTTCCATGCGCCAATACCCATCATTGCTTGAATATATATCTCACTATCGGGATGTTATCCTCAAGTTGGAAGGCTTAGATAACTTTCAACAAGTACGGGGGTTTATACGAGGTCTGACACCAGAGCTTAAGAAGTACGTCAAGACCCAAGACCCTAAAACACTTGAGGAAGCCATAGTGAAAGCACATATTCATGATGATCCAGATAAAAAGAAAGCACATAATATTCATGTGCCTGCTAATACACATGGTAATACACGCACTTAGTATGGGCACAATAAAAGGAAATTTATAGTTGCCAATTCAGATGCATCTAAAAAACCCATGGGGTTCAGGGGTCCTCTCTCTCCTGAGGACTTTGATAAAGCTAAGAAAGAGAATTTATGCTTTCAATGTTTAGGAAGCGGTCATGGCAAAAATGATTGTCCCAAGGAGAAATATGCTGCTCATGGCAAGGATAAAGCAGTGAACACGGTGCAATTGCTACCTCTTGAGTCTTCCTCACGATTCTCTACAGTGGAAGTAACACACACAGAGGTGGTACATGAATGCTATCTCACAGCTTCCATGTGGCAACAAACCTTTGGACCACATGAATTAGTATGTATGCACGGATCTCTGCAAGGCCAGAAGGTACGCATCTTGGTAGATGACGGTGCTACTCACAATTTCATCAATTATGGATTGGTGAAAAAACTTAAATTGCCTCAAACTCCGAGTACCCACCACTACAAGGTAGCAATGATGAATAGACATGATACCAAAATCTGGGATACTCAATGCCCAGCTCTTCTGTTGGAAGTACAAGGTTACTCCACATGCTTGTATTTTCAGGTTATGAACATGGAAAGGGCAGACGTGGTTCTTGGTAGGGAGTGGTTGCATAGCCTAGGACCATCACTGAAGCGTAGCTATGAGCACAACAGCTTGATGTTTGAATCCCATGGCACACATGTGTTGTTGTTAGGAGAGAAGGATGTACCTTCATCACCATTGATTTGTATTGTTGAGCTTATGCAACTCGTTTCTGATAATGAAATAGATCAAGTTTTCTTGTGTTACTCACTGTCTCATTTTCTTTTTTAACATAGAATCTGTTGAACATTTCTCAACGCCGCATGCTTCTCTCTCATCTCTTCCACCAATGGCTAATTCTAAACAAGCAAACGTTGCTAGTGAGTTACAAAAATTATTAAAGGAATTTCAAGATGTTTTTCCTAATGATTTTTCACCAGCATTACCGCCGACACGATCGGTGCAACATAGTGTCAATGTGGCTGCAGGCTGTAAACCTATCAATAAACCGCCCTACCGTATGAGTTATTTTGAAGCTGCTAAGGTGGAAAGTTAGCTTGCTGACTACCTTAGCACAGGGTATATACAACCCAATTCTTCACCATGGACCTCTCCTATCCTATTAGTGAAGAAAAAAGACGGCAATATGCGCATGTGCGTAGACTACCGTGGCTTAAATGTTGTTACGGTTAAGAACAAATACCCATTGCCCCGAGTAGATGATTTGTTTGATAAACTCACTCATGCTCGCATTTTTACGAAAATCAACTTACAGTGAGGATATCACCAAGTCCGTATTCGACTTGCTGATATACCCAAAACTGCCTTCCGAACACGGTTTGGACACTACGAGTTCTTGGTGATGCCTTTTGGGTTAATCAATGCGCCTGCAACATTCATGACACTTATGGATAGTGTCTAGAATTCATACTTGGGAAAATTTGTCATCGTCTTCCTCAATGACATTCTAGTCTACATTGCTTCTGAAGAAGAACACTTACAACATCTTAGGCAGGTGTTCGACTTGTTACAAACAAACAAATTATATGCCAAGGAATCTAAGTGTGATTTTTTGAAAGAATAAATTCACTGTCTAGGGCATGTTATTTTAGCTAATGGGCTATATATGGATCAATCCAAAGTGGATACCATCCGGAAATGGCCTTCTCCTAAAACTCTGGAAGAGTTACAGATTTGTTGGGATTTGCAGGTTTTTACCAAAGGTTCGTTAAAAAATATGCTAATATTGTTGTTCCCATGACGGATCAACTAAAAGTCAAAGGCGAAGGTTTTCAATCAGGATCCGCTCAACAACATAGTTTTGATACGCTCAAGGATGCATTAGCTACAACTCCCATAGTAGCTATTATAGATCCTCTGAAACCATTCGTTTTGGAAATGGATGCCAGTGATCGTGCTATTGGAGTTGTCTTGTTACAAGACGGACGGCCAATTGCATTTTAAAGCAAGAAGCTTGATGCAGCTTAGCAGAACTACTCTGCTTATGAGCGCGAACTCTATGCAATAGTGTCTACCTTAAAAACATGGCGGCATTATTTGTATGGTGCTTAGTTTGAAATTGTGTTTGACCATGAAAGCATCAAATGGTTTACACAACAAATGGATGTGAAGGGTCAAAAAGCTAGGTGGGCCGAGATTCTTCACGAATATGATGCCAAGCTCAGGTATCGTAAAGGTCGATACAATGTGGTGGCTGACGCTCTAAGTCGTATGTCGGAGATCAATTCTCTCTTGTTCACGGAACTTCGTAAGTGAATTTTTGGATTCTCTCAAAGGCAAATATGAGCATGATGACGCATATTCCAAAGTGTGGATCCATGTTCAAATGAGGGATCCTTCTCACTTTAATGATGGTAGTGTAACGTTAACCTCCACACCTAGTTCTCCTCTATCAAATGATGAACTACAGTGATGGAAGCATTTTAACATCACAATGGGTACCTACTCCATAAGGGGAGAGATTGTGTACCGACAGACACCGACATCTTATGCTCTCATATGACGACAGTTTTACTGGCCAGGTTTACATGGCTTTGTTCAAGCTTACGTCTTGCATTGTCAAAAATGTCAAGTGAACAAAGCAGAGTGCCTGAAAGCAGGAGGACTCTTACATCCTTTGGAGATTTCCAATGGAAAATGGGAAAGCATCTCTATGGACATTATTGTGGGTTTACCAACCACTGTATGAGGTCATGACTCGGTATGGGTGGTCGTAGACCGGTTGACTAAACTATGTAAGTTTATTCCAACCAAATCAACGGTTAAGACACCAGAACTAGCCAAGTTATTTGTGGACAATCTATACAAATTGTATGGTTTGCCAAGTAGCATTGTCAGTGACCGTGATCCCAAGTTTAACAGTCACTTCTGGAGGGCTGTGTTTAAATGATTGGGTACACAGCTAAACCTCAGTACAGGCGATCATCTAGAAATAGATGGTCAAACTGAACGAGTTAATCAAGTGCTAGAGGATACGCTAAGAGCATACGTCAACAAAAAACAGTCAGACTGGGAAGAATACTTACCTATTCTCGAGTTTGCCTACAACACTCCTAAGCATGTCACAACTAGATTTAGTCCTTTCATGCTCATGTATGGGTTTCAACCTAGGTCACCTTGGGGTTGGCAACCGAAAATCTCCAATAGATTAAGGATTTTCTCCAAGACCACATGGATATGCTGAAACTCGCTCGTCAAAATGTCTGACAAGCAGAGGATCGGTATAAGAAGTATGCTGATGAGAAACATCGGCAAGTTACCTTCGAGGAAGGGGAGGAAGTATTTTTACGTATGCCAGAACATTCAGAAAGTCTAAAAACTGGGCCAACACCTAAACTATCTCCCTGATATTGTGGGCCATTTAAAATACTCAAGTGAGTAGGTGATCATGCCTACAAATTATTGCTACTTGCACATTCTCGTATTCATCCGGTGTTTCATGTAAGCCATTTACATTAAGCAGTCACATGGGCACGACAATGTCATTGACCAACAGATTTTGGTTGATTTCATTGAACCTCCTACCTTAGCGCATAAACCTGAACGTGTTCTCGATTATCATGAGTTGCCTACACGTCATCATGTATGTCAACAACAAGCCTTAATCAAGTGGAAAGACTGACCTGAGGAAGGTGCCACTTGGGAAAACATTAGTGTTCTTAAGAAGAAGTTTCCCACTTTTGTTTTTTGAGGATGAAAACTCTTCTTAAGGGGGGAGAAATGTCAGGACACCGGCAAGGCCGGACTAGACAAGGGCAAGGCCGGGCCAGGCAGTGCAGAAAGGAAGTCCAACTAGGGCAAAGAGCCAGGGGCCATGCTATATAGTGGGTGGTTGGGTGGTGGACTCCTAGGTTCTACTTCCCCTTGTCTAACACTTTCCTATTTTATGTCCTTGGCCTTAAGCAAGGGCCTATTCACCCTCGCAATTCCTACATTCGCAAGCTTATTTCATGCTTATATGCTTGGTGCTCAGTAGGCTTGCGATTTTGAGGGCGTTTTCACAAGCTCAAAAACAATAAATTTCTGTGAGAAGTATCTCAATATGCTCTCTAAGGTGCATACATAGACCGTTGGAGATGAAGACCATCTCTCTGAAGGTTCTGGTGCAATACTTAACACCACAATTTTATCATCAAGGTTCTGAAAGACCTTAACATGGCGCCGAAAGCCGACAAATATAATGGAGTCGGTTTCCACACTTGGCAGATCAAGGTAAAAGGCTATTTGATGCGAAAAAACCTATGGAAAGTGGTCAAGCCTCTCGCACCCGACGAAGCAGGCACTACAGCTGCAGTAACTCGAGCCCTCTCTGCGGAGCAACAAAGGAAAGACGAACAAGCTTTTGGTATCATTCTAACTTCCTTAGAAGATAACTTTATTCATTATTTGGATGATGTTGATTCTTCAAGTGTTGCCTGGATAGAGTTAGAGAAGCTTTTCGGTGCCAAAGCTAAGTATTTCAAAATGAGTTCAAAAATGGAATTATATTCTATTCGCATGGGTGAAGATGAAAACATTGCAGCTTTAGCTAATAGATTGAAGAGCATCAAAGCACATCTAGTTTATGTTGAAGCCCCTGTGCCAGATGAAGATCTTATAGCCGTTTTTTTGAATAGTCTACCGGCATAATTTTGTCAAATTGTCACTATTTTAAAGGATAAGGATCCTCTGCCTTCTTTGGATGGTATTGTTAACTCATCGCAGAAAGAAGAGAAACGAGTACCACGAATCAGCTCTTTCATACCAACTGCATATGTAGCTCGTGGCGCTTCAATTGCAAATTTAACCAGGTCTACTACAAGCACTAGACCTTGTGCAATATGTGGACGCAGCAATCATCAAACCAAGGATTGTTTTAGCAAAAATCCTTGCACCCATTGTGGACTAATCATCCTTCGGACAAATGCTTTAAGAAGAATAAGCGACAGATCAATATGGTTGAAAGTGATGAAGAGGATGCAACACCAATGCTTTTCGTAGAAAGTGATGTCATGTAGTTTGCTTTCCTTTAGTCTGTCTTTATGTTTCCTTTATGTCAGTTATTTCTCAATAATTGTATGGGTAATAGACATTTCCACAAAAATAAAGTGGTAAGACCACCCTTTGTTGTTTGGTCGAGTTCTGGTATATCTCACACTGATGGTTGTTTGACGGAAGTACACACACACCCCTATGCTATAGTCAAGGGGGGGACTTCTACTCATGGTTTCAAGTGATTGGACTTTGCCATGGTCTGTCTGTCTCAAGTCCATTGCCAGTGGTTTGGGCTTGAGGGGGGGATTGTTGGGTATTCAAGCCTGGCTTCAGCTCGTGTGTCATGCCCATGGGAATATGGATTTGTGGCATGCAGATAACATTAGTGCTTAGTGGAGATTGATATCACTTTACAAAAGTTATATATGTAAAGACATTTTAATGTAATAGGGTAGTAGTGTTATTTTTTATTTACAATATCGAATTCTCTCTCTCTCTCTCTCTCTCTCTCTCTCTCTCTCTCTCTCTCTCTCTCTCTCTTTCGCTTCTACTGCACCACACCTGCACACCATTGTTTCTTGCCAACAGCCTTCATAGCCCTGTTCCTAACAACCATACCATGATTTCCATACCATCATTGAAAATCATAACCATAACTTCATTGCCAAACCATGATCAAAACCTTTGTGCTATACCATAACCATAACCTATGTTCCATATCATAATTGCAAAACAAATCATAATCACAAACGGAATGCAAAACCATAAACATAAGCACTACAAAATTGTACATGCAAACAATCATTGAGTAAAACTGTATCAAGAAGATCACATCTACAAAAATGTATGAAGATGACTGAGTAAGACTGTATCAAGAAGACCGTCATGGTAATGCCTCCCAGTTCGACGTCCTCTCTCAGTTGGGTCAAAAGGGCCACAAGTCCATGCTTATACCCATACTTCTCCTCTTGGTGTGGCGGAAGGCGCTTCATGGCAACTTCCTACAAAATTATGGTTTCATCATGAGATAAATCTTCAAAATTCATATATATTTTCAACAATGCAAAGCATACGTATAATACTTATAAACTCATGTCGAAGTGTATCATAGCCTCCACTCCTAAGATGTGATGCTCCAGCATATTCCAAACGTGCTCTGGCTGCATCTCTCTGCTGCTAAAATCTATCTGGGTTGTCTTGTGTCTCTTGTGCAATCCCCGCCCACTCCTCTGCGTCCAACCATGCCGGCTTTGGACTGCCGACATTGTACCTGTCTCTCGTTGATAAACCACTTTTGGTATGTACAAAGTAGTGCGTATATGCATGGTCATATGTATAAAAATATGTAAATACGTGCATTTGGAAGCTTTTCAAAGTGGTTTCAAGTTCTAAAAAATATGCAACGTGTACACATTGTGAATAGTCAGGTTCGCGTGCCAGTAGTCGAGCACATGTACATGCCTGGATAGGATATCGGGGCCTTGGATGTGGTTCTTGGTAGCCTCTTTTGGCTCTAGAGAACGTGTTTGAGCTTTCTAGAATGTAAATAATGCAAGCGACAAGTGTGGGTACTCTCATCCCGCTCGAGAAGTTTGGCACATGCAGTAACTGTCTATTTACGGTGCCTGATCTACGGTGATGCGTGCACCGCCCTAGAAGTGGTCAAAAATAGAATGTGGGGATGTTTAAAAGTGATTTGGATATTAAGGATCAAGCATAAAAAATTTGGTAAATTTTGGAGTCCATTTGGGGTTTTTCCCACAAAAAATGCCCGCCAGGGGTCAAAACTGGCCAAAACTGGGTCAAAAAAGGTAAACAAATGACCAATATTGGTGTGAAAAGACTTCAATTTGCCACATCACTCACGGTTCCGTGAGTGTTCCAGCTAAGGGAGTGTTTTTGAGGTCAAGTCTTGGCACTTTCACCTCTCTGTGTGGGGAAGGAAGCAGGGTTCCTACAGGTGGTCTAGTCGCGTTCGCGTCCTATTTTCGAGTGTGTGGAGGAGTGAATGAGAGCTTTCTCTCTTCAATTTTGCACTTGGGAGAGTCTATGGAAGATATGAGGTTTCTATGGACATGTGTGTGCAAGGAATTGAGGGAAGAAGGTGCGGATTTCTGCAAGACTATGTGACCTTGTATTAGTGCCATTAGGGTTGGCGCTACTCCAAAGAGTCCAACAGAGTGGAGTTTGGTGAAGGCTTTGCAATGGTTTGTGAGAGGCGTTTCTTGGCTGGAGTTTTTGACTTTTTTCTGGTATTTCTTGTATATTTTGATCACCATCAAGTGTGATTTCAGGTGTTGATTGACTCGACTCACCTTGTAGTGTCTGCGGGCAGGCAAGGGCTTGTAGGTCGAGGTGTTTGGAGTTTGAATTGAGCTTGTGGGTAGTGTTTTTATTGAGCTCTTGAGTGGTGGTGTATGTGGGTTGGAATTTACGCAAATTCCTTGTGTGGTGTTGAGTTTTCTGGGTGTGTGAGTGTGCGCACGACGTCTTTTTCTCCATCATCCTTTGGCGATCCCGTTGGGGAGCGAAAATTTGCCGATTTTGTACCCAGGTGAAGCGGTTTTGCTATGAAGTTTGAGCCTCTTTGAAGAAAAGCAGTGGTTTAATTGAGATGCAAGACTTCAACTTTTGTATAATTACTCACGCAAGGGAGAAGCGCTTTCAAAGGGATGGCATATAGTCGGCCAATGTTCACAGGGAAGGAGGATGTGAAGGTCTAGATTGTGGACTTTGAGTGGCATACTCTTGGTATGCACATTGTGAATGATGAATCAAAGCTTCATGTATTTCCTCTTGTGCTCAAAGGAGAAGCTCGTGAGTGGTTGAAGGTTTAGAGGTAGACAAAAGGCAAACATGGGAGCAGGTGCAGCTGGCAATTTCTGACAAGTTTGGAAAGAAACTAACCGCAACAAAAGTGAAAACAAAATTGAGAGGTTTGCACCAAGATGTTCATGCTAACTTTAAAGAGTTTTTGCAACACTTCAAAGGACTATGGGTGTAATTGGAGCGATTTTTTTAAAGTGTGTTAGTTTATGGATTGTCTCCATCCAAGTGTAACGGATAAGGTCGATCAAGAGGAGCCTGCTACATTTGAAAGAGTTTTGGAAATTGCCAAGGCCAAGAGCAAGAAGATCAAGAGAAGGTGGGAGCAAGCCATGACACATACTCAGCCAGTTGTGGTGCAACCAATGGTCTCTGTGGCAACGGATGATAGAGTGGAGCGAGTGGTTCAACGTTTGAACCCCGTTATGGCCTCGGTTTTGCATGATCTTTCCGGTCAGTTGCAAGAATTAAGAATTAACATAATGAATAGGAACCAAAGAGAATAGCAGCCAGCTCGGAGAGGTAGGGGACGAAGGCTACAAGGTAGATGCTACAATTGTGATGAAGAGGGTCACTACGCCCCTGATTGTCCTGAACAACCAAAAGAGAGAGGAGGGATATACCCCTTATATGGATGCGACCGAGGGAGAATAGAAGAAAATTATCAAGCTCGGGCACTAGAAGCACCACCACCGCAACAACAACCGCAACCGTTGCCTGGAAATGGAGAAGGTAGAGCTATTAACATCATTACCCTTGAGCATCAAGATGTGGATGTTTTAACCAATAAGAGAGCTAGGCATGATAGGGAGAAAGAGACAAAAGAAGACAGGGAAACAAGAGCAAGGAAACTAAAGGCTAAGGTAGAGACAAACCAGAGAGTAGCAAGAGGTGGCGAAGAAGGAAAACTGGTCCAAAGGACTACCTCCTTGGCCAAGGTGTTCAAGACTATGATATTGTCGATGACATATGAAATCAAAAGGTAAATATATCTTTTGGTCAGTTGGTGGGGCTTTGAACTCTAAATCAAGGAGGCAGTGGAGCAAGTGTGTGAGTACGCGGCTTCCTTCTAAAAAGGAAAAGCATCAAAGCATGGTGTCATCCTTGAGGGTTGGTCGCCTAGTGGATATGGTGCCAATAGTTGAAGCTATGTTGGGAAAGAAGACGGAAGTGCAAGCATATGTGGATGGTGGTGCCCAGGTGTGTGTCATGACCGAGGCTATCATGAAAGAAGCAGGCATCAAGATGTTAGTGAATGCTTCAATCCGTATGAGGATGGCCAATCACAAAAAGGCAAGGTGTCTTGGAATAGCTCAAGATGTGAAGATAAAAGTCTTGGGATTGAGTGCTTGGTTGATTGCTATGTGATGCAAGTGGGTGAGAATGCTTATCCAATCATTTTAGGGAGGCCATGGCTTATAACCCTTGGTGCTAAGCAGGATTGGGGCACAGGCTTGATCACCATCCCCGACAAAGAGAAAGGAAGGACCATTATCTACAACATGAAGACACATGAGAGCCGTACACAGCCCCTATTGGAGATGCAAGATATAGAATCGACAGAAACTACATCATACGATAGTGATGCTTTGTCTACATCATCAGAAGAAAGTGTAGAGGAAGGATTGATGCAATTATGTCCTGATCTATTTGGGGTAAGTGTTGAAAAGGAAGCATCGATGCATGATTTGAAGGTCAAGGAGGAGAAGGATAGTCCAAAAGAAATTCTGAGAGCCTGCCAAAGTGAGCGCAAGGAGCGTGCTAGGAGAGGACTTGACAGGCAAAGAAAAGAAGGAGTATGAAGACATGTTCACAGAGTTTCCAAAGCTATTTGCCACTGAATATACAGAGTTGCAAGGAGCTAAAGGAGTCAAGCATAGAATCAATCTAAAATAAGGTGCCAAGCCAAAGGTTCAAAAGCTTAGGAGGTTGGGGGTCATTCATGAGAAGGCACTTCGTGAAGAGGTGACGAAGCTTTTGGAAACAGACTTCATCTTTCGAGTGGAGGAGTCCGAATGGGTCTCTCCAGTAGTTATTGTGCCCAAGAAGAATGGAAGATTTAGGATATGTGTCGATTTCAAACCTTTAAATGCTGCCACAAAAAGGAATCATTATCCACTACCCTTCCTAGATGAAATCCTCAATCAGGTTGCAGGTCATGAATGTTACTCAATCATGGATGGATTTTTTGGCTACTTTTAGATCTTGATAGCGATTGAAGATCAATTGAAGACGACCTTCATTACTCCTTGGGGTTATTTTGCATACAAAAGAATGCCTTTTGGGCTAGTTAATGAATATGCTATCTTCTAAGGATGGATGAATAGAGTGTTTGGTCCCTACTTGGGTAAGTTCATTCGCGTTTTCATGGATGACATTGGGTGTTATAGCTCAAGGGTCACACATTTGGAGAAGCTGAGGTTGAGTTTTGAAAGGCTTCAACAAGAGGGTGGGAAACTCAACCCAAATAAGTGCAAGTTTTCTCATGCCAGAGTCCATTTGCTAGGACATGTGGTTTCTTAAAATGGAATCGAAGCCGACCCAAATAAAGTTAAGGCTTTGTTGCTTATGGATCTGCCCACCAACACAAAGGATTTGGCATCATTTGTGCATAAGCTCAGGTACTTGTCACGTTTTTTTTGGATGCTATTTCAGTACGTGTATCCTCTCCAAAAATTGAGTCAAAGAGTTCAAGGGTTTGAGTGGAATAAAGACATGCAACAGGCTTTTGATGGTATCAAGGAGGTATTGTGTGCTTTACCAACAATGAGTCCTCCCGACTTGCAATCGATTTTCTATGTATCTATTAGTGTGGGATCAGTAGCTTTTGGGTCGGTTCTCTTACAAAAGCAAGGAAGGAACTTCAAGCTAGTTTATTTTGAGATCAAGATGATGAATGTAAGCGAGTTCTCCTACACGGAAATGGAACAGTGGGTATTTGCCTTGGTTCTTGCTTGTCGTAGGTTCAAAACCTATATGTTGCCCCAAAAGTTCTATGTGCTCACCACATCAAACCTTTTGCCGGATGTAGTACAACATTTGAATCCCAACAAACGCATATTAAAGTGGACTTTGGATCTTCAAGAGTATGAGTTTGAGTTTAAAGTGGATCATTCTATTAAAGCTCACTTGGCAGACATAGTGGTACATAAGGGAGGGGAGCTTCCATCTTACCCAAGGGTTGACAAGGATGATCATGAAGAGGAAGTAGATATTACAGATGCGTACACAATGATGTTTGATGGTGCATACAAAAAAGTTATTCATCATTAAGAACCCAAAAGGCGATGTAATCTTTTCTAGAGCTTACAATCTTGATGAAGCTGAAAGTAATAATGAGGCTGAGTATCTCACGCTTTTCCTTAGGTTGAAGCAGTGTGTTGAGTTTGGATTGAAGAGGGTCATTGCAAAAGGTGATGCGTTGCTAGTCATGAATCAATTGCTTGGTTTGTGGAATGTTAAGAAAGACAATTTGAAGAAGTGGTTCTATGGCATCAAGAAAATTTTGCATAAGTTTGAGAAGATACAACTTAAGCATGTTCCTCGTGATCAGAGTAAAGAAGCTGATGAGTTGTCTAGGGACAAGTTAGATGCCTTGGTAGCTCCTTTAAAGGTCAAGGAAGCCTTGTATGCAAGAAGGGAATTATTGCAAGATGTAGAATTATTTCTTGGGAAATGTCCAGAGGGCATGACAAAGGTTCGGCGTAAGAGAATAGTTGTAGAAGCAAGAAACTACACATTGGTAGGTGAGGATCTCATGCTTTATGGTAAGGATAGTATTTTGAGAAAAGTGTCGTACAAAGAAGAGATAGGATTGATTTTGGAGCACTGCCATGAAGAAACAGGCCATCAAGGCAAGGATCATGTTTTCTTTCGTATCTTGAGAGCAGGTTTCTGTTGGCCCTCTATAATGAGAGATGCTTATTTTTGGTGCAAGTCATGTCATGAATGCCAAGTGTTTGCAAATAGAAAGCTTTTGGTCGAGCGTCAAAAAGCTATAATGTCTTTTGATGCATTTTCAAAATGGGGAGTGGATGTTGTAGGTCCAATGCCAAGGACCAACAATGGCAAAAGGTATATCCTTGTGGCTGTGGACTATTTGACAAAATGGGTGGAGGCAAGAGCGGTAAAAGATGTAACAACAGGAACAGTGTCTCTTTTCTGTATGAACAGGTGTGTTGCAGGTTTGGAGCTCCTATGGTTATCATTTCTGATAGTGGACCAGGGTTTAGAGAAAAACTTGTAGTTGCTCTCATGGAGAAATTGAAAATTCAGCATAGGCATTCTTCTCCTTACTACCCATAATGCAATGGGTTGGTTGAGAACTGCAATGGTCAAATTGTGAAGATGCTATCAAATTATGCTAGAGAGAATCCTAAAGAGTGGGACTTGGACTTGGAAAAGTGTTTGTGGGCTTATAGAACTGCGTATAGAGTGTCAACACAATTTACACCATATGAACTTGTTTATGGAAAGGAAGCTCTTATGCCCATACAAGTGTAGTTGGATGCCTTGAAGTTGGTGTGCAGAATGCAAGGTTCACATAATGACAATCTGCAGGAAGGAATTATTTCTCTAGATTTTTTGCGAATGAATAGAGAGAAAGCCAGTGATTATTATCTTCAACAAGAAGAGACAAGCATGGAGAAAATGAATAAGAGGCTGTCAGAGAAATAGATCAAAGAGGGAGATATGGTGATGAAGTATGATTCTCGCTTCGATTGTACTTTTCAAAAGAAGTTGAGGGACAAATGGTTGGGTCCATACAGAAGCATGTATATCCTAATGGCACCTATGAGTTGGAAAAATTTTCAGAGGAATGTTTACGCTATAGAATAAATGGTTATAGGTTGAAGAATATTTTGCGAGGGATGTGGTTCCAGATGCAAATAGTCTCTTGGTTGAGCATAAATGCTCTACCTAGAGGGTGGGCAATGATGATAAACCACTTTTGGTATGTACAAAGTAATGCGTATATGCATGGTCATATGTATAAAAATATGTAAATACATGCATTTGGGAGCTTTGCAAAGTGGTTTCAAGTTCTAAAAAAGATGCAACGTGTACACATTGTGAATAGTCAGGTTTGCGTGCCAGCAGTCGAGCACATGTACATGCCTGGATAGGGTATCGGGGCCTTGAATATCTTTCTTGGTGGCCTCTTTTGGCTGTAGAATGTGTTTGAGCTTTCTAGAATGTAAATAATGCAAGGGGCAAGTGTGGGTACTCTCATCCCGCTCTAGAAGTTTGGGACATGCAGTAACTGTCTATTTACGGTGCCTGATCTGCGGTGATGCGTGCACCGCCCTAGAAGTGGTCAAAAATGGAATGTGGGGATGTCGAAAAGTGACTTGGGTAATAAGGATCAAGCGTGTAAAATTTGACAAATTTTGGAGTCGGTTTGGAGTTTTTCCCGCGAAAAATGCCCGTCGAGGGTCCAAACAGGCCAAAACTGGGTCAAAAATGGTCAAAAAATGACCAATATTGGTGTGAAAAGACTTCGATTTTCCACATCACTCAAGGTGCCGTGAGTGTTCTAGATGAGGGAGTGTTTTTGCGGCCAAGTCTTGGCACTTTCACCTCTCTGTGTGGGGAAGGAAGCGGGGTTCCTACAGGTGGTCTAGTGGCGTTTCGCGTCCTGTTTTCGAGTGTGTGGAGGAGTGAATGAAATCTTTCTCTCTTCAATTTTTCACTTGGGAGAGTCTATGGAATTTATGAGGTTTCCATGGACATGTGTGTGCAAGGAATTGAGGGAAGAAGGTGCAGCTTTCTGCAAGACTATGTGACCTTGTATTAGTGCCATTAGGCCCGTTGGCGCTACTCCAAAGAGTCCAACAGAGTGGAGTTTGGTGAGGCTTTGCAATGGTTTGTGAGAGGCCTTTTGTGGCTGGAGTTTTTGAGTTTTTTCTGGTTTCTCTTTTATATTTTGGTCACCATCAAGTGTGATTTCAAGTGTTGATTGACTCGACTCACCTTGTAGTGTCTGCGTTTAGGCAAGGGCTTGTAGGTCGAGGTGTGTGGAGTTTGAATAGAGCTTGTGGGTAGTGTTTTTATTGAGCTCTTAAGTGGTGGTGTGTGTGGGTTGGAATTTACGCAAATTCCTTGTGTGGTGTTGAGTTGTCTGGGTGTGTGAGTGTGCGCACGACGTCTTTTGCTCCATCATTGCCTCTGACCGATGGTGTGACATTGTGGCCTTCGCCACGCCCAAAATCTAGGCATTCGAGACTTCATCGTACCCCTCCGTCGGCCTATACTCTCTACAAATGGCCTCGACAATATAACTCTTTCTTTCATCCTTGAGATTATCTCAAACCTCAATCACATTGGGACCAAATTGAACCGTATAGAGCTGTTGAATCCTCTATCACATGGCCTTTCCGACCCTGTCCGCCACAACAACCCCATCACTGGTCTTCAACACCTTGCTAGGATCATGCTCTTGTGATCCCCAAGGTGTACGTGGTGTGTCAATCGCTGAGCTTTCTACTAAAGAGAGTGGGGGACGCTCTCTCGATGGTGTCGACGCATCGATAGAACCGCTACCACAGCAACCACCACCTCTTGAACGACGCCTACCTCGTCTCGAGGACAAACCACCTGTCGCTGTAGGGGACACACTAGTCCTAGGCATGGGGCGCACACTTGACTGAGGTGTGGGGCCGGTGGGTGTAGGGACCACACTAGTCCTAGGCGTAGGGTCGACTATAGTAGGTTAGAGGAACCTACTCCCCAAAGGTTTTGTGCCATCGCCATCTGCTCTGGTGTAAACTGTGTCAAAAAGAGACCCATCTGCTCGGGTGACATGCCGACCGAAGTGACAGGAAAACTAAAACTAGGAGAGTATGGCTCATTGTCATCAGCCATCGCTACAGATACACAAATAACACCCACAAAATACGCTAGTTTAAAGAAGAAACACTTAATCAATACAAATAACCACATAAATGTATCGCCAACTCAAATGAATAAATCTAGAGTGTATTGTAGACTAACTAAAAGAGTTTTACAAAAAAATTATTAGTTAATCTCTCGTCTTCTATGAGATCTGATGCACCAAAGATGTCTATCTCCATCTGTACTTCTGCATCTTCGTCATCACACCCTACTTCTTGGTCTCTCTTCGCATCAGCTTCAGTATTTGACACTTCATCTCTAGGTTCAAGCATATGCTCACCACTGACCTCTAGCTGAAAATCAAAACTTATATCATCCGTGGGCCCTGCACTTTGTTCATGAATCACCTCTTCAACCTCAATGTCCAATCCTTCACACACTTGCTTGCTCCGTGGAGCAACTTGAACAACATAGAGCCAGTGCGGTTTAGACAGATCATTTTTATCATTTTCTCTCCACAGTGGATCTAGTGTGAACATAACTTGTTCATGAAAGCTCCAGAAGTACGAATGTATCCCACGCATCTCTTCACACCCTCCTAGAGTTCACTTGAATCAATCCACTCTTGTCTTTGCGCACAGTTGCATTAGGGCCGTCGGTAATAACTTTGAACCACTTGACATCAAAGATAAAATTATCAAACTTTCTAAAGCTGATCTTCAAGATGTCTTGGATGTAGCCAAAGTGTGCAAGTTGGCTAGTCTCTATGTTCTCATCTCTGGCACTACTCCTACTTTCTTGGATGAAGATTGCCCTAACACCATTGTCAAAAGTGACCCTTTGTTCGTCGATCCATTGCACTCTGAATTTTTTCCCATGCGACCACAAAGCTCCATATTTGTGATGCTGCCGCCACAACATTGAAATAGACTTTAAGTTATTAAAGTAATGATCTCACGTGGAGCTTGAAAAGGAAGTTGTGAAAATATACATGCCAATTGCAAGCCCTTAACATCTCCTCTTCCTCTTTAGTAATCAACACTCCATTCCTCCTTGCCTCTGAAATTGTCGCATCTAACCACCACCCAGTTGGAAAGTCAAGCAATTTCTAAAGATGATTTGGAAAAGGAAGGTTTCTAGTAGAGCAGTTGCGCTTGAATTGCAGGTGATCTATTCCCCTTCATACCTCTCTAGCCACTTTGCATGATGTCTGAGTTGAGAAATCAAACTCTCATAACCTTTTCTCGCATTGTGATGTCCATCATTCTAACGATGCCTTGTTCTTGCGGCTCGTCTTGTCACCTTTGCATTGACCTTAGTAGTCCTCATTTGGGGCATCTTTGGATCAATTGAGACCAAAAATTCATTGATGAGGACAAGAAACTTCTGTACAAGCCATCCTTCAGCCATGCTACCCTCGGTGCGAGCCCTTTGACGAATGAACCCCTTTAAAGTCTTCATAAATCTTTCCAAGAAGAACATCCATCTACTATGGACTACCCCAGCAACAGCAACTTCATCGACCACATGCACAAGTACATGCATTTGGATGGTAAGAATGTTTGTTGGAAAGTACTTCTCCACCATGCACACTGCTTCAATAGCATTTTAGCGGGCTGCATCGATGTTGTCTTCTCTTATCTCTTTTGAACTAATCCAGCGTACCAACTCAGTGATTTTGTAGATTGTTCTTCTAATGTCATCTATCAAGCAATCCTTTATGGCAATTGGTAAGATAAAATGTAAAAATTTGTGCCGATCGTGAAACTTAATACCATTGATATTTGGCATCTCTCGTAAAATCCGTTTTCAAAAATCGCATGCACTCAGTGGGAGTCTTGAATGAAGATATAGTCTTCTTCACTTTTTGCTCTTTTGCATGACTCAAAACCCATGGTCTTTTTGGTATAGCAAACTTCCCATTGGGTTTTAGTCAATACCACATCTCTGGCATTTGATCCACAGCCTGCAGGTCATCTCTTTGGGCCTTGCTCTCCCTTTTACCAGTGATGGTTTTCCATATGATCTCCCCCACATTCTTGAAGATGTGCATTGGGTTGAGCAGATGATTAATAAGTAGGTCACTCCAGTACGGGAGTTCACGAAAAATAGAAAGTCTTTTCATTCCAGGTGGCACGAAATCTCCCCTCTCCAGTCACATGTTTTTCCAATTGCTCGCTTTCAGTGGATGCATGTCATGTTTGCATATGTTTGGTCCACGTAGCTCATGTCCTTCAGGAAAAAATCTACCATGCTCCTCGTAAACTGTCATGCTCAAATGCTCAAACCAACGGAAGCCAAGTCGAGGACCACATTTTGTGCATGCATGATTGGCCGAGTAACTCAAGGCTGAAACATCACAAAATTAAAATATAAAAGCGTTGGCATAGCCGGGAATAGCATGACATGTGTGAGGGTTTCAAAGGCACTTACCTGAGCACTCACCAAAGCTTGGCCAATCATGCATGGTCCACATGATAATGCCTTGCACATGTACATACCGTCGTCCAATTGGTTGGGACATATCAACCACATCGATACATGTCCACAAGATTTGGAGCTCCTCTATAAGTGGTGCTATATAGACGTCCATGTTCTTTGCTTTGTACTTTCATGGGACAATCAGTGACAACAATAGATCGCCCTTCTTGATAGCTAGCCATGGTGGAAGATTATGATTAACCAGACAAATAGGCCACGTGCTCCATGACGAACTCCATAATCCGAATGGGTTTACTCCGTCCATTGCTAGACCAAAGCAGATACATCGAGGCTCGTTTTTAAATATAGGCCAACTTTCCTGTATGTGCTTCCATGCACGAGAGTCAGCAGGTACCTGCATCACATCATCTGTTGATCTAGTATTTAAGTTCCATGTCATTAAAGCGGTGATGGACTTACACCTGAACATGCTCTTTGTTCTTGGAATGATAGGAAAGTGTCGAAGGACCTTTGCAGGGATAGATTTTCCTTGTGTGTCCTCTCTATACCTATTTGATCCACAATTGGGATATTGTTCCAAATTTGCATACTCATTGCAAAAAAGTATACAATCATTAGAACATGCATGTATTTTTTGATAATCGAGGTCCAAATTAGTAAAAGAAGCTTTGTAGCGGCTAGACGAGTAGGGGGCATATGATTCCCTTCTGGCAAGATTTGCTCATTGAGCAACCTATCATTACATGAACAAGTCAGCCCCTTGATCACATTATTGAACCATAATTTTCACTTTATCATGCTTAGGGTACAATGTATTAACATGAAAAGCTCTATGACTAAGGCATCGGACCACCTGTAGACAGACTGCAAATTAAGCATTGCCAACGCGGTACGGAGAACTGAGATTTTTGCACCATTGTAAAGTGGCATGCGCGCAAGAGTTTGCATCATCTTGCCCTCTTTACCTCGTTGCTATCATGCCGTCGACATGGATGGGATGACTGAGGTTGGTCCGCAGTGTTGCGTTGAATGTTGTCATCTTCTATGTCACTACAACAAAACAAGCTGTCATCGACGCATATATCGATGCCTCGCGTCGATATCTGCGTCGATATAGACGTCCCTGTGAACCTGTCGCTATTTGCGTCGATATCTGTGTGGAAAGGCTTCATTTGCGATGCAGATATCCACGTATATAGCGACGCAGATATCAACGACCATAATAGAAAAAAAAAATCTTGGGCAGAGGGTAGGTAGTCTGGCCTGTGCCCACTGAAAAGATGGACACAGCCACCACAGCCAGACTTCTTGCCCCCTGCCCAAGAAAGCGAGCAGCACCAAAATCAACCGTGCTCCCGCAGAAATTTCGGCAGAGTTCCCTTCGTTTTTACATAAACTTTTCAAAAAATATATCATGTATACACCTCCTACATGCTATCCATGTAGGATCTCACATGAGATTGAAGGCCAATGACCATAACGAACCATAACCATAACTTAAAAGCATAACCATAACTTAAAACCATAACCGACCAATATAACCACTTTGATCATAACCAGAAACAAAATTAACAATAACCATAAGCATAACTAGAAAGTAACATAACCATAAACACAACCTGAACCATAACTATATATGTCTATACAAGAATACGAGAAATAACCATGTCTATACAATGACAATGACAATAACCATGAGGGTCAGGAAAAGAATAACTGTCTAAACAATAATCATAACCATATATATATGTCTATACAAAAGGAGACACAGAAGCGTGTCTCTGTCTCACAAAGCATATATATGAAATCCGGTCCACTGATGACTAGGCGTCACAACCTGCACATAGGACAACTCACAAAATTAGTATTGATATTACTTCACATATACTTACTTAATTAAATCAACTCACACATATTTCTCACCTCAAGCGATCAGTGAGATTGTAAGACTGTCCAGTCTACGGGCTCTCCTGAAGCATCAATATCATTCAATACTTTGTAGATACCTCTGCGATATCCATCTGACTCCTCCTGACGTGTCGGGACTCGATGCATCGCAAGATTCTGCGTTTATACAAAAATCAGAGTAATAAGAATACATGATTCATTGCGTTTTAAAAAACGCCATAGTTAAGATTGGATTAGAAACTCGCAAACTCATAGCAAAAGGTATCGAAGCCTCTGCTGCCAAGATGAGATGTCTCCCTGGTCGTCTGTCGTATCTGCGCGGCCACACACTGCTGTCTGAACCGCGTGGCCGCTGTCCGCTCATCCTCCCTGATCTGCAGCCACGTCTCGTGTGGGATGCCCGAAGGCTTCGGCGAGCCGGTCCTGAAAGCCTTCCGAGCGTGCACGAGCATGCAATATTTTCCTCCATGTTAGTTGATGACGTTGCCATCTACAGTGATTATGAATGTTGTTTTAATATATATACTCCTCACAATGTAAACTACCTCGCATTCTCTAGCCTTGCCCAATCTCCGTACACCTCGGTCCAGAGGTGTACGGTGATCAGGACCACCGGGTCAAAATCTCGTCTTTATTGGTCAAATCCTATATGGGTAGACACATACGTACACTCCCAGGTGTACATGGCAATGCATGTAGCGGGCAAAACCCCTTTGTCTCTTTTAGTTCCATAGTTTCTTCAACATCCAACGGCTATCCATTTCTTCTATCCGTTTGACCTATGGCTTGCCATACGCGCTCTTGACATTGCTTTAAGACTATCTAATGGACTACGGATGGTTTCGGTAGGCATAGAAGCCATTTTCGAAGTCCGTTTACGTTTTTCCGTAGAAAAACGCAACTGGATTTGACCTACGGCTTGTGTATTTGGCGTTTCTTCTATCCGTTTGACCTACGGCTTGCCATACACGCTCTTGACATTGCTTCAAGACTACTAAATGAACTACGGATGGTTTCAGTAGGCATAGAAGCCATTTCCGTAGTCTGTTTGCGTTTTTTCGTAGAAAAACGCAACCGGATTTGACCTACGGCTTGTGTATTTGGCGTTTCTTCTATCCGTTTGACCTACGGCTTGCCATACGCACTCTTGACATTCCTCTAAGACTACCTAATGGACTACGGATGGTTTCGATAGGCGTAGAATCAGTTTCCGAAGTCCGTCTGCGTTTTTCTATAGAAAAACGCAATTGGATTTGACCTACGGCTTGTGTATTTGGCGTTTCTTCTATCCGTTTGACATACGGCTTTCCATACGCACTCTTGACATTGCTTTAAGACTACTTAATGGACTATGGATGGTTTCAGTAAGCATAGAAGTCATTTTCGAAATCCATTTGCGTTTTTCCGTAGAAAAACGCAACCGGATTTGACCTACGATTTGTGTATTTGGCGTTAATTCAAACCCATTGACCTACGGCTTTCCATACACATTCTTGATATTGCTTTAAGACTACTAAATGAACTACGGATGGTTTCGGTAGGCATAGAAGCCATTTCCGAAGTCCGTTTGCGTTTTTTCGTAAAAAAACGCAACCAGATTTGACCTACGGCTTCTGTATTTGGCGTTTCTTCTATCCCTTTGACCTAAGGCTTTCCATACGCGCTCTTGACATTGCTTTAAGACTACTAAATGAACTACGGATGGTTTTGGTAGGCATAGAAGCCATTTCCGAAGTCCGTTTGCGTTTTTCCGTAGAAAAACGCAATCGGCTTTGACCTACAGCTTGTGTATTTGGCGTTTCTTCTATCCATTTGACCTACGGCTTGCCATACACGCTCTTGACATTGATTTAAGACTACTAAATGAACTATGGATGGTTTCGGTAGGCATAGAAGCCATTTCCGAAGTTCGTTTGCATTTTTCGTAGAAAAACGCAACCAGATTTGACCTACGGCTTGTGTATTTTATGTTTCTTCTGTTCGTTTAGCCTACGGCTTGCCATACACGGTCTTGACATTGCCTTAAGACTACTTAATGGACTACGGATTGTTTCGGTAGGCGTAGAATCAGTTTCCGAAGTCCGTCCACGTTTTTCCGTAGAAAAACGCAATCGAATTTGACTTACGGCTTGTGTATTTGGCGTTTCTTCTATCCGTTTGACTTACAGCTTACCATACGCGCTCTTGACATTGTCTAAAGACTACCTAATGGACTACGGATGGTTTCGGTAGGCATAGAATCAGTTTTCGAAGACTGTTTGCGTTTTTTCGTAGAAAAAACGCAGCCGGATTTGACCTACGGCTTTTGTATTTGACGTTTCTTCTGACCGTTTGACCTATGGCTTTCCATACACACTCTTGACATTGCCTTAAGACTACCTAATGGACTACGGATGGTTTCGGTAGGCATAGAAGCCATTTCCGAAGTCCATTTGCGTTTTTCCATAGAAAAACGCAACTGGATTTGACCTACGACGTAGAAGCCCTTTATGAAGTCCGTTTGCGTTTTTCCGTAGAAAAACCCAATAGGACTTCAAAAACGGCTTTTATTTTGGGCGTTTCTTCTATCCGTTTGATCTACGGCTTGTTATATGCCCCCGCCCAACCTTTTTTGAGGAGGAAGCTTGTCACTAAGAGCAACGACGGCGCTATTGTTGTTCCCTAGAGGACTTTCATGTGTGAAGGTGAGAGTTGAGCTTCGAATGTATTTTGAGCTGGTCAAATGAAGTCATAGGCTGCATCAGACGATCCAGGTACTTTGGCTCGATTGATGAGATCCGCCAATGACAGATGCTGGATCTCCTATGATCTACCTATCCCAGCTAGCTATTTTAGCCGTTTAGTCCACACCCAGCAGTTTAGGATTCCATAATATTTTATTTTGTCATTTTGTCATCTTTTTACTCTGACTTTGTATCAGATCCACCACATTGTAATTTTCTTGTCTCATAGGTCACTTTGGCCTTTCGAAGACGTTAATATAACATTTCATTTCATTTCTCTCTTTAATTTTTCTGTCTTTAATTTTAATTTCCTACACGCATACATTAATTCTCTCTCTCTCTCTCTCTCTCTCTCTCTCTCTCTCTCTCTCTCTCTCTCTCTCTCTTTTCTACACACACACACACACACTTCTCTCTCTCTCTCTCTCTCTCTCTCTCTCTCTCTCTCTCTCTCTCTCTCTCTCTCTCTCTCTCTCTCTTTTCTACACACACACACCGCTCTCTCTCTCTCTCTCTTTCCTACACACACACACGCACACACGATGTAGAGAGAGAGAGAGGGGGGTTGGGGGGGGGAGAGTGACATAATACCTACGCAGCAGGTTTTGGCCACGATTTGAGCAGGCGAAAATGGCGCCTACGCACGCGGGTTTCCCTATTTTCCCCCAAATTTTTTGGCGTCGCAATGAGCGCCGATATACAAGTGGGTGACTGTGTCGATATAAACGTGGCAAATAAAGCCTTCCCACGCGTATAGCGACGTTCTTTGCGATGCGGATAAAAACAACTATATCGACGTGCTCTAATTCCATCGATATATGCGTGGAAAGGCATGGCCGTCGATATATGATGCGTCGATATCTTCATGTTATGTTGTAGTGTGTTTTGAATGATGGGATCCATGTCAAAGAACACGTCTAACATCTGCTCCATCTCTACTTCTTGAAATGCCACATCAGGTATTGGTTGGTAGGATTCAGTCAATGGTTGTTCGTTTAAAAATCTTCTTCTCTGGGATGAAGTTGGAGAAATATCTACTTGTGGAGTTTGATCTATTTTCTCTGGACCATGAGATCGATAACGCATGTCTTGTAGTTGCTCTATCGGAAAAAGACTGTGATTGCGTATGTCTTGGTCGCAGATTTTTTGTTTTTGAAAGATCTGATGCTTGCAATGCGCACAAGGAAACTCCGTCCTATCGTCCATACTTTATCTGCCAATGATGCAATAAATAATTAAAACACTCTAGTTGTTATAACTACACACTACTAACTACATGATAACCTCACATTCTCTAACCAGGTCCGATCCTCGCACATCTCAGTCTAGAGGTACACGGAGATTAGGACCACAGGGTAATAATCTCGTCTTTATTGGTCAATGACTATATATTAAGGATGTTTAAGTCTGTGTGCGCTTTTGAAGTCCGATTGCGTTATTTTACTTCGTTTATCAATTTGCGTTTGCATTTTGAAGTACACATGGCTCTTTTGAAGTCTGATTGCATTTTTTGAACAACCTCGCATTCTCTAGCCAGGTCCAATCCCCGCACACCTTAGTCTAGAGGTGCATGGAGATTAGGACCACAGGGTAATAATCTCGTCTTTACTGGTCAATGACTATATATTAAGGCTGTTGAAGTCTGTGTGCGCTTTTGAAGTCTAATTGCGTTATTTTACTTCATTTATCAATTTTTGTTTGCATTTTTAAGTACACAAGGCGTTTTTGAAGTCTGACTGTGTTTTTCCAACTATTTGTGCCGCTAGCTCTAACAACCTCGCATTCTCTAGCCATGCCCGATCCTCGCACACCTTGATCTAGAGGTGCACGGAGATTATATAGGTCTAGGACCACATGGTCAATGACTATATATTAGTGTTTTTGAAGTCTGTGTACACTTTTGAAGTCCAATTGCGCTAGCGTTTTTCAAACCTATAACCTAAACCTAACCTATAACCCATAATCTAACCTAACCTAGCCTAACCTAACTTAACCTACAACCAAATTAAACCTAACCTATAACCTCACTTTTTGTCACTAGATCTAACATAACTTACAATCTAACCTAACCTATAACATAAACATAACCTAACCTAACATAACCCAGAACCTATAACCTATAACCTAACCTATACCCTTAACCTACCCTAATCGAAGTCCGTTTGCATTTTTAGAAGTACACGAGTCATCTGCAAACTCCGCTTGCATTTTTTCTACTATTAATTTGTTGCTACCTCTAATCTAACAGATAACCTAAACCTAATATAACCTAATAGTACCCTAAACCTAAACTACAATATAAACCTGATCTATAACCTAACCTAACCGAAGTCCCTTGCGGTTTTTGAAGTACACTAGTCATCTTAGAAATCCGTTTGCATTTTTTCTACTAATAATTTGTCGCTATCTCTAACTTAACATATAATCTAGCTTAACTTGTAACCTAAACCTAAACCTAACCTATAATCTAACCTAACCTATAATCTTATCTAAATCTCACCTATAACCTAACCTAATCGAAGTTTGTTTTCATTTTTTGAAGTACACCAGTCATCTTTGAAGTCCGTTTACATGCATTTTTTCTACTATTAAATTGTCACTAGCTCTAACGTAACATAACCTATAACTTACCTAACCCAAACCTAACATAATCAAAATTTGTTTGTGTTTTTTCTGCTATTTGTGGCTAGCTCTAACCTAACATATAACCGACACAGTCTTGCATGGTGAATGGTGTGTATAATTATAATCTAACCATTCCTGTCAAGGTGTTATCTTAAATAGATCTTCCTTTGATGAAACCTTGTTGGTGAGGAGTGATATCCTTATCCAGATCAGTGAGAGAGATTCTTAGGGCAATTGACTTGGCAATAATTTTGTAAGCTACTAACATCATGGTTATGGGCCACCAATGTTTCATCCAGCATAACCATTTACGTATATACAACCTATAATTTAACCTAATCTTTTACGTATATACAACCTATAACCTAACGTGTTGCCTAAACCTAACCTATAATCTAACTAACATAGCCTATAGCCTATAACCTATAACTTAAACCTAACCTATAACCTAATCTATAAGCTAATCTAACTTAAATAACATCATATAACCTAACCTCACTACAAGAGGTACTTCACATTAGCGACGCTCGCAGTGCGATGCTCAAAAGTGAAAATCCACGACGTCGCTATGAGCGTCGCTATTCTATTTGTTGCATAGCGACGCCGACAGGGGTAAAAAATAAACCGAGAGCGCCAGAAACTCAGATCTCAGATCTGAGTTTTCAGCGCTCAAGCAAAAGAATTAACCCGCGCTCTCCCTCTCCTCTCTCTCTTTCTCCCCTCCCCCCTCCCCACACACACACACACACACACACACACACACACACACACACATGAGGAGAGGAAGGGGATCCAGGTATGCTCCTTCCCTCTCCTCTCTCTCATGTTCCCTTCCCCTCTTTCTCTCTCTCTCTCTCTCCCTCTCTCTCTCTCTCACACACACATTGTGTCTTTGGGAGAGAGAGAGAGAGAGAGAGAGAGAGAGAGAGAGAGTAAGAGAGAGAATGATATATATATATATATATATATATATATATATATATATATATATATAACAAAGAGAGAGAGAGAGGAGAAAACAAAGAAAAGAGAAAGAGGGAGAAAGAGAGAGAGAATAAAAAACCAAGAGAGAGAGAGAGGGGGGGAGAAGACGAAAGAGAGAGGTAAGGGGAGAAAAAAAAGAGAGAGAAATTAGGTTAAGATTTAAATTAGATTTAAGATTAGGTTAAATTACATTTAGATTTATGTTTATGTTGAGTTTAAGATTATGTTAGATTTAAAATTAGGGCAAGATTTTAGATTAGCTAGCTATGTTAGATTTAAGTTAGATTACATTTAGGTTTAGGTTAGCTTTAAGATTAGATTAGATTTAGATTTATTTTGAGTTTAAGATTAGATTAGATCTAGATTTATGTTCGATTTATGTTCGATTTAAGTTTAGATTAGATTTAGGTTAGGTTTTAGTGCATGTCAATGAAGGCGCGCTTTGTCCAAAGAGCAAACACTAGTTACACAACAATATGTATATTCCCATCAGAATCTGACACCTATTAACTCACACACTAACCATATTCAATTAGCCACAAATCACCACATGTTCAATTAGGTTAAATTTAAGATTATATTTTGGATTGAGTTTTTATATTAGAGTCTACCTTTGAGATTACAGTAAAAAAATTAGAGTTAGGCAAACGGTGATCCCTCTCTTCCTCTCTATAGATGCGACCTTAAGTTGGAAAGCTTTCAACGACATGATACTCAAATTGGAGGCCAACATGTAATGTGCTAGGTAATCCCTTGAACAAAGAACTGTTGTGAAGAGATGTTAAGATGTTGTGAATTGCTACAGCTAGAGAAGAGGCAAAGGGATTTTGTTCACTATATGCACTATCATGTAGACTTCTTGTACCCACAAATATAGGCATTGACTAATAAAGACAAGATTATAACCCGGTGGTTCTGATCTTCGTGTACCTCTAGACAGAGGTGTGTGGGGATTGGACATGACTAGAGAATGTGAGGTAGCTTACAGTGTGAACAGAGAGAGAGAGAGAGAGAGAGAGAGAGAGAGAGAGAGAGAGAGACGGAGGATGCCAATAGAAGATTAAATTTATGTCCAAGTTATAAGGTTTTTATCTTCATTATGAGTAGTGATGAGGATTTGGGGCCATCCAACCGAAACACCTATCTCTCAACAAGGATCTTATGTCCTTGTAATCAATGCAAGCATGATGTGCGATGGACAAGATGCATTTCTTTGCAGTACGTTCCCAAATTTGGCGAGTTTGATCCATCTATTATAGATCGATTTGTTGCCAATTATAACTCGTCGGACTCTGACGTTGGCCAACAGGCAGCAATCTTGTAACCCAATAGACGTGTTTGCAGGTGCTTTGGTCAAGCAGCATACGTGAGGCCACATGATGTAGCCTCTGACAACTCGGAAGATGATCATGTAGACCACATTCCCAACGAGGCAATGTTTGAGCCCCAGATTGATGAAATGATCGAGATGATCATGGATTCAGAAAAGCTTATCTATAATGATATGAAAAGTGAAGCCGATACGATACGCCATTGTATGATGGAGCACGTGTATCTAGATTGAAGGTGCTCCTGGTTCTTCTCAACATGCAGGCAAAGTTTGGATGGAGTGACACTAGTGTCACGGTACTTTTCAGGTGATCTATTACGTACAATGTGTCTACTCTAATAAAAAAACTCTAGATGTATAATGATCTGATAGATTACTTACACAAGTATACATGTTGTATTGCTGTATAATATAATAGAGCCCGGATGGGGACGTGATACTCTGCGTCCCTCGCGAGAAGCAGCCCGCATTCGACCACCCCCTCCTGCAAAACCATACTCTCCAGGTACATAAACATACCGCCGTGAGCAGCTAGATGAGAGAGAGAGTAGTTTTGGAAGATCGTGTTGCTTATCCTGACAAGCATGCATATTGAGCTTGTAAACCATGCACACACACATATATATATATATATATATATATATATATATATATATATATATATAGAGAGAGAGAGAGAGAGAGAGAGAGAGAGAGAGAGAGAGAGAGAGAGAGAGTAGTTTTGGAAAATTGCGTTGCTTATCGGTTGCTTATCGTGACAAAGAGTTAGGGGCTATAGCCCAAGCATGCATATTGAGCATGTAAACCATGGAAGAGAGAGAGAGAGAGAGAGAGAGAGAGAGAGAGAGTAATTTTGGACGATTGTGTTGCTTACCCTGAGCAGGAGTTAGGGGCTATAGCTCAAGCATGCATATTGAGCTTGTAAACCATGGAATATATAAATACATATGTAGAGAGAGAGAGGGGGAGAGAGAGAGAGAGAGTAGTTTTAGCTCTCAAGAATTGTAAGACTTTGAAGCTCAAACTTGTTAACTTTTATTGTGTAGGAATCCCCAAGCTATGTACCTAAGGAGATTGAAGAGCATGTGCTTGCTACCAAACCTTGTCCACCACATGACTCAGTGCCCTCTACTAATTTGTCTAGTAGCCTTTCCATGACTCAACTTTGGCATCAGAATGGACGATGTCCTCAGAATACCGTCCCCATACGAAGGCCTTCCACCTCTGACCTCCTTGCACCACACCTTGCAAGACAATATCGGCGCGATCCAAACTCCACAAAAAGTATGCTTGATATTAAAGTTCCTGTGGGCCATGAGGTGAATTCTTTTTTCAAGTAGGACCTATCACAAGAAGTTTTAGAAAAATTATCACAATAATTCCCACATTGTGTCTTACCTCAACATCATGAATTTCTATGAGGGAGGCACTGCATACCTAGCTAGGTACAATTGGGGGCAGGGGACCGCCAGCCCGGTGGGGGGCCCGGCGGTCCCCTTCCCCCAATCGTACCTAGCTAGGTATGCGGTGCCTCTTGAGCAGAAGCTCATGATGTTATGCATGGTATGAAAAACACTGAAAAAGACTCCGTTTTCTTACATGAGAATATTTATAAATCTTCTTGTATATAGGAGTCAAGTTTATGCTAACATGAGACAAAACCTCTTGGTGGTCCCCTTGTGAGCAATTATAGATTATACTAATTTCACTACCTAAGCCTTCAAGGCTTGCATGTCTTCTTATAGTCTCTCTAGTGAGGCAGACAATGTCTCTCAACCCAAAATGCTTTGTTTTATCTGCAGTATGTTATAGGACAAATTGCACGTGATCAAATATATGGAGCTTATGGAGTGTTCAATGCGTGGAATCCCACAGTCGCAATCTCTCGCGAAATGAGCATCACACAACTTTGGGTTGCTAATGGAAGATATAGTGGAACCTTCTTAGACACGATTGAAGCAGGTTGGACGGTGAGTTTATTAGAATTTGTGGCCGAATGTAGAAATTTATAACTAGATTTTATTATTTGTATTTTTGCTTTTATGAAATCTCATGTGAGCATGATCAATGAATGTAGGTGGAGCCACAAGCTTATGGAGATAGCAACACACGTTTCTTTATATATTGGACAGTATGTAGATATTGATGTGCCTTTAATTTATGTGCATAATTTGTGCCCTAGTATGTTCTTACGATTTTGGAACGATTTGTTTAACGCGAATCTGGAGAGATGCCCTCTAGTATGTTTTAATGATACTCAGCTATGTTTTGATGAGTTTCAGAATGATTTCTACCAGTCAAGTGGCTGTCTTGACCTACGATGCCCAGGCTTTGTACACGTCTCCAGTGACATGCTTTTGGGAGGAACCATTGCACCAGTTTCTAGTTATGGAGGACCACAATTTGAAGTGCAACCAATCTTAGTATGGAAGGTATCTACATGCCTATAATAGCACCTCAATGTAACAAACCACAGGCCATGCAATCACAAAAATGATTTCAAGATTGTTGTTTGGAGGGTTGCATAGAAATGCATGTAATAGCTATTTCTAAAAAAGGAGGTTAGTTTTTACAACAATTTCCATTAAAGGAATGTGCATGTACGCCCACGTGCACAAGCATCGGCCACTCAATCACTCACATAGGCACAAGCATATTGCACACACACATAGAGAGAGAGAGAGAGAGAGAGACGTGTCATCGCTCTCTCTTTCTCTCTCACACACACACGCATTGTATGCATACACATACAAATACACATATCCCAAAGAAATACTGATTTTAGATCCATTTTTGTAGCAGCCCTTTTGATGAGGGATCAAAACTAGGACACTCATCAAAACTAGGGCTCTACTTCTCTATTAGAATTATCATTAGCTATCTTTTTCTTCCATATTTTGTCATCCTCCAAGTAACATGGAAATTTTTTTTTTTGTAGGACAAACTCATGGGAAATTGGTGGCTACGGGTTGGGAGCACTAACGTCGGTTATTGGCCAGCGATCTTGTTCAAAAATGGTCTACAAGAAAAGGCCGCAAAGGCTCAATGGGGAGGAGAGATAACAAATTTCATCAGTGAGGGCCTACATACAACCACTCAAATGGGAAGCGGTCACTTTGCAAATGAAGGATATGGAAAGGCATCTTATGTGCGCTCCCTCCAAATTGTGGATTCCTCTTCTTCCGTCTCCTCTGACCCTGGTTCTATGAAATATCTCGCTACTAATCCCACTTGCTATTCCTTATCACAAACTTCCGTCCAAAATTGGGGTGTTGCCTTCTTCTTTGGAGGCCCAGGTCATAACATTAACTGCCAACACTAGTTTGCTACCAAAACAAGACACTTCGGTGTCTTTTTTTCTCGAATTCACATAATATGCTATTTAAATTCTTTAAAAAATCTCAAAATCTCTTTTTGCTTGCCTATAATATGTTAGCCAATCCTTAAAGATTATATTTACTCATGTTTGTACCCAAACTCATATGGGACTACCCTCATGAAAAGCACTAGTGCAAAATAACACTTACCGTTTCTCTAAAAGTCACCCCCTGGTCTCAGATAAAAATGAACATGAAGCTATCTACTTTTATGTGTGTTTACATGTTTGAAAGTGTCATATGAAATAAAACCCTTTTGTTACTAGCAATAAATACAATATGCCAATTTAGCGGATTCATTAGATAGCGAGGAAAAACATATAATTCGTGTGACATTCACGTTGTTTTATGATCTTATGTACTAACTCTACTGCTTAACTTCGTTTATAAGTGACACAGGGTGTCACTCGAGGGATCTACGGTAGGGGCAAGTGAACGACGGGGTGCGCGATCTAGGCCGTCGAATCGACGCAGCAGGGGGGCCAGATATTTGATAGTGCAAAGGCAAATGGTTTGCATCAACGCGCGGCAGCGTAGGTCCGGCCTCGTGAGGGGGAGGTTGTGGGTTCAAGGGACGCTCGCGATGCCAGGCATCGTTAATTTTTTATTTAAATTGGGGAGCAATCGACGGCCGATCCATCCCCAACCGTTGATCCCTCAAGTCCACCCCGTGACACTTATGGACGAGGACTGCCTAAGGTGGTTTCATTTCATGTACATGCAACAAAGATTTGGTAAACATTGTCAACTCCCCAAAACTACGCATGTTAAAATTCTTAATTTTAATTTATGCAACATTTGCCACATACTTGATGCTAGGTTTGGATTTTTTGATCCACAATAGTCATTTGGGTAAAAATGTTTTGTACGGATGTGACTAGGGAACGCTTTCATAGGTTTTTGATAACAACTAGTATGTGACCCGTGCGTTGCTGCGGCCAAGGAAACAATGCCTCTATTGTCATAGAGCTATCTTCTCTTCCAAGTGGAATAGTATCAATACTCTCTTTCTACACATATAGTTTATCGCATTTATAAAAGTGATGCATGACACGACCTCTTAATAGATGCTGCAAAACGTTCTTTGATACCAAGATTGGAAGCTTCTCATAGACATTATTTTTCATGAAGTGCTAACCCTTGTTCAACAAACTTAGGAGTGCTCTAATTCTATTGGGTGTGTGTGTGTGTGTGTGTGTGTGTGTGTATGTATGTATATGTATATGTATATGTATATGTATATATATATATATATATATATATATATATATATATATATAGAGAGAGAGAGAGAGAGAGAGAGAGATAGATTCCTCCTTTTGGTCTACCTTGATCTAAGCAATGCTACCAAGCTTGTTTATAGAGATTAGATAAGCTAGCATGGTGTAAAGAGATGAAAGCTAAGAGAAGTCAATGTAATAATAAAACCTTTTTTTTATAAATGGAGTGGGTTCTAGAATTGGTTTCAATGATAGGAAAGCAATTGAATTCAATGTCTCTACTCCACTCTCTTACTTGCTTCTATCCTTGTATGTATGTATGTATGGATGTATGTATACATATATATCTATATGTTTAAATAGTACACACACACACTACAAGCTATGCTTAACATTAGCGACGCTCATACTGCGAATAACATAGGGACGCTCATAGCGACGCCTATAGCGACGCATATAGCGACGCCGACGATAAGGCTAAAAAAATAACCGAGAGCGTCCAAAAACTCAGATCTCAGATCTGAATTTTCGACGCGCGCTCAAGCAAGCAAGATAACGCTCTCTCTCTCTCTCTCTCTCTTTCTTCTCCACACACACACACACACACACGAGGAGAGGAAGGAGAGCCAGGTATGCTCCCTTCCTCTCCTCACTCTCATGTTCCCTTCCCCTCTTTCTCTCTCTCCTTCTCTCTCTCTCTCTCTCTCTCTCTCTCTCTCTCTCACACACACACACACACACACAAGGAGAGGAAGGAGAGCCAAGTATGCTCCTTCCCTCTCCTCACTCTCATGGTCCCTTCCCCTCTTTCTCTCTCCCTCTCTTTCACACACACACATTGTGGAGAGAGAGATAGAACGAGAGAGAGGGAGAGAGAGAGAGAGAGAGCACAAGCATAAACGAAAAACGCACACATATGCATACACAAAGAAAGCACACACACATTGAGAGAAGAAAAGAGAGAGAGCATGCATAAACCAAAAATGTGCACACACACATGTATAATCAAAGAAAGCACACACACATTGAAAGAGGAAAAGAGAGAGAGAGAGAGAGAGAGAGAGAGAGAGCATGAATAAACCAAAAAAACGCACACATACATGAATAATCAAAAAATGCACACACATTGAGAGAGGAATATATATATATATATATATATATATATATATATATATATATATATATATATATATATATATATATAAAACAGAGAGAGAGAGAGAGAGAGAAAAGAAGAAGAAGAGAGTCTTAACACTAGGTTGGTAATGGGACACTTTTATGTCCTGTTAAGTGACCATTTTTCTTGAATTATGTCAAGAGTCTCAAAATGGATTTTGAGGTGCTATCTATCTAGAAAGTTGTCTCATGAGCTGAAAAAAACTCGACATTTTTTTGGAATATCAATTCCATCTTTAACCTTGTCCTTGCACAACATTTCACAACCTAAACTGTGTGAAAAAACAGGTCCTGTTTTTTGCTTTTTTCAACTTTTTGCAACTATACAACTCTAGAATTCATGTTTGTGAGGTCTATAATGCTAGAGAACTATCTTTAGTAGTCCTCAACATGTCCTGATGCTTCTAGGGAGAAATAAATGTTAAAGTTGTAAGTTATGACCAAATTACAAAAATTGTCAAATCCTGTTTTTGAGCCAATTTTAGCTCTTCTATGATTTTTTTGGTGGCTTTCATGATATCCAAATGCAGTTTTGATTTTCTATGTCGCATATTGTAACATAAAGCTAATATTTCTTGAGTTTTGGGGCACCTAATACCCTATTTTTCATAGTAGACAACGATGGTTGATTTTTTCAATTATAGAAGAAAACGAAACATTCTAGTATATCAAGTATAGCTTTTTCAATATTGTTAGTTTCTTGTGACAACTACATGAATTTTGTAGGTAGTAACCATATCTAGTCATAAGGATCAATTTTGGGTAGATATTGAATAGTTTCTATG
Source organism: Adiantum capillus-veneris (assembly GCF_014529385.1). Lineage (NCBI taxonomy): Eukaryota > Viridiplantae > Streptophyta > Polypodiopsida > Polypodiales > Pteridaceae > Adiantum > Adiantum capillus-veneris. Next base: position 19,471,651 of record NC_140939.1, on the reverse strand, counting down.
GGATTCTACAACTCATAATGTTGAACCCAGTTTTTTCATGTTTGCTGTATTTAGCACTTCATCTTTGTCCCCAAGATTCCCCTTGGTAAGAGATATAATATTATTTTGACATGCTCCATGGCTCCTTATGAACCTAAAGGACAATAGGGAACTAAGAAAACATGCATATATTATTTGTATTGAGCGTGGCTATAGAAACTTTGATGATAGGTTTGCAGAATGGTAAAAATTCAACTTTTTTGTACCTATTTCTTTTGGGAAAACAAAAAATAGTGAGAGAGAAGGAATCATATTTTCTGATCACCAACCCATTGAAGTTAACTAGGGAATTTATCTCAAGTCCTACAAAAATCCATAATCTTATTTTTATGCAACAAAACGTAAGAAATGACTGTTTTGATGAAAATGTACTGGTCCATCAACTTTGGAGGCTTGGTGTGAAGGAGTACGAGCGGAAGTGCGACGCGAGAGAGAGTGCGAGAAGACGAGCACGACGATATGGTGAACTCTCTCTACTGTAATGTGTAGAGCATAGTGAGTTCTTATTAGGTTTTTACAAAAGAGTATGTATACATACCTGGCGGCCCGCCCACTTACCTGGGCGACCACATTGGGCTTTATATCCCAACAACCTCCCACTTAAAGTCCAATGTGGTACTTTAAGTGTGAGAGAAGCTACTATACAAGCTAATATACAAGAGATGTAGAGAAGTGATGTACTACCCTACACCTAACTCCTTGCGAAAATGCGCAAAGCTCTCTGAGGGAAGTCCTTTTGTAAGTAGATCAGCAAGATTTTCTGTGGTGTGAACTTTGACAAGATGAAGTTGCTTATCCTCGAGCATTTCCCTGATGAAATGATACTTCACATCCACATGCTTTGTCTTTGAGTGATCAATTGGATTGCGAGCCAATTGTATAGCACTTTGACTATCACAATATAACACAGGCATCTCTTCTTTGATTCCCAAATCTGTTACTAGTCGATTAAGCCAAATTGATTCTTTGCATGCCTCTGATGCTGCAACATATTCAGCCTCTGTAGTAGACTGAGTAACACAATCTTGTAATCTAGAACGCCATGATACTGCTCCACCAGCCAATGTAAAGACATACCCTGACGTAGACCTTCGGTTGTCTAAGTCACCTGCATAATCCGAGTCTGTAAAACCCTTTACACTTAGCTCCTGACTCCCATAGCATATACGCATACTCTTTGTAGCTTTTAGGTATCTCAATATTCCTTTCACTGCCTCCCAATGTTTCTTGCCTGGGTTTGACATGTATCGACTTACTACTCCCACTGCAAATGCAATGTCTAGGCGAGTAGCAATCATTGCATACATCAAACTACCCACTGCAGACGCATATGGAATCTTATCCATTTCAGCATGTTCTTCCTCACACACAGGACAATCTTGTTTGCTAAGTTTCAAATATGGTGGCAATGGAACACTCAGTGCCTTTCCCTTCTCCATATTGAAACGTTGCAAAACCTTGTCAATATACTCTGTTTGAGATAACCAAATCAACTTCTTTGATCTCTCTCTCTCAATGCGCATACCAAGTATATGACTTGCCTCGCCCATGTCTTTCATGTCAAACGATTTTTCCATCTTTGACTTCAAAGCTGAAATTTCTTCCAAGTGCTTGCCAGCAATCAACATGTCATCCACATACAAAATAAGGATCAGCCAACTACCATCCTTAGCCTTCTTTGTATATGGACAGTGATCAAACTCACTACGTTTGTAGCCTTGAGAAAGCATAAACTTGTGGAATTTATGGTACCATGCCCTCGGTGATTGTTTTAAGCCATAAAGACTCTTTAACAACTGGCATACCCAATCTTCCTTGCCTTTCTCAAGAAACCCTTCTGGATGCTGCATGTAAATTTCCACATCTAAATCACCATGCAAGAACGATGTCTTGACATCCATTTGGTGCAACACCAAATCTAATATGGAAACCAATGCAAGAAAGCATCTCAATGTAGTCATCTTGACCACCGGAGAGAAGACTTCATCAAAGTCAATGCCTTGTTCTTGCTTAAAGCCCTTGGCAACAAGCCTTGCTTTGTACTTTGGCTGACTATCATGAGCGGTGATCTTATACCTGTAAACCCATTTACAAGGTAGAGCCTTTTTGCCCTGTGGTAATTTAACTAGCTTCCATGTCTTGTTTTTATGCAGAGCTGTCATCTCTAACTGCATGGCCAATTGCCAATTCCTGGAGTCCTTCATTTGCACTACTTCCTTGTAACATGAAGGCTCATTGCAATCAGTCAACAAGACATAGTTCATAGATGGAACAAACCTATCAGGAGGTCGCGTGACACGTCCAGATCTACGCACAATAGGTGGCTCAGGCTCAGCCACAACCTGTGGTTCCACTCTATCCTCTCCTTGCTCCTCTTGAGCCCTGACATTTTGTCTTGCACGTGCAGGTCCATTTTCTTGGAAGACAACTCTTCTAATCTCCTCAACCCTCTCTGGTTTAGAATGATATTTTGATTCATTAAAGTGAACATCATTGCTGCGGACAACCTTTTTGGATTCGGGATCCCAAAGTCTGTACCCCATCTCACCAGAATTACCATAGCCTAGAAAGATGCACTTTCTACTCTTTGGCTCAAGTTTGTTCCTAAATTCCTTTGGAACGTGAGTATATGCCTCACAGCCAAAGACTCTGAGATGCTTGTATGAGGGCATTTTGCCTGACCATACCATCTCTGGCACTGAATCCTTCTACAAAACCTTGCTAGGAGATCTATTTACAAGATGAACAGCTGTTGATAGAGCTTCAGCCCAAAACCCATTTGGCAGTTGTGCATTAGACAACATACTTCTGACCTTCTCTTGTATGGTCCTATTCATCCTCTCAGCAACACCATTTTGAGGAGGATTGTAAGGAGCAGTAAGTTCACGTTTTATACCTTTTGACTCACAAAAGTCCTGAAAGGCCTTTGAAACATACTCTCCACCATTGTCAGTGCGTAAGCATTTAAGCTTCTTGCCACTCTGATTCTCCACAAGTGTCACAAACGTTTTGAAAACACTAAACGCTTCATCCTTGTGCTTGAGAAAGTAAACCCATACTTTCCTCGAGTAATCATCTATAAATGTCATAAAGTAAGAAGCTCCCCCTAGAGATAGGTTAGGCATAGGTCCACACAAATCACTATGAACAAGTGCCAACTGTGTATCTCTTCTACTGCTTCTATGCTTATGTGGCTGTTGTGTTTGCTTACCATACAGACAATGTTCACAAAATTCAAAATCATTAAATGAAAAGCCAGGCAAATAACCAGAACGAGACAAGATTTCCATTCCCTTCTTGGACATATGTCCTAACCGGCTATGCCACAAAGAAACGTTCGGCTGCTCGGCTACATTGATTACATTTTTAGAGACATTTGATACATAAATCATGTAAAGTCCTCCAGACTTTACTCCATGTGCTACTGTCATAGAACCCTTGGATATCTTCCACATGTTCTGTCCAAAAGTGGTGACGTAGCTAGCATCATCAAGTAAACCTGTGCTGATCAAGCTCTTTGTAATTGCGGGAACATGTCTCACATTCTTCAGTGTGAAAGAAGAGCCATTCTGAAACTTCAATTGAACATCTCCAACACCTAAGATCTCACATGTCTGCCCATTGCCTAGCCGAACATGATCTTTAGTGGTCACATAAGAGGTAAACCACTCCTTGTTTGGAGACACATGAAGTGATGCCCCTGAGTCTATAATCCAGTCACTCAGTGCATTTCCATCAGATGCTTTAAGAAGAGCTGAGTCCATTGTATTCTTCAAGAAGTAGATGTCTCCTGACACTAGACTGTCATCCTCTGCAACAGTGTTTGTCACATTTATTTCTTGAATCTTCACTGAGGACTTGTTCTTCTCACCATGGTCTTCAGCTTTCTCTTTGCCTTTTTCTGCTTTCCATTCTCTGCAGTCTCTTTTCATGTGAACCTTCTTGCCACAATGGTAGCATTCTATGTCACTCTTGCCTTTAGCACTGCGGGACTTGCTACGAGACTGATTCCTCTTTCCACCTTTGTACTTTTCTTTGGTCCTTCCCTTGACAACTAACGCTGTTCCTTTGCCTTTGTCCATTGTCTTTCTATTGGTTTCTTGAGTAAGCAGACTTCCTTCTACACCTCCTATGTTCAAACCATCTGGAGGTGCAGAATTACTCAAAGCTGTGCGAAAAGTGTCCCAACTTTCTGGCAATGTGATCAACAGGAACATAGCTCTAACAGGTTCATCAAACTTGACACCTTGAGCTGACAACTGACTATAGATTGTGTTGAATTCATTCACATGATTGGACATAGGTGTCCCTTCTTTCATCTTCAAGTCAACAAGCTTCTTAAGCCAGTATACCTGTGAAGCTGCACTCTGCTTCTCATAAAGATCACTCAGCTTTAACCATGCTTGATAAGCCGACATCTCGTCTGCTACATTGAAGTAAACACTTTCTGCCAAAGTCAGCATAATGGTAGAAAGTGCCAATTCATCCATTTCGCTCCATTCATCTTCGTCCATATCTTCTGGTTTTATCCCCTTGAGCTTTATAGGTTTTATCTGCTTCTTTTATACCAACACGTGCCAAATCTGCTTCTTCCACAATGGGAAATCGGTTCCATCCAGCTTCTTGATATTGTAAAGAGCAGTGTCCTGTGATGCAGCCATAGCTACGCTTCACAGTAGTTTACTTTCCTGGGAAAAATTCGGCAGAGTTTCCCCTGTAAACTGACCTTTGAACCAATATCAACCTGTCGAATGAACCAAGAAAGATTCAGATTCTGCAGAAATTTTGGCAGAGTCTCCTTTGTAAAATGGCTCTAGTGTACTAAATACAAACCAAAACACAGCTCAAAAAACCACTGTCTCACTAACACTGTAAGCTGTGGGTAAACGTGTCCTGCACCTGTACTATCTCTGACTGTCCTGTCACTGTCCTGTAAGCATAGAGTGCGACAATGCCTCAACGTCAGTAAAGCAAAGATGCAATCCCAACTGTCTAACTCACAGTCAATACATCCTAGTTGCCTATCTAAGGGTGCTCGAGGGATCGCTCCAAGACCTGTATCACCGAAAGGATCTCAACATTCGAGAATCCCCCAGCTCAATAAAACCTCACTCGACCCTCAACAAAGGCTGCAGTAAATCTGACAGTACATAGACTTCCCACAAAGTCATACATCCACAAATTTCCCACTGTATGCTATAACCGTTGCGGCGGTTGTTTGCTGCGTGACTCACAGCCAGCAAACCCTCAACAGACATACATCATCTCTGACAATACATCCCATGTGGAAGTACCTGCAATGTCAGGATGAAATCTGGAATATCAAGCAGCAAACACAAGCTACCTGATGAACTAGTGGATGTCGCCTACAGTCTGTGTGTAGATGCGCCCGTGTCGTATGTGACACGCCTCCAAGAACTGTGAGCCATCCTTCGATGTGTAGACAGCCACAAATCAACACTCTGGGAGTGTCGATATCCTCAGCACCTGCAGTCGTAAGCCGAAAACCCCAAATTTGCAGAGTCGGATCTGCACCCGCTGAGACCACGTAGTCGAAAATGGCCTGCGCAGAACTTTGTCGAAGCCGAACGGTGACTGAGATGACCTCAGAATGAAATTCTGAGCACACCAAGCCCTACGGGTTCTCCCACAAGATTTGGGGCCGTGTCTTTGCCTGTCGAATTTCTCTCCAATCTGAGCTGGTGACTCTAGCCTCCTGCAGTGTTGCCCCGAGCCTCGATCTGAGCTCTGATACTAGTTGAAGGAGTACGAGCGGAAGTGCGATGCGAGAGAGAGTGCAAGAAGAAGAGCACGACGATATGGTGAACTCGCTCTATTGTAATGTGTAGAGCATAGTGAGTTCTTATTAGGTTTTTACAAAAGAGTATGTGTACATACCTGGCGGCCCGCCCACTTACCTGGGCAACCACATTGGGCTTTATATCCCAACATGGTGTGACCAAAAGATGAGAAATTTTACAAGTTTCTTATTTTTTACATGTGTAGTAGGCCTTGAACTATAGCCTCATGAAAGGATTTTACAAAATGAGTGGATCTACAATGGTTTTGGAGGTTTTTTTCAAAACCCTGAAAGGACACTTTTATGTCCTGTTAGGTTACCAACCTAGTGTTAACATCGTAGGAAAGTATCCCAAGAGACCTTAAAGATCTAGTCGACAGGAGTTGAACTCACGACATGTTATTCATAAGAAAAATGGCATAACCAATCTATCACACTTCGGTGATAGAAAAGTTATACCATTTTTCTCCTTTTTTTATTGGTGTGCACACACACCCGAGAAGAAGAGAGTTTAATTTAACGTCGTAGGAAACTAATTAAAGAGACCTAAAAATCTAGCCGACGAGGAGTTGAAACCAAGACTTGTTATTCAAGAGGAAAATGGCATAACCAATCTACCACACTTGGGTGATAGAAAGGTTATACCATTTTTCTCTTTTTATTGGCACACACACACCCACACACACACACACACACAAGAAGAAGAGAGTTTTAACGTCGTAGGAAACTATCCCAAAAGACGTTAAAGATTAAGTTAGATGTAGACTTTCGTTAAATTAGATTTAGGTTTATTTAAGCTAAATTAGATTAGATTTATGTTTATTTTTAGTTAGATTTACGTTTGATTAGATTTAGGTTTATTTACGTTAGATTTAGATTTATGTTATATTAGATTAGATTTAGGTTTATTAATTTAATTTTAGGGTTGTTATATTAAATTAGATTTAGGTTATTTGATTAAGGTTAGGAGAAATGGCGAGAAAATCGTTTAAGATAAGGTTAGAAGAAATGGTGAGAAAATGGCGAGAAAATTTCCTGCGCTCACAGCCTCGATAGTCCATGCGGACCAGCAATTCCACCTGCATGTTCGACTGCTGCTACCATACAATAAGCCGTCATGTTCAGCTAATGGAAGAGCAAATTGAGCATACACTGAAATTAGTGATGCAAGATGACGATTTCAAGGGTCACACACACATACACACACCACGCACATCCCGTCAAATCTAGAATAAGAATTAAGTGCCTTGAGCAGACATCAGCTACATTGCAAGAATGACGTACCTGCATGCTACAAACAAAGATCTACTATGAAAAGATGTTAAGATGCTCTGAAATGCTACAGCTAGAGAAGAGGCAAAGGGGTTTTGTCCACTACATGCAGTATCATGTAGACGTGGGTGTGTAGATTTCTTGTACCCACAAATATAGGCATTGACCAATAAAGACGAGATTATAACCCGGTGGTTCTGATCTCCGTGCACCTCTAGACCAAGGTGTGTGGGGATTGGACATGACTAGAGAATGTGAGGTAGTTAAAGTGTGAACAAAGAGAGAGAGAGAGAGAGAGAGAGAGAGAGAGAGAGAGAGAGAGAGAGAGATAAAAGATTCTAAATGTCAATAGAAGATTAAATTTATTTTCCAGGTCATAAGATTTTTGCCCTCATTATGAGTAGTGACGAGGATGTGGGGCCGTCCAACCGAAAAACCTATCTCTCAACGAGGATCTTATATCCTTGTAACCATTGCAAGCATGTTGTGCGACGGACAAGACGCGTTTCTTTGCAACACGTTCGCGAATTTGGCGAGTTTGATCCATCTATTATAGATCGAGTTGTTGCCAATTATAACTCGTCGGACTCTGACGCTGGCCAACAGGCAGCAATCTTGCAACCCAATAGACATGTTCGCAGGCGCTTTGGTCAAGCAGCATATGTGAGGCCACAAGATGTAGCCTCTGACAGCTCGGGGGATGATCATGCAGACCACATTCCCAACAAGGAAATGTTTGAGCCCGAAATTGATGAAATGATCGAGACGATCATGGATTCAGAAAGGCTTGTCTATGATGATATGAAAAGTGAAGCCGATACGCCATTGTATAATGGAGCACGTGTGTCTAGATTGAAAGCGCTCCTTGTTCTTCTCAACATGCAGACAAAGTTTGGATGGAGTGACACTAGCGTCACAGCGCTTTTCAGGTGATCTATTACAATTAGTTTACTTTAATAAAACTCTAAATGTATAATGATCTGAAAGATTTTTACACAATTGTACCGTATTTTTATGTTGTGTAGAGTGCTCAAAGAGCACATACTACCAGTTGATAATGTGATGCCAGATTCTCGAGAGGAAGCAAGAAAGATTTTGCGAAACTTGGGGATGGATTACAATTCGATCCACGCTTGTCCTAATGACTGCATTCTTTTCAGAGGGGAATACATAGACATGGAGAAGTGTCCGAAATGTGATTCCGAAAGATATCGAGTAGATCTCCACGGAACAATAATTCCGCAAAAGGTTTTGCGCTTTCCTCTGCTTCCTCGCATCAAGCATTTCTTCGAATGTAAGTCCATGGCCGCCCTAGCATCATGGCATGAGGAGAATAAATCTTCGGATGGTGTGCTATGGATTCCTGCAGATTGTGCAGCCTGGAAACATATAGATGGAACATGGACGGATTTTGCCAGGGAAGCTCGAAATTTGCTCTTAGGCCTGGCTATGGATGGCATAAATCCATTTGGTCAAAGATCAACATCTTACAGTGTATGGCCCGTTGTCATCGTCAACTACAACATTCCCCCGTGGTTGACTACGAAGAAGGGGCACCTATGGCTAAGCTTGATTGTGCCGGGGTGATATAAAGTGAAGAATATGGATGTGTGTCTTCGTCCACTATTGGAAGATCTACAACAATTGTGGATTGTCATAGAGGTGGTGGATATGAGCCGACACACAAGTCGACGGAATGCTTTGATCAGAGGCATTCTAATGTGGACCATGCATGACTATCCCGGACTAACAGAATGCTCAGGTGTTCTATTTACACTCCTCACTCGGACATTGTAGATCTTGCTTTTTCTCAAGTTGATCTATTATCATGTGTATACATGCAGGGCTTCAAACAAGCGGATACAGAGCATGTGTCACATGTGGACCTAGACTGAATGCACGTAGGGCACCCTCACTGAAGAAGCAAATCTACGAAGTTCATCAAGCGTATCTTCCAGAGAATCATGTGTTACGCAACGGCTTTTTGGGAAGAGATCCACCAAGGATGTCTACACAAGCATGGATAGAGCAGAAGGAGATGTGTGATGACGGATTGCCCCCAGGGATGAAGAGACTATCTCTATGGTACGAGTTACCATACTAGCCCCTACTCTTGATCAATCACTTGCTTGATCCAATGCACATATTCAATAATGTGGGTAATCTACTATGGGACCATCTGACCGGCAAGAAAGATACTTTGGGAGCCAGAGTTGACCTTAAAAATGTGGATCGCATGGAGCAATATTGGCTGTAAACAGCGTCCGATGGATCGATAAAACTCCCTAAAGCACCATGGATTTTCACAGGAGCCCAAGAACGCAAAGTAAAAGAGACCATTCGATCGTTGCAGACTCCCACTGGCGTAATGCACTCACTCCGAACGTTTTTTACTAAAGAAGGAAAGCTTACAGGTTTGAAGTCACACGACTGGCATAAAATGTGTCAGGTATGTTCATAGTGGAGTATATCATAGTGAGAATTGTGTAACAAATTCGTGTGTGGACGTACTTTAATATCATTGCTGCACGTGTTTGCAGTTTATTTTACCAGTTTCCATTGAGGGATGTCTGTCTCTTGACGTCCGTAACACAATCTACAAACTTGCGAAGTTGGTACAATGGATCTCACAAAAGGAGATCAACGTAGACTCCATACCATTCGCCAAACTAAACGTTGCGGAGGTTGTGTGTATGTTTGAGAAACATTTTCCTACTACCATGCTAACCATTCAGGTGCATCTTCTTGTTCACATAGTTGATGAGGTGGAAATAGCCGGCAGAGTACATTCCAGATGGATGTTCTTTTTAGAACGTTTCATGAAAACGCTCAAGGGATATGTGCGTTAGAAGGCACGTCCTCAATCCCAAGACCTCAAACACCTTCAAATGTGGAGAGAGCTAGCAGGGAGTAAGGGAAGGGAAGAGGAAGAACAAGTAGCATACGAGAAAGAGGTACTTTCCTCACCATATATTACTCTTGGAGCTTAGCTTAGCATAGTAATATAGATGGTAGAGAAGATGAGCATGCCATTGAAGCTTGACTCTTGGTTGGATTTGCATTCCATAGTTAAGAGGTGTTGGTGTAGGTCCTCTACTTCTTAAGCTTGGATAAGGAGATGGATTTCTTGCTCAACACAATGAGAGAATGTGTGAGAGTGTGTGTGAGAATGACAAAAAAGAGATCTCTTCCTTGCCTTGGTCAACCCCTCTCTCTCTCTCTCTTTACTCTAGCTTGATCCCTATTGGCCCTTTCAAGCTATGGTCATTTCAAGCAATAGGAGTAGCATTTGAGCAAGTGTCCTTCTTTCCCCCTTTGAGAGAGAGAGCTTAATTAATTAATTACATGCATTTAGATTCTCATTGGACCTCCCTAAAGGCCATCCAATAGGCTTTAGGCACAGCATAAGGGCAGCATGGGTAGTTGTTTGACATGTGTCTTTATTGCCTCTTGAGTCTTGGCTTGCCTTGAGAGAGAGAGAGAGAGAGAGAGAGAGAGAGAGAGAGAGAGAGAGAGAGAGAAAGAGAGAGAGAGAGAGTGTGTGTGTGTGTGTTCCCTCTAATGCCCCTACCTTTAGAGCTCGCCCCCTCCTTTATAGGGATTATCTTTGACTTGCACACCACAAGCACCTTGGCCATCAAACCTGACAAGCACCTCAAGCACCTTGGTCATCAAGCACAACAAGCACCTTAGTTAGCTCAAGCACAACAAGCACCTCAAGCACATGCCTACCTTGCCTAAGGTCTAAAGTACCTAAAGGTCCTAGATCTAAGTACTTTTAACACAAACCTTTGGAGGTCTTCAATGAAGCTAACCCTAAGGTCTTTTAAGCTCCATTACCTCTCATTGCTCTTTGTTATGCCATCTCCCTTTTGGACCCTTGATGAGATGGAGCCTTCTCTCCTTTTGGCATGTGCTGAGATAGATCTAAAATCATATATCTATATTCTAACTCTTGTTCACATTCATTTTTCCCACATTAAATGATCAATTCAATATTAGAAAATCATTTGAAATAGGTAGATATTATATTTTATGACTGTTGGCATGCACCTCATATCCACGTGATGGTTGTCTGATGCACCATGAAGCTGCGATGCAAGCTATGCAAGTCAACCAACCCCCCTTTCATTTGCTTTATCTCCCATTAGCATCTTCTTATATCCCATGAAAAGGAAATGTGTGCGACCCTATGGTGTAAGAACTAAGTTTTGAAATTTCAATTATTGTTACATAGAAAGATTTTTAATCCAAAAATCTTCAAAACTATGCAAAATCTTATTCTGATAAAAGTTATGATTAATTCATGAGGTTAAACATCCAAAGTGGTTCATCATATACATACCAATTGATGAAGAGGTTATGTTGGAAGTTGGAAATTTTTCCTTGCCAAGGTGCCTTCACATCACGTATTTAGATTGTGCATCATCTAGGTGGAAGCATCTACTCATCTTTGTAGCTCTCTAGAATAGATCCCCCATCTTATGTTGTTTTCTTTCGAGAAGATTAGGATGGTTTGTTTGTTTCTTTTTTGTTGCAAAGCTCACCAATAGGTGAGTGAAAATTATATTGTCAACCACAAAAAATTACAAAACTGCCTCATGCCATGAGGGCCAAACATAGCCCATATATCACAGTTACAACTAGACCATAACACATCAAACATACCCAAACCATCCAAGCCCAAACATGGGAGGCCAGCCCACGCAAACCAGCAATACCACAAACAGATCCCTGATTAGTTGCCACAAGTGCCAACCCCCTTGCCTCAGAGCTATACACCACCCAAACAAAAAAACCATAATTGAGCTCGGGATAAAACCCAAGAGATACGAACAATAAGTAAATATGCTTAAAGGGTCAGGCCTGAGTCCCCATCACACCTGAGGAGAGTGCACAAGCAGAAATCCCAGAGCCGATGTTGGCACCAGACACCCCCAAGACATCCAAAGAAGACCCTCCAAAACACCAAAAGAGAACCAGGATTGTAGCACTACAATCCCGCAGACAAACCGAATTGTACCATCAGAATCACCTGCGCACCATCAAACACTCTTCCACATGGAGATAATAGATCACAGCTCTAGATCACCAACATACCCAGTTCTTTCCACACACATGCAGCCACCAAGTCAAAGACCAAGAAGATCTTGTGCCATGACGGCACCAGAACATCCCAATTGCCACCTCCACAGAGCATCACAAACAGAACCCATGGCAATCCATTACACTCTTGGACAGAGCAGAGGCGCCACCAACCCCCATGTTTAAAAAAAAAACTATCGCTGAAGAGGCAGAAGAGCACCTTGACATGCAAGGACAACCGGGAAATCCGTATCCAGGAGCTCCCCTATCCACCGGACAATGACGACACACCCCAAGATTAGGATGAATTGTTATTATAGGCCGTTATAAGGACCCAACATTTATATAAAGAGAGTGCTATTGAGATGCATTTGAGCAGCATCCTCTAGATGTCTTTCCATGCTAAAATTGCACATTTCAAGAAGAGAATCTTTGATTTTTCACATTGTTGTCCCTTTGCCATTGTCTTGTAACCGGCCCATAACTAACATAGCGAATAGACTCCATTTAGAACTCACTTAAGTATGCTAAACGAGTTATCAGAAGTAAAATGTATCTAAAAGAGTACCTCTTTTCACTTTCCACAAAAGTAATTGGATGACGCAACTCATCACCAAACTAATAAGTCCTTGACTTAATATTATTATTTATCAAGAAACAACTCCACCATAACCGATGTTCAAGGTTGAGAACCTGATTTAAACATGAAGAGGATAAACTTAGTCCTGCAACATGCTTTGTATCATGGTAAGCACTAGAAAGATAACCTTTTAAAATTGGATTGCATGGTGCTAACGAATGCGCTTAGTATATTCTTTAGCACAAGATTAACACTTGTAATCTACATATCCTCTCTAGATGACTGGCAGCACTGAGATGTGTCTCCCCATTGTTTACACATAGTTTGCCAAAATGATTGGTAAACAGGGATCACAATTCTTTATAATGGTGATGATTAATCAACACTATTTGGAACAACCATATTTATTAATTTTAGTGAGGTAATCTATAAGCACCCAAACCGAGCCATGACCTCTATTGATGATTGATATATCTACAATTGATCTCATAGAGATAGTGCACACAGAGTACAAAATGCTTTGGAAGCTACTAATGTGATGAATATGCATGCCGCTCCAAGTCAGCCTTTGCTAAACACTAGGGCCCATAGCACTTTGTGCATGATTTAGCAAAAATAGATCTAAACCTGTATATCCATAATCATACTTGCCAATGCTTATGGTTAGAGTTATGCTCATGGCTCACCAAAAAAGAGCTAAGTACTTTTTTAGTGGAAATGTGCCAACATATTTGGACCATAATAGAATGTGAAAATCCATTGCATCTAGGTACCAAATGAACTAGTTCACTAATTGAACATAACTTTGCTACGTGTGTAAACCATCATCCGTTAAGTTTTTTAGCAATACTTGTAACCCTAACAAGTCTTACTAAGTATTCGACAATTTTTTTCCATTGAAATTATTATTGATACAGTGTGCTCAAAATGGTCTAGTAAACAAATTTGACCAGCACTTAGGGACTTAGTCACGATACATAATGCAAAGAGTGGGGATCAGTGTCAATCCCAAAGATTCATATTGTCTACATGTGGAATATATCTCAGCTAAGGATGTCGTAAAAAAGAACTTCCTACAAGTACGTGATGTACTTGTTTGTGGAGATAACTGTAAACACTCTGCCACATGAGTGAGAGGGACCCTTGTTATCCTGATTCCACACTAGATAAAGTGAACTCCTTGAGTTCCTAGACCATGTTGGATCACAGTTTGATCTCATCCCATATCTATTTTCAAGGAAAGAAGTCCACAAGCTACCAAGTGGTAGTGGACAAGTTCAACTTCCAAAGCTGACTTCAATCACTATTAGACACAATAGACTGTATTGGTCATAGTTGGCTACTAGTTTGAGCTCTTCTTCTGTAGAGTCTAACCAAGGTGTTTGGATTGCAAAGGCAACATGCAAGATTACGGGCTCAGGTTCAATAAACAAGCAGGCGGACACGGTCCCTTGAGTCGAGGAGGAAGGGTCGGCAAACAAGCCAATGATGGGAAACAACCCTATGGCAGGGTGGTCTTGTATTCAACTTGCACAAAATTTATTGTGGGTGGGCTTAATGGGTTTTCTACAGCAATGGGAACAAAATTTGTTTATGTCTCATCCTCCGCATCTGGCCTCAGAAGGCACTGGCTCCTTTTTTCTCCTCTACGCAGCCAAATGCAGAGTCTTTCATTGCTTCAATTGGTTCTGCTGGTTCATATCTTTAGCAAAGGGGTCACTATATTTTGGGCACCCCCCACCCCTCCCCCCCCCCCACTCTAGGAGGTTTTCCCCATGGCACAGGGCAGAGGGGAAATAACAAGCATGTATGTTGGAGTCAAGATCCAAGGAAGGTCTCAAGATGGTCTGCAATGCTCACTAAGAGCTACAAATATTTTGTGAAACGTAGTCTTCTATTAAAGTGTTGATTTTGTCAAGCTTATGAGGCTTGTTTCCAAAGCATCATTATCCAATCAAGATAAGCATGGATGTATTTTATTTGCAAGTTTTTCATTTTGAGTTTTTCAAGAATTTTTGAAACTTTTTTGAGTTCTTTTTTACCAATCATACTTCTTATTATTTATTATATGGCAATGGCATACATAGATAGATAGAGAACACTGAAGGTGGTGAGAGGAACAATATAATGTAGTGAGAGGATTGATATCTTTGTCAAGTCATTGCAGAACAATCAAGTTTTCTTCCTTAGTATTATGTAGACGTGAGTTACAAACAAAGGTTCTTTCCTTAGTAATATGCAAGCACGAGTTACAAACAAAGTAAAAGAACAATGAAATGTGGTGAGAGAAACATTGGAATGTAGTGAGAGGAAAGATAGACTATAATAGGTAGACTAATAGGCATACATGGTCCACATTCACGTTTACATGCAAAGGTTTGATATGGAGAGTGAAAGAGATCGTTTTTGGTGGGCCATAGAGGATTTCATCTTATATATTAATCGCAGGTTTTATCACGCCAAGGGCCTAGAGACCAAGGGTCAATCTGAACCAAGTTTGGGGGTTATGTGACACCTGTGGTAGGAGCACCCCTGGTCTATAGAGTAAGACTCCTACATACCACGGGTGCTCCTACTAGGCATAGGTGTTGCACAAACCCTAAGACAATCTAAACCAATCTTGGGGGTTGTATGACACGTGTGCTTGGTAGGAGCACCCCTAGTCTGTAGGAGCAAGGCTCCAATCTCTAGGGGTTGCACCTTCTCTCTCAAAAAGAGGTGGATGACTTGTTAAAGAATAAAAATCCATCAATTTTGTGAGGAGACGAAAATGAGTGCAACAAAGATATTATGAATATATCCCTAAGAAAATGGGATGGTATTCACGATCTTAGATGCACTCTAGATGGAATCAAGGGACTGCAAACGAGTATAGTAAGGCCTACAAATGGTGGATGTCGCTCAAGGAGAAGGGCATCATACCATTGACTTGGGTAGCCTTTGAGTATGTGTTCAAAAAGAATTTTTGAACCACAAACGAACTAGACAGAAGTTGATATGCATGGGACAAGTGCTCAATGCATTGGCATAAAACAGTATTGGAGTATATATGGGACTATATTGATGTGATTCTGAAGTTGGAGGGGCTAGACACCTTTCAACAAGTGTGTGGGCTCGTCCGTGGGTTAACACCAAATCTTAAGAAGCATGTTAAAACCTAGGACCCTAAGATGATTGAGAACGCAATAGTGCAAGCATATGAATGAAAAAGAATTGCATAAAACTCACGTGATTGACACTGCACATGAAAATGTGCAAACATCTCATGGACATAGTAAGAGAAAATTTATAGTACCTACATCCGATGCGTCCAAGAAGCCCAAAGGCCTAGGGACCATTTGTCTAGTGAAGAGTTTGAGAAAACAAATTCACAATTAAAACTCTAGAGTTAGCTAAGTTATTTTTGAAAATTTGTATAGATTATATGGGCTGCCTAGCAATATTGTGATCATGCAAATTGGACCAACATCTAAATTATCTCTGAGATATTGTGGGCCTTTTAATATACTCAAGCAAGTTGGAGATATGGCTTACAAACTCTCTTTTCCTTTGCACTCTTGTATTCATCCAGGTTTTTCACGTAAATGCTTGCATAGGGAAGACAATGTCATTGACCAACAAATTTTGGTTGATTTCATTGAATCTCCAACCCAGCCGCATGAACTTGAGTGCATTCTCAACTATCATGATCTAGGTACACATCATCATGTGCATTGACAAGCATTAGTCAAGTGGAATGACAAACTTGAGGAAGGTGCCACTTGGGAAAACGTTAGTGTTCTTGAGAAGAAAGTTCATACTTTTGTTTTCGAGGACAAAAAGGCTTCTCCAAGGGGGAAGTAATGTCAAGCCAAGGGCCTAGAGGTCAGGGGCCAGTTTGAACTAAGCTCGAGGGTTTGCTATATAAAGGGCAAGAGGTTGGGAGGGGAGGTTGGTTACACACTCCCTGGTCTCATAGGTTTTGTGTGCATATACTTGTGATTGGAGACAGAAGTGGTCCTTTGTAAAAAAATTTACATGTCCATGGGAGATCCAAAGACATAAAGGGTGTTGTTGATGAGAGGATGTATGAGTGGTCAAACATATTTTTATGCATTCATATTTGAAACACTCATTGATGGTCCACAAATGTATTAACATTTTGTTGATTACAACCAATCATATCAAGTAATTTTTTTTATTCCTCTAATTGATCCCCTCTATGTATATTCTAGAAGTCAACACCACATGCATTTACAAGTTATCAGGTAATTCCTTTTTTGAGAGAGGTGTAATTCAGAGTTTTCTTTCATTAGAAAGACCTTTGTTGTTGCAATGAAGGAGGTAGCCTTTCGTGGAAGTGGAGGAAGTTGTTTTCATAATCTCTGTACTGGTGAACAACCCATAGTTTTTTCTTTTCACACAGAGAGGTTAGACCTCACCAAATTTGTCCATTTTTTTAATTTGAGCATAACAAAACAATATCAACCGTAATGTGTACCGATCAATAAACACGTGTTAGGGTCTGAATATGACCACAATGCATGGTTTATGATAGTGAACGTCAAGCCAAGTTTTTAAGAGATCTAGTACTCCAATTCGTTCAAAAAATACTACTATTAGAAGAAATCCTTGAGTCAAAGGCAATGAGAAAAATTCAAACTTCAAAAACTCCCTATCCAAAAATATGACATCTTTATAGCCAACAAATCACCTAAGTAATGTAGTGTATCCATCCAACATGAATCCAAGGCATTAGTAATCTTAACAAGCATTATGTACCTGTAAGTAGCCAAAGGCAAGTAGAAGCAAGTGAAAGGCATAGGAGTATCATACTATTATCGTGGCATAAAATGTCCTAATTAGAGGCCATGTGAAAATACAGGGGTGTTAAAAAAGGGATCTTTTCACTTAGAGCTTTTGCAAAATTATAGAGCTTGGCTAGCAATCTCATCATGATATTTTGTGCATATGCCAATGTCTTGCAAAATGCCATATGCCTTCAAAACAAAAAAGAAAAGTTGATCACATTTGGATAACATCCCTTTCTCCACAAGTGTTAAAAGAAGCTCAGACCTACTTACATGTGCCCATGTTAAGCATATCTTAGATTTTGTTTTGAAAAGGGCATCACATTTGGGATGCATGCAGACCAAAGCATTGCAATGCACATCCCTAATTAACAATCTCATCCCTTTTTTGGGGCCATTTTAATGTTTTTCATGTTGTTGCATGCCAACATTCTAGACAAGAATCTTGTCGAGCACATTATGTGTTTTCATTGATACAACACACTTTGCATACATGTCAAACAAGAGCGTGTGACTAAAAATTTGATCATGACTTTTTTTGCCCATGTGCTAAATGTTACATGCCTTGAACATGCAAAAATAGGTGATCACATTTAGAGAGAGGCCCTTTCTTTGGAGAGGATGAAAACAGCTTAGACCTTATTCTTGCCCACCTCAGACATACCCTGCACTAAGTGCAACTTCAAGAGATAACATCTCGGGCATGAATTTTGTCAACCACTTGTGTTAATTTGGCAAATATACCACATACTACTATGTTTTCTTTTGATGGTGCAAGCATCGGCTCCTGTTGTCACGGCTCGGTGGCAGAAGTGACCAAATTTGAAATCCTCTCAATATTCTGGAGTGTCAAATAGACGCAGGTATCATGGGGAGTGAGAACCTCTTTTTATTGACATGTACAAAGCAACAAGCCAAAGAGCTTGTGTTTATCCTACATGCCTGCTCACTTGGCGCTTGAGAGGGCAAGCTAGCACCGTGCACCCTGATTAGTGCGGACAATGGTTGAGGGGGTAGAACATAGCCATAATTGTAGTCCCATGTGATCTATCATTGTGGGCATCATTATCAGTGCTAGCAGTTTGAGTGAGTGTAGCATAGGCCCCATCCTCCACCAAAAGTTCCTCCTACTTCCTGACCTCGCGACTTGGCCATTGTGGAAGACTATAATGAGGCCAACATAACAAATGTGGATAGGCAGTGGGCAACAATGAGCATCATGTAGCCAGTGCAGCCTGCTCGAGGGTTGTATGCAGCACGTCTTCCAATTCTGCATTGAGATCATTAATGGCCTCATCCAAGAGTAAGATATGTGTGTTCTTGTCCTTGTAAATGTCATTAGTAAGAAACATTGTCATGTGATGCCACTTTTGGCCCACTTTCCATCAATGGCTTATAATCCGGACCCCCTACCTCTACAAAGGCTTCCTCTATAGAAACAACCTCATTCTGCAAAAATTCATCAAATTGACCTTCACTTACACCATCTATAAACATAGTTACACAATCTTGCTAGCTCCTTGCCTTCTCACAAAATTCATGCCCAAGCTCCTACACCATCTCCCTGAGGTATTCAAATATCTCCTCTCTACGTGTTTATGCTTGAACACGTGCTACATATCTATTGGAAGAAGGCCAATCCATGCTTGCTACAACCGCAAGAATGAAGGGTCATGTATCATCACCTAGAGGGTTGAGAGGGTTGCATCGTTGAGCCATTGTGGGTTGGGGAGGGTTTGCTTGAGTGAGCCCAACCAGAGCACATGGATCATGCACTCAGTCCAAAGCCATGTGCGCTACTGCTTTAGGGTTCTCTTTGCAAGCATCTTGGATCCCCATTTGAAGCACCTTGGTGCTACATGACCACGCCACATGATCATGTGTCCACTTGGTGCAGGCACATGCGAGAAGGCATAGATTCTCACACAAAGAGGAAGGCAAACATTTTTTGCAAAGGAACCTTCCCCTTAACTATCTTTCTCAAATAGACCATGGGTGGGGGATGTGGGAAAACAACCTTGTCTACCAATGAGATCATCACCCTCTACATTAATTACATAGTCCCTATTGAAAGTCCTCTCAGTTGACGTGTTTAACACAGACCTAACTAACATCCATATTAGAAAATGCAACCAATGACAAGCATGCACATTGCTTGTGACTTGAGGCTGCATAACGATGAAAGGAGGTGATGGGGATTGGCCCTAGAACCCTTGATCTCAAGGATGCCAATGCCCCTTTACCGGAAGACTTGACCATCTTTGACTTCCCATGCGAGCCTAATGGATTTTCAAGTAGCAATGGTGAAGAAACACACAATAGTGGTAGCCATGGCTACAGCTCTCACGCGCAAACAATAAGTGTTGTCTTCATTCGTGCCAAGATGTCCATGACAACAGTTGCATTGATGGATCTTGGTTTGAAAATCTATGCATTTAGGTAGATCTCGACCTTGGTTTGAACTTGAATAGATCCTAGAACTAGAACGATGTTGCTAGAAATTTTATCCTTGGCCATAGCATTCATCATGAATGCCAGCCTGACATTAATGCTAATGAATCTAGGGTGATAAGGAGGCCTACATGGATCAGGCAAGTATCCTTGCACAGTAGCATCGACAAACGTTTGTGGATCGTACATCTTGGTTATCGATATAACTAGGATTTTTAATATGGCACATTTGCAACATTGCTCCATAAAAAATAGCGGGGATCCCTACATTCAAAACAATTTGAAGTTGCTTTGCATGCATGATTGTGGGAGCTCATTGACAAGCATGAATATTGGGATTACATAGCTAATTGCGGCATAGAGGGACATATGTATGGCATTCCTTTTGGGAGGGAGGTGTTTCATGATGGAATCTTGTATGTTTCCTACATGTCCTATGATTAGTCTGGTTTTAAGGCTTCCCGCATCTATAGAATGGAATATGTGGTCAAGGTAATTGTCTCAAACCCGCCCCCCTCAGGAAGGGTTCATACTTGCTATGAAGATCAAATAATCAAGATAGGGATGCTTTTTGCGACATGAGCACATAGCTGGGACACTAGCCACAAGCCACGTGTGAAGCACGGATGAGTGTGGACTCCATGTACATGCGCAAAGAAAGGCAAACAAACCAGCCCTCTCCACTGCCATTGGAGACTTTTCTCAACTCATAAATGGGAAGACTTTTCCTTTGCTCGTGTTATTGTCCATTAAAAAAAAAAAAACAGCCTAGGGTTAGTGCCATAATCCCACCACCTACAGATTTTGAGATTTATCTCTAGATTTTATATTTGAAGGTGAGAAAACCTATAAATACCAAAACTACTATAGAGAAATTTAGTTCAAAAACCTTCATATATAGTTAATTACCTCTAATATTTTTCATAGGTAGGTTTTCCAAGTTTTTGAAAAAAGGGGTTTTCCAACCACTCTTTTATCAATTGCTTTGATAGTTGGCTAGATGTGGGCAGCTTTCCTGATGCTTACTTCTTCCACTTTGGCACATCATATGCAGAGAGTCCTACACCATGACATTATTGATGGAGATGTCACACTCCTACTCCCAGGGTGGGATCTTCCTAGGATGAGCATATGGGATGGAATCAAGCATGGTCCTTTGTTGTTGTTGCAGATTGTGTCATTATAGCTCTCTAAAATGAACCATCTAGATTTCTTACAATTTTCATAGGTGACACAACAATGAGTACCTTGTTTTCCCTCTTAAGAAGGTTGGTTCATCCTCATTGAGCTCAACATCAAGCTGCTCTTCAATGCCATCCTCCTAATACACGAGTCCAGATCCATGAAAATCCTAGTTGGGCTATTACCTGACATCAATCAAGACCCCTGATGCTATCAACTACTTAGCTTTCTATCTCTCAAGTGAGCTCTTATAGTGGTCATCTAGAAGATCCATTCCCATCCTCCCTTGTGATTGTAATCCCAAAAAGGCCTTGCTACTTGTTGAAACTAATTCATAATAGAGGGATTAGATTCCTCGTCCAAAGAAACTTCTTTTCATCAGAAAAATATATTGATGTGTCTTTTGCTATTGAGAGAATATGAAACTTAGTAGGTGTGGTTCTAAAAATTGAGAAGGAGGAAGGTACAAATGTTGGTGGTGCAACAATTGGACCAAGTGCTAAAATCTTTGCTTGCTGATTGTTAACCCTCACGGCACACGGACACCTGATCACCTACGATGGACGTGTATTATGTATTTGGTAGAGTCAGGTACCGGGCTTGTCGGACCAATAGGGAAAGGTAGAGTGATCGCCAATGAGAGGCGCACTTTAACTTGGACATTCAAGGGATTAGTTGGTTAAGCATGGGCGCCCAAGTGTGAATGGGGTGAGCTCCTATAAAAGCCAACTAAACCTAATTTTTACTCATTCTCTCATTTGTGCAATTGAAGAGTGCTCTTGCTCCATCTCCATCTTCTTCTTCTTCTTCACCTCCTTGTGTGTGTGTGTGAGAGAGAGAGAGAGAGAGGGAGAGTGTATGTGCGATCGAGCATTACGAAGGCACGACGGCGGCGAAGCGGTTGAGCGCGGCACGACTGCAGCTTCTTCTTCATCGCGGCGAGGAATCCACCACGAAGGCGAGCGTAGAGCGGTGAGTGACACACCCTTTGTTTTCTTGAGCTTGCTAGTTTAGGCTTGTTGTGTGCTTGGAGCCGTTTGTGGCTCGCATACGGTGTATTGGCAAGTCCCTTGCTTCGACAGTGCGGCAAGGAGCGTACATTTTTGGCGCCGCTGCCGGGGATATGCCCTACACTAAGCTCGGTTAGCACTTTACGCTTCCTTGTGGTGCAATTTCTATCATAGGAAAGGCAGGGAAGGAGTGTGTGGAGATTTCTGTTTTTTGCGTTTTCTGCATTTGCTGTCAAATTTCAATTTCTGCTATTGTTTGCGTTTTTCAATTTCTGCAATTTCAAGTTCGGCGTTTTCAATTTCTGTCAAGTTCTGCAATTTCTGCGTTTTTTTGCGTTTTCTGTCAATTTTCTGCAATTTCTGCGTTTTTCTGTCAATTTTCTGCAATTTCTGCCATTTTTCTGCAATTTCTGGTTTTTTGCGTTTTTTTGCATTTTTTTAATTGCTGCGTTTTTCTGCATCAAAAAAAAAAAAATAAATAAAATAAAAATAATTTTTTGGGGAAAAAAGTTTTTTGAGAAAAAAAGAAAAAAAAAAAATTTTCGGAAAAAAAAAAAAAAAAAAAAAATCGTAAATTAAAAACGCGAGCGAGTGGGTGGCGAAATTTTTCGAAAATAAAAAACACGACTCTTAAAACGTACGGGTTGGTTTGT
Source organism: Adiantum capillus-veneris (assembly GCF_014529385.1). Taxonomy (NCBI): domain Eukaryota; kingdom Viridiplantae; phylum Streptophyta; class Polypodiopsida; order Polypodiales; family Pteridaceae; genus Adiantum; species Adiantum capillus-veneris. The sequence goes on along the minus strand of NC_140939.1, from coordinate 19,448,789 downwards.
GTAAAAGATAGATCGGGATCGTTTTCCCAAGCCCAAGCCCAAGCCCAGGCCCAGGCCCAGGCCCAGGCCCAGGCCCAGGCCCAGGCCCAGGCCTCAGTCCTCAGTCTTATGATATATACTAGACTCACTCTTATATATATACCCTACTCCCTCAAGAGAGAATGAGAGCATGTGGGACAAGTCCTCCACTCTCCTCCTTTCTCTTCCCACTTGCACCCTTAGACTTTCTAGTTTGGGCCTAGTTCCCTACTGGAAATTGACAGTTTTAGGGATTCCGAGGGCATAGAGTGACCAAACGGAGGGCTGTAAAGCACGGCACGACCCTCTGACCGATACGCTCGTTTTGAGCTATCACACGGCCCATTCCACGACACGCTCAAAAAAAAAATCTAGCAAAAAAAAAACAAACAAAAGACACGCTAAAAACTAGTCACAAGGCCTCCTAGAGCAGCTTTTTGACACCTTAGGGTATCAAAAGCACATGCACTTACGCTCTGGGCGGGTGCTAGAACACGAGCATATTGAGGGTGCCTCTGTTCATACGGATACCCATTACCCATCCACGATAAGCTCTAGACCCTCAGCGGGGACACAAGGTAGCACCACCCAAGACCCTAAAATAGCCACTAGTGATTCCTCCTCCGACTCAGAAATCATGGAAGCATACCCTAACCAAAACACTGAGAGAGAAGGCCATGCACCTCCCGAAGCTCCACAGCCTAGTACTAGTATGTTTAGCCGTTTCATGGAAACATTAGGTAGAGCTACTCGCTCGGAACCTGATGCAAATGAAGCACACGAAGGGGGTGGGGAAGTGGAATCTCCTTTCACATCGCACGTGGACCCCACACCCCCAAAGAGTGTCCATGTGGATATCCTACCAACTTCTTACCAAGAAGGCCCTGTTGAGCTGCCTCCTTCAGAAGTTCCCTCTAGAGTACCGTTGGTGACAAGTAAAACCACGGGAAGCAACATTGCTTCTACCTCACAAGAAACCGTTAACACGTCGACTCTAGAAGGATTGTTCATTAATGATCATTGGACATACGACCTCCACACTGAGGTGTTGACGGATCTACACTCTGGCCACGCCTACCATGTAGGATGGATAGAGATTGTACAATCCACCTCTAGTGCCACGAGCATCGAAGATCAACAGAAAATGATCTGTAATGTTATCCATGGCATTATTCAATCAGAAAGGCAAAACCGAGGGGTAAATATACTCTCAACTGGCCCCATGAGATTTCTGGATACGAGCAAGGCTCAACAGCCTACTCTATCTCAAATGGAGACTCCTCTAATGAGCCCCATGGACCCATCTTACGTCATTTCACCTGGGGTCTCTATGCAATCTGAGCCTCCGAGCGACAACTTTAGCTTCCCTAACTTGGCTCAACCCTCTATTAAGGAAAACACAGTGCTCACTCCAGGGATAAGCCTAACAGAGAATGTACCGATGACATCTACGGTTAGCGCAGTGCCACTACCTAGTGTTGTAGTACCTAATATGGGGCCTCGACCATATGTGCCTCTAGCCCCTTATGCACACATGGCCCCCACACCTCCAATTGTACCACTTGCTTATGCTCCTCGAGTGCCGCTCCCTAGCTCTTATCCGAGTGGACCTATGCCCGGTTATGTTCCATATCCTGCATCATCTACACATATGCCAAGACCGGTACCCGTTCCTCTCCCACATATGATTCCAAGAGTACCTCCACCGGCCCTGCCTCCTCACATAGGTGACTTGGCAGCGTTTGCTCAAACCATAGGTCGATCTATCGCGGAAAATATGCGTCATGCATCTGATAGAGAGCCTAGAAGTAAGGCAGTACAAATTGCCAAACTCACGCAAAAATTCAATGGGGACGAAGATGCTAGGAAACACATTGAAGTGTTTGAACAAGTATGTGATTCCTTAGGGGAACGCAACGAACTACATAAGTGCAATGCCTTAAGCTTGACATTAAGTGGGAAGGCTGGAGATTGGTATAGGACCCTAAGGGTGGACGAGAAAACAATCTACCCTACCCTTCGAAGGTTGTTTCTAAAAGAGTACATACGAGAAGGTGTGCTTTGGGGTGTAGCATCTCAGCTACAGAAGGCCGAACGTAAGGAAGGAGAGTCAGTAAGGGACTTCATTAGTCGTCTAAAGCACTTAAACTCTCGCTGCCCTGTAAATGAGCGCTTCAACAATAACCAACTGCTTGATCGATTCATTCGAGGGTTGAGGAATGAAGGAATCTATAATGGACTAGTGATTAGAGGTATCACAACCTGGGAAGATGTCACTGCCAATGCAATCCAATTAGAGGACAACTTGATGATAGCAGGCATGAGGGTGTCTACTGACACGAGATCCACTAGCTCACAAGCCATTGAGTATGAACCCATGACTGCAAAGCCCATTGCCAATGAGCCAAAGGTATTTGAGACATTCTTGACAGACCTCACCAAGGCAATCCAAGAGTCTCTTAAGGATAATCGACCCCCTCAAAATAGTCACATGTATCCAAGAAGGGAGCAACAATGGTGTTCCATTTGCTTAGGTCCACATAGCACTAGTGAGTGCCCTACGTTTAGAGTAAAATTTAATGGAACTTGCAACGCATGTGGTAGGTATGGTCACCAAGCTAAGGATTGTTTAATGATCAAACGTATGATGGCAAATAGACCACCTGTAGCCTGGACGGATGCGCCTCGAGCTCCTGTATTGATGCCTGCTCCACCTGTTGAGCAACTACCGCAACACATGGTCCCTAGATCTCAAAATGTTGTACAAGCTACACCGTTACCACCTCCTGTGCTAGGACCGCAGCCCCCGCATCCAAGAGTCGCCCCTATGAACCAAGTGGGTTGCGAGCCATCAAATGCTTATGCAGATGGTTGTGAGGAGGAAATAGACACTAGTATTGCCTACGGACTTGATACATTGGAAGAGTGTCCTATATACTACATGGAAGATTGTTGGGGACAAGTCAAGCCGGTTTATCAAGCTGCTGCTCTCGCATCCAGAGGTCAAAATATCAACACCCAGGCTAGGAGGCCACCTCTTCAATGCTACGAGTGTGGTGGACCACATCGAGTAGCGGAGTGCCCTATTAGGCTGCAAAAGAATGCTGCACAGATGCAAGTGAATCAAGGGAGCACGTCTGCAATGCCAATACTCACATGTAATCGTTGTGGCATAGATCACTTGATTGCCCAATGCCCCTATAACCCAAATGCGCCTAAAATCACACCCCTGAATTTGGTCGAAATTGCTAGTGTGACATCACCAATACCACCCGTCGCACCCGCTTATGCGATTACACGGTCCATGCTTCAAGGGCCAGGACATATCCTCGAAGAGAGAGATACCGCGTCAATTATCCAAGCAAAGAAAAAGAAGACACGAAGGAAGAAGTCGCAGAATACGGAAAATTCAAAGCCAAGTTCCAAAACAAACATAGGAACAGGAGATGACCCCGTGTATATGAATGACCTCGAGGATGATTCAGATTCAGTCGAGACAATGGAGACTAGAACCAATACCACAAAGGGAAAGACCGACAAAGAAAACCGTAACATGGAACCAAATGAAAACCGAATAAGAGAAAACCATAAAGAGCCTCTGAAAACACCACAAGTGTTTCCAAATCCAATCCAAGACCCCCAAGATAAACCGCAGGGGCAAAAAGGGAAGAATCGTAAAAAGAAGATTGGGACGTACCCAAACCCAGTAGACGAGATTAAGCAGGTGAAACATCTAAGAGGATTAGTGGAGGAGACTCAAAGGAAACTAGAACCAGAACCCATGCATATCAAAATTCATGACACAGTGTTTCCCACGCAAGTTCATCCACCCCACATGAACCATAGACCGTTAGCCATATCTAGTATCATCCAAGAAGGGAGTGAGGACGGGACATCAGAAAGTGAGCATACACCCTTCTTGTTGGAAAGGATGTTTAACGAAGGAATACCTGATCCCATTGAGGAATATGAGATTCCATCCTCACCAGTTCCTAGTCAAGGACCTACACCCTGCAAAACGCCAATGAATGTTGCCAAACTAGTGGACTTCATGTCTTCTGAGGTCCGAACCACGATCATAGCAAAGCTGTATGGAGATCCTGAGTTATTCCTTGCACTTCGAGCATTCCTTAACGGAGAGCTACGAACGGGATTACCGCAGTTTGCGCAACCAAATAGGCCTGACTCGATTATGATTGATGAGGAAAATCATGTGCAATCACTTGACTTAGATGGACACGAGTCTGTGATCGAGGTACCCATTAACGAATTAGGGCAGTATTTTGAAGGCGACGAGTCTAATGCGACCCTACCCATCACTACCAAGGGATTAACTATAAAGGGAATTCTTGATGGTGGTGCGGGAGTTAGCATCGTTACAAAAGATTGTTGGGAATCCATGGGAAAACCCCGCCTCAGTGTTACTAACATTGTGGTAAAGATGGCAAATGGTACCATAGCCAAACCTATGGGGATGCTCAAGGATCTTAAGATCAAAGTTCTAGGACACAAGGTACGACATACGTTCATTGTAATGGATTTCTCTAAACACCTTATGTCATATGAAATGATTTTAGGACGACCATTCATGAGGGAAGCACAAATGGTTCACGATTGGTCTAAAAATCATGTCTATTTGCAATTCCAAGACTCTGTCCTTAGAGTGGATTTGGTGACTGGTAAGGTACACCCCTTAGGGAGTAAAACCATTATTGATCATCGCTCTGACACCACAGTTCACTCGGCCCCACTACAATATTGTTACACTTGTAAGAAGGATACAGACATTGGCCAAGATTCTCCTTATATGGATATCCTACCTGGGATGACTGAGTCGGACAATGTGGATTGGGTACACCTAGCTGCAACCATAGATACCTGGGGAAATAGAGGAACCACTTGGGTCACACCAGAGGGGGAAGAGGTACCACAAATTGCACCTCTGAACATGATAAGTGCCATACATGCATCTTCTAAGGGCAAGGCAATTGTGGACCAATCTGACAGTGACACTGATAGCTCAATAGAAGACTTTGACCAACACGACTTGGACACTGACTCCCAGAGTGAAACGGATTCTGAATCTCATGAATTAGAGAGTGGAGCAAGTTCACAGTCAAAACATTCGGAAGGATCGAGCACATCAACCGATGATAGCTCCTCCGAGAGTGAAGAGGACACCAACGAGGACTCCTTTAGTGAGCCAGATCTAAATGCAAATCAAAAGCAGGTCTCAAATAAGAAAAAGAAAAACCTTAAGAGGCGTCGATATCGAGCCAATGTACGTGCTAGGATAAACAAGAAGAGATCCTCAGCAGAATGGCTCAGTTATATAGGAGCATGTGATGCTCATCGAAAATTGGTAGACAATTGGGGTGAATATCTCCAAAATGTTATGTGGTGTAGACCACGACCCCATGACATAGCCCAATTAGAGATCATAGACAAGCCAAAGTTGAGCCGCACTGCAAGGAGGCGTCAAAACCAAGAGTTAGCTCGACAACACAAGAAAGCAGAAATGGAAGCACAAACCAACGCACAACCAGAATCCACAGACTTGCATCCTGCACCAGAACATTTCAAATCTTACACCACAGGGGAAGCAAAGGTTGTGTACACAAAAGCCCAAAGAATACCTATCGATGGGAATAATGGAATCTATGATGGTCCGGCAATAGTTAAAGAAATAGAATTAGCTGACCCCGGTGAAGAATCAAAACCTGTTTTTATTGCCCAAGACCTCACAGAAGTTGAAGAGGCGGTCCTCAAAGAGCTTCTCAAGGAATTCAAGGACGTATTCGCTTGGACATACCATGATATGAAAGGTGTTCCGCCTTCTGTGGTCCAACATACAATCCCTATGATTAGCACTGCGAAGCCCGTACAACAAAGACCCTACCCGATGAATCCTAAGTACGCAAAGATCATTCAAGAAGAACTAGAAAAGCTTATCAAATGTGGGTTCATATATCCTATTGAACACTCTGAATGGGTGTCGCCAATAGTTATCGTGCCAAAAAAGAATGGGAAACTCAGGGTGTGCGTGGACCTCAAAAAAGTTAATGCAGCTACTAGAAGAGACCATTACCCCCTACCATATTCCGAACATGTACTCGAAAGAGTTGCAGGCAAGGAAGCTTATAGCTTTCTAGATGGGTACTCAGGCTACAACCAAATCACGATAGCGCTAGAGGACCAAGCTAAAACTGCCTTCATCACAGAATTTGGCGTGTTTGCATTTCGTGTGATGGCTTTTGGCTTAACAAATGCCCCTGCTACATTCCAACGATTAATAAACACTGCTTTTAAAGAATATTTGAGAGAGTTTTGTGAAGCTTTCTTAGACGACCTTTGTGTTTACTCTTCTTGGAAAGAACATCTATCATGTTTGCGGAAGGTGTTTGAAAATGTAGGTTATATCGTATCTCATTGAACCCGTTCAAATGCCAATTTTGGTCAAGCATGGAGTTATTTTAGGGCATATAGTATCCAAGAATGGTATCTCAACCGATGAGAGCAAAATTAAAGTGATTCTAGAGTTACCACCACCAACCAATTACAAGGGAGTTCAAAGGTTCATGGGACACGTGGGTTATTATCGACGGTTTATTTTATTTTTCGCTGAGATAGCACGTCCTTTGTACAAGCTTCTCATTGAATTTAAATGGACTGAAGAGTGTGACCAGGCCTATGAACAATTGAAGAAAACACTAGCAAGTGCTCCGATTTTAAGGACACCTAACTGGGATGTCATTTTCCATGTGCATATTGATGCATCAAACTTTGCTATTGGGTGTGTTCTCACTCAACCAGGAGAACATAAATTGGACTATCCCATTAGCTTTGCAAGCCGTCAATTGAACGATGCTGAAAGGAACTACACCACTACAGAGCGAGAAGGTTTGGCAATGGTTTATGCAGTAAAGAAATTTCGCTACTACCTTCTGGCAAACAAGTTTGTATTTTATGTGGATCATCAAGCGTTGCTGTATCTGGTAAACAAGCCATGCTCCACAGGAAGAATCACACGATGGTTGTTAATTCTTCTGGAGTTTGATTTCACGATTGTAGTGAGACCCGGTAAAAGGCACGTCATGGCTGATCATTTGTCTCGCATACCCAATGGTGAAGCCCCTACAGGAGTTGATGATGAATTACCCGATACTTCCCTATTCATAGTTGAGACTATGCCTGAATGGAGTGAGAACATTGTTAACTTTTTAGTTAATGGTTTTCCACCCAAGGAACTTCGTAAGGATATCGCTCGAAGGCTAGTAAAAGAATGTGAACCCTATTGTTTGATTGCCGGAACCCTGTATAGATTAGGCAAGGACGATATTCTTAGGCGTTGTGCCCGCGAGGATGAATATTTGTATATCTTGCAAGAAGCACATATGGGCATAGCAGGAGGACATTTTTCAGGGACCTGACTGCTAGAAAGGTGCTGCAATCAGGCTATTGGTGGCCAACTTTATTTAAGGATGCATCACTTTTTACAAAAGGGTGTGATGAGTGCCAACGTTACAAGACCACACAGCGCAAGACAGAATGCCCTTACATCCTATTAAAGTAACCCAACCATTTGAAAAATGGGGCTTAGACTTTGTAGGTCCAATTAGTCCCGCAGCTCGCAACACTCAATCTCGATATATTCTAGTTGCTACGGACTATGTAACAAAGTGGGCTGAAGCTAAGGCTTCACAAAAAGCTGACGCGAGGACAACAGCTAAGTTTCTTTTTGAGAACATTATCACAAGATTTGTTGCCCTTTTGAAATTGTTAGTGATAATGGTACCCATTTTATAAATGAGGTAATAAGAGAGCTTACCACGACCTTTATGATATCCCACCATAAGTCTACACCTTATTACCCGCAAGCTAATGGACAAGCCGAGAGCACCAACAAGACTCTAATCTCTATTTTAACCAAGACGGTAGAAGCTCATCGCACTGATTGGGATTTGAAGTTGACATCTGCTCTATGGGCTTATCGTACTGCTTATAAAGTGGCTATTAATTGTACGCCATTCAAAATGGTATACGGCCAAGAAGCGGTTATGCCTTGGGAGTTTGTCATTCCTAGTCTTAGGGTAGCTTCGCAAGAAGGATGGAATGGTAACCCCTTAACCGAGCGTTTGTTATCTTAGAAAAACTAGACGAAGAGAGACAGTTGGCTGTGCAAAATGCTCTTGTGGAAAAGGATAGGAGAAAGAAGTGGTTTGATCGCCATGTGAAGGACAAGGACATCAAAGTTGGTGATAAAGTCCTTATGTATGGAGTACGTAAAGAGAAGAAAAAGTTGAAATATGCTGGTAAAGGACCATATAGAGTATGTGAAATTACCCCACAAGGTACCCTTCGTGTGGAAACTCTTGATGGAGTTGAAACCATTGGATTCCTCAATGGGAGTAAATTCAAAAGATATTATGATCCTTTAAGCCAAGAAGAACTACGGGCCATTCATCAAAAGAAGGCCGCCAAAGCACAAACCGAGTTAAACAAGATACAAGCTCAAGCTGAGGCTAAGGAGCGACAACAACGTATAAGACAAAAACGAGAGGCTAACCTTGGGGTCACAAATGCATTCCACGTGGAAATCGAAGAGGATGGTTGGACTCTGACACACCTCTACGATACCCCATTGAGTTAAATAGTGCCTATGGAAAAGTGCTATATAACGCCTTATTGGACACGGGTGCTAAATACAATCTGCTATCCTATGGGGTGTGGTGTCAGTTAGGGAAGCCACCTCTATCTGAGAGTATTATCCAAGTCAAGGGTGTCAACAAGAAAAAAACTACGGTTTTTGGAATCTGGCACACTTCTGTCAGTTATGACAATGGGGTTGTAGCTCAAGACTTTTTGGTCATGCCTACTGGAACTATGGAGGGTAATATAAACCTAGGCCGCACGTGGATGATAGCCACCAAATGCACTATTGATTGGGGGACTGGGGGTGTTACAACGCAAAAACCAACTCTTAGCCCTACCACTCAAGCCATAGTCCCTGAGATATTGCCCAAGGAAATAAAACCCAAGACATTGCATGTCCAGGAGGTTGAACCATACGTCCCCATAGCCCAACTCTCTAGAGCTTCAACTGATGTAGTTGAAAGAAAGCTTGAGACACACAAAAACCATCCTAATATAACAGAGAAAACATACAAGTGGGTCCCTAAAGCCTCTGTAGTAGCATGGTTGATGCAAAAAAACGGAAACCTAGTAAGAACCGTACCACTCACTCCAAGAATGTAAAGAAACGTTGCGTTGGATTCCTAAACGACTATTGGAAGCCCAAGGATACTATGAAGGAAATGATCAAATCTGGGTGCCCAAACGTAAAGTGTACTCTTACCTGTCACCTGGCCCATGTAAACCCAATCCTGTGGCTCCAAAACAAATTGAAAATCGCGGAAAGGAAAAAATCATGGAATGTTACACACCCGTTCTAGAGCTAGTTTGGGTACCAAAGAAAGAACGATTTGTTCCACCTAGCTCAGGAACAGGAAATCAAATGAAGCTTCTTGCTCTTCATGTAGTTCCTATATGCAAATAGAAGCTTCGACACAACCTCCACCTACCACTGTACATATCCATCCAAGCACGAAAGAGTTGCACCTTCCGGGTAAGTTCACCACCTACAACAACGTTGCAAATAAAATCCTGGGAGAGTACCTTACCACCCTTGCAACTTGACGAGGCACCTAGGGAATAAAAACTACTGGCAAAAATCCTCACCTATTACCAACTGGAACAATTGGTTTCAAAGGGTGACAAGCTCATTTCAAACGGTATGATCTACCCAAGGAAGGGGGGAGTGTTTGTGGACATCCATCATTCACTTGCTTCCCTCTCAACCTTTTCCCTGACCTCTCAATCTCCGATCTTAGGGAATGTATATATATAGCCTTATACTCACAAAAAAACAAAAATAGTAAAGAGCAAGAGCCCTAGCAATGAGAGAGCACCCTATCAGATCTTACATATAAGTCCAAATTCACCGTGTCAATTCAAGCAACACACAAAAACAACTCTTATGTTTTAAAGGCCTAACCAAATCTATCTGTCTTGTCAGAAATGGCTACTTCACCAGAGGCATGCACTTCTATTTTTGATGAAAGGTACCCCTTGTCTTTTCAACAAGTGTTTCTACGTATGCTACCCTATACTTTCTTGCGAATGGGATTTGATAGAGAGCCTTGCATGTGAGAGAAATTTTGAGGAGTTAGAATGGCTGATACGTCTATGGCTAACTAGTGATCCCTACCCAGTAGCGAGTGTCTCCAATGGCACATGCTTATTCTTTTGCACAAGATGAGTATCCACGCATCACGAGGTTCTTGATTAGCATGCTTGCACAAGAGGATGATGAAGAGGAACTAATAAGACCGAGGAAGACTATGGCCTCACGGACAACGATTTTATTTATCTAGATGATGAGGATAGAGGCCTAGCCTTAGGGTGGCCACCCGGTTTATATAATATCCTCTTTCCTTGATTCTAAAAGGGGTGACAGATAGGTAGGTTAGGGGTCTAGATTGTGTTTTGAGTTTGTTTTTTAGGAGTTTTAATTTTTCCCACTGATTGCCTCCTGGAGGTATCCTTTTTGTTTCCTATGTGTACAGGAGCGTGTTGCTATTGATAGGATTTGGACCTTCATGGAAACTTACTCTCGTTCACATTCAAATCAAGCGCGACCATCTAACACAACAGGTGTTCTTTCCATTAGCATTGCCCTTATCTTTTTTGCATCCATGTTTGTCTGCTTTGATTGTGATTGGAGCATACTATTCAGCGCATTGCTTAGTATCCAACATTTAATTCAATGCAATCTTTTGTCATAATCACTTGTTTTAGGTGTAAAAATCAAGCAGTCCAGACTAGCTAGTTTGACCAAGCTAGGTATTATAAATCTTCTCTTAATACCATGGGGAATGCCTTTCCTAATCAGCAATGGTTACTTAGGGCTTTCTAGTGGGCTTAACCCTATTGACCTTTAGCTTAAGTATTATAAAGGGAGTTTACTAATGTGATGAGCCTGGGGAGTGTAACAGTGTTATATGACCCCCCAAAGTTACAAAATTAAAATGCTGAAAATGAACAAACAAAAAATCAAAGTGCCACAATGTAAAATTTTAAGCTGGAAGAGAAATCTCAGCTTGATTTGGTACTTCACTCACATGTATCGCCTATGGTACTAGAGCCCTAGAGGTTCCCAGCGTGGGCGCTTTTCCTTGAAAAGCAAAAAACCCAAGGCATACAAAATAAGCACACACATCAAAATTGAATCAATGTGAAAAGACTTTGGGGGGTCAAAGAAAAAGTAATCAGTCAGGCGATGATTTCATGAGAAATTCCTTTTATGGTAGCTTAACTACAAGGTTTTCTAGATATAGCCTCTAGTCAGCCCTTGAACATGAATACTTGGCTCTCGCGATTAAACAACTTAATTGACCACAGAAAATTAAGAAGCTTACCCATGGTATTAATACTTGATCTCTAGTGCTTTTCGACCGTCAAATTAGCGACCCCAGACTTGTTTAATTTTTTGCCTTTACATCTGTTTATGCATTTGATTACATTGCAATTTAATGTTCATTGCTAACAAATTGTTTGAAATTCTTTGACCAATCAATTTTTCTACCTAAAACTGCATATGCTTTTTAAGAGAATGCAATTACTGTGCCAATGTTGTTTGATTTTGCAGTGACTGAAGAAGGCTAAGGACATTCATCTCAAATGCTCTTCCACCTCGACGACCCAGCTTCAACTCAATAGCTTCCGAGGACGGAATCTACATCAGGAAGGGGGGCATGTTAACCCTCACGGCACACGGACACCTGATCACCTACGATGGACGTGTATTATGTATTTGGTAGAGTCAGGTACCGGGCTTGTCGGACCAATAGGGAAAGGTAGAGTGATCGCCAATGAGAGGCGCACTTTAACTTGGACATTCAAGGGATTAGTTGGTTAAGCATGGGCGCCCAAGTGTGAATGGGGTGAGCTCCTATAAAAGCCAACTAAACCTAATTTTTACTCATTCTCTCATTTGTGCAATTGAAGAGTGCTCTTGCTCCATCTCCATCTTCTTCTTCTTCTTCACCTCCTTGTGTGTGTGTGTGAGAGAGAGAGAGAGAGAGGGAGAGTGTATGTGCGATCGAGCATTACGAAGGCACGACGGCGGCGAAGCGGTTGAGCGCGGCACGACTGCAGCTTCTTCTTCATCGCGGCGAGGAATCCACCACGAAGGCGAGCGTAGAGCGGTGAGTGACACACCCTTTGTTTTCTTGAGCTTGCTAGTTTAGGCTTGTTGTGTGCTTGGAGCCGTTTGTGGCTCGCATACGGTGTATTGGCAAGTCCCTTGCTTCGACAGTGCGGCAAGGAGCGTACACTGATGAAGTTACAATAACAAGAGATTTGGACGTCAATGATTTTTTGGAGGAAATGATGCCACTTGTTCAAAAGAAAGGGTGGGAAAAAATACTCTTTATCCTCTAAGTGTTATGTTTTTGAATTGTTTTTCTTTATTTGTCTTGGATTATTCAAAGAAAAGAAGGGTAAAGGTTTTGTATTTTGTGATGGTTACAACAATATTCTATTGTTCCAAAAAAATTGCATGTTCCTTTTCTCTATGCCAATATATTTTCAGGTCAATGTGGGAAAAATGAAAGGTGCTACTTGTTTAAAATGTCCACAAAAGGGCCAGCCTCTAGAGTGGATTTAATGAGCCGTACAAGACGAACGGGTAGTGGAGACTTAAGGGATGCATAGGTGCAATGCATTTTGATTTCACCCACAGAATAAAGGGTTGGGATACAATTTCATAATTAGTTTATGATCCAAGGTAGTTATTGGTTAATTTAATTAATGTGTCTTACATATTATGTTGTGTATGGATATTTTGCAGCATACAATCATTGAAAAGAATTGCAATATGTGAGACTAAAGAAGAGGATATAGAATCCCAAATCATCTTTTGGTAGAACCTAAATGCAACAATGAATAAATATGGACATAGTGCAATAGGCTTTACTGGCTTCATGTCTGATGAGGTTGGTGCAAATCGGAGTGCTATTTAAACATTTTGCAATGGTGGGCCATAAAACATTATGGAGTCACATGAATGCTTCTGTTATTTCATTGGGAGTAGACCTTGCATAAATATGCTAAAAAGTGGATACCACAAAATCTAGCCAAAGCCAAAATTCATGTAGAGCATGTAGGACCATTGAGCTTGCATGTAGAAAGGAAAATTTTCTTCAAAATTAGTGGAAACAACATCTCATAGTAGATAACATAACTGGACCAAATGGTTTAAATGGCGGCAACAAATTTCTCATTGGTTAGGATTAGAAACAAATGTCAGTAATTTTTTGAAAATTTATGTTGCTAGTATTTATTTTGAATACTTTATACATTAAATTAGTAATTGATGCATAATTTTTATTTTTCTATGTTGAGCTAAGTCCATGGGAACGGGCTAAAATCCCTAGTATAAATTTATTAGAGAGTGTACATGCTAGCTAGTTAACTTTATCTGTTTTGAAATTAGGTCTCCCCAATCTTAGAAAAAAAAACTCTCAAAACATTTCGAATGCATAAGTGAAGGGTGAGTATAGAAAATGAAAAGCCATGGGAAACGAAAAGTCATGGGAAACGAAAAGTCAAAATACATATCATCCTAAGCCTCAGGTTAAATTTCGCATTGATTATGCAATCTGCATGTTTTTTAGGGTTGTGAATTCCAACTTATGCAATGATTTCCGCCCAATGGGTATGTTGGATTTTATCAAGCATGGCTTGATTGTCGTTACAGCAAGGTTGCTATTGAGCTTAGCCAATTCCATTTATTTGCATGGATTATGTTATAAGTGGTTGTGGATTTCAAGGAAATTTAACCACTTTTAGGGCTTAGACTCGAGGGAGCACACAATGCTTTTCAGTTGGGAATAGGGCTTAAAACCTTCAGGCCAAAGGGCTCCAATTGGGCATTACCTCCACAACATGCAACGAGCATGGCTCTGTGCAAGGTAGTTGATACTAAATCCGATGCAGTCAAAAAGGATTATGCTCAACCCATTGTCAACAAGATAGATCTAGCAAGATCTCAAGGGTAAATGCGAGTAGGATTGGGCAACTTAGGTACGCTTTGTTTTTTCAATTACTCCAAAATTTGGCTTGTGCAATACGTTGGTCGGTATCTCTTTAACATATCCTCTTTGTGTGGTCAAGTGGAGGGGAAAAGCGGGGTCTTTAGAAGCACGTCTCTCTACCTATATTTTTACATTTGGGGCATGGTTACTCCAACGCAATAAGCCTGCCAAAGTGTAGGCAAAATAAGTGCCAAAGTACATTGAAAGCATAGTTATGCCACATAATTCTCTGACTTCCGATGATAGGGATGGTGGTTACAAAAAACAGTGAGTACCTTAAATATAAGTTTCAATTTTGAACTTATTCCATTTTGCAAGATATTCTACAATGCCAACTTGACAAGCAAATATTGCTTTGGTCAAGAGAATGTTGGCAATTCAATGATATTTGATAGCTAAGCTTCAGGAGCTATCTCTTGTACTATTGAGTAATCTCATGATTCTCAATAAGTTGAAAGTTTGACAAGGTTGTTTCTCTTTTGCTTTGCCATGAGCACCCGGGGAGTTCACTAAAGTATATGGGTTCAATAGAAGGGATTTTAAATTCTTATAAATTTACAGATTCATGTCTACAAGAGGGGTATAAGGGGTAATTAAAATCCATTTTGATGAATGCACGTGATATAAGAAAATTTTACTTAGTGAACACCCCAAGCATGAGCACCTGTTACCTATGAGCACTTAAGCTCTGTTCTTTTCATCTCCTAGATGAACTTATGCGAAGCAAGGCTTCACTTTAGAGAATATTGCCCAGAAGTTTCCAAAGTTTGGAATATGATGGAAGCATACAAACTTGGGGAGATTTGGCAAGACGTCCACACATTATTGAAACAACAGGCGCCAGTGTTAGTCCTAGATACTCAGTGGCCTGGAGCTAAGCTTCAGGAGCTATCTCTTGTACTATTGAGTAATCTCATGATTCTCAATAAGTTGAAAGTTTGACAAGGTTGTTTCTCTTTTGCTTTGCCATGAGCACCCGGGGAGTTCACTAAAGTATATGGGTTCAATAGAAGGGATTTTAAATTCTTATAAATTTACAGATTCATGTCTACAAGAGGGGTATAAGGGGTAATTAAAATCCATTTTGATGAATGCACGTGATATAAGAAAATTTTACTTAGTGAACACCCCAAGCATGAGCACCTGTTACCTATGAGCACTTAAGCTCTGTTCTTTTCATCTCCTAGATGAACTTATGCGAAGCAAGGCTTCACTTTAGAGAATATTGCCCAGAAGTTTCCAAAGTTTGGAATATGATGGAAACATACAAACTTGGGGAGATTTGGCAAGACGTCCACACATTTTTATTTGGAAGTTGGTATGAACCAAGCCACTGAGTATCTAGGACTAACACTGGCGCCTGTTGTTTCAATAATGTGTCATGTTAGGCCCTAGATGCTAGTCACATCCCTTTATCAGACCATTTTGAGCACATCGTATCAGGAACAATTTCAATGGCCAAAAATTATACTTAGTAAAACTTGTTAACGTTATAAGTACAATTAAACAACTTTAACGGATGGTTGTTTATACATGAGGTATAGATATGTTATGTTAATGAACTCATGTATTTGGTACCTAGATGTGATTGATTTTCACATTCTATTATGGTCCAAATAGGTTAGCACGGTTTTCATGCAGAAAGTATTTACTTCTTCTCCCGTAATCCGTGAGCATACCATTAGCCATAAGCATTGGCAAGTACAGTTATAGATATGGAGGTTCATATCTACTTTTGCTAAATGCATGCACACTAGGAGTTATGGACCCTAGTGTTTAGCAAAGGCTGATTTGGAGTGGCATGTACATTCATGATATCACTAGCTTCTAAAGCATTTTGCAGTTTATGTGCACTATCTCTATGACATTAATTGTCAATCTATCAATCACCAATAGAGGTCATGGCTTGGTTTGGGTGCTTGAGATCAGCTCACTGTTGGGTGCTTGAGATCAATAATACAAAAAAACTATGATCCCTGTTTACCAATGACTTTGGAGGACTGTCTATAAATGATTGAGAAACACACCTCAGTACTATCAATTATCCAGAAAGGATAGGCAGTTTACAAGTGTTAATCTTGTGCTAAAGGATATGCTAAGCGTGTGTGTTAGCAATAAGCAATCCAACTGGAATGGTTATGTCTCTAGCTAGAGTTTTCTTATCATGAGCGATAGCAGGTTAGGCATGCTGTCATGCATGGGCTTGCATGCTTTGCATGATCGGTGGAGTAGACAAAGAAGATGTCCAGGCCATAGGAAATGGCTCTTCCATGGAGAGACTTATCATGGCCAACAGATAATGCACGGGTAAGCACCCTTACATACACAAGGTGGTCAATATCGACTTGCGTGAAATTTTGAGCTCTTGGGTGTAGCCAGATTGCCCTGCTGAGAAAACATTTTCATAGGCTGAAGGAGCAATGAGCAACACCGTGAGTGCTTGGTTGAGTTCTCCCCTGCACAATAGACGGCGACCTCCATCGCTACTATTGAAGTTGTTTTCTTTTCAAAAGTTTTAGGTATTGGCCTTGACTCATGGCCAACCCCTTACCCTTTTGAAGAGGAGATTCACCTTGAATTCGAGGAGAATCATCCCGAGAAGGAGTATCTCAAGGAGAATCGTCACCTGAACTCGTTTGGGAGCAAAAGTTGAACTTAACAAAAATTTGGCAGCTTCTTTGCAAGTCAATAGCAAAAAACTTAAACCTCCTACTTATGCACTCACATCAAGTGCAACTATACAATATTGAGGGATTAAACATACTGATAGCTGACTTTCGAAAAAAAAAAGAAAAAAAACCTATTTTTCCCACCCCCACTCTCATTAAACCCCCCCCCCCCCGCGGCCAGGCGCAAGCTTTGAGCACTCACCCCCGACCCCTCTCTCGTGCTCCCTCTGTGTGAGCCGCATGGAAACACCCCCCCCCCCCCCCCCCCTCCTCTCCGCTCTCCTGTATTCTTACACTCACCCTTTACATCCCCCCCCCCCCACTCTCATTACCCCCTACCTTGGCCCGCTAATATTCTTCCCCTAACCCCTCCCCCTCTTCCACACCCACTCGCCTCACCCTCCCCTCGGCCTCATTCCCTCCCTCTTCGCCCGCTAATATATTCCCTCACTCCCACCCATTGACTTGCTCCCCTCCTCTCGTCCTTAAGCTCCCATTCAAGACAGTAGATACTATTCCCTGTCTCTCTCACCCACACATCTCCCCTACCCCACTCCATTGCCAACCCCCCCCCCCCCCCCCTCTTTTCCGGCGGCCCGCAAGGCGTGGACCTATCCCTCTCTCTCCCTCACACTCTCTCTCTTTCTCTCTCTCTCACGAGCCTGTGAAGGCGCCGAAAAAACACTCCCTCTCTCTCCCTTATCCACACACACTCCCTCCCTTACACACCCTCTCTACCCACACACCCTATCCCTCTCTCTCCCTCACACTCTCTCCTTCTCTCAGCCCGAAGGCGCAGACCACTCTCTCTCTCTCTCTCTCTCTCTCTCTCTCTCTCTCTCTCTCCACAAACACACACATACACCATCACTCTCCCCCTTTGGCGCTGTGCACGAGCCCACAACAAAAACTCCCTCTCTCTCTCCCACCCGGGCGCTCAGGCCGCAGCAAACCGTCATCCGCTCTCTAGACACACACCATACCTACACACACAATACACACACACACACCGCACACACCCACACTCTCTCTCTGACCCCATCTCCCCCCCTCCCCCCCCATCCACCTTGCGTAGTTTAACAGGCAGTCGGCCGTCAACCATCAACAATATATATATATATATATATTAAAGCCCCCTTCCTATGCACATTTACGCGCACACACATACATATACATACACACACATCCGCCTTCATGCACCAATACATACACACACACGCATATACGCACCGTACCACAAATACAAAAAAAACAAAGGTTTACGACTACGGCACCGACAAAAAAGAAGAAGGATCCAAAGCACGCGCCGCTAACAACAAAAAGAGAAAATGTGTCGAAGGCATGCCCCGGCCGACTCTGAAAAGAAGTACGCTCGACATCAACGCACCGGCAGCACACCATTCACCAGCAACACGCAACCATGATGCCATTCCAGTAATTTATAGGTTATTTTCATCATTATCTTCAGTTTTCACCCAAGCCATTGTAAATTTCCTTTTTTTTTGTAAATATCTTCTCTCTAGGTGATGGTCACAAAGGCCCACCTAGAGATTCCCATCTTTTAATAACCTCCCAAAACAAAGCAAGGGTCAACCACACCGGGCCCACCACTTGCTTTGTCTCCCCGATTAAGCTTACCCTAACCACACTAGGATTACCATAATCCAAGCAGTCAACACCTATAAATTGGCTCTGAGAGGTCACTATCTGGGGGGGCAATTCATGAGGAGCCAAGCATTTGGTAGAGTGTAGTGGGAAGGATTGACACCATCACCATCACGGGAAGGGGGGCTTGTGTGTTGGGTTTGCCTTGGGAATTGCACCATGCGAAGGGAACCACATCCATCTCTCGACTCCAATGGTCGATGCACACACGTATACATGCTCTTGGTAGTAAGTATTCACAATCATTGAGTCGTCTTAGAGAATGCACCAAGTAGGTTGCACCACCTCCTCTCCCTATCTCTCTACCACCATGGCATGCCACTTTGTAAATGTTGCAGAAATAATTCACCCTCACACCCCCCGAGGGTTTTCATCATTTGCAAATTTCTCTCTCTCTCTCTCTCTCTCTCTCTCTCTCTCTCTCTCTCTCTCTCTCTCTCTCTCTCTCTCTCTCTCTCTCTCTCTCTCTGTGTGTGTGTGTGTGTGTGTGTGTGTGTGTGTGTGTGTGTGTGTGTGTGTAAGTTTGCGGTGTTCACATCATCGTAGTTTGCGTCCTATCCGCTCAAAGCTAGGTGGTGCCCCCTGTTCACTTTACCGTGGCAGGCTCGAGGCGCGCCATTCGGCCCCCGTCATTTTAGAGGCCTTCGGTGTTCGAGGTCCGCTTTGCGTCCATCATTTGATGCCCCCACTGAGGAGGGATTTTCTAAGACCCTTCAGTTTACAATGCCTAAAGTGACGCCCACTATCAATCATGGACGAATGGCTAAAGGAATTTTCTAACTGGAGGACGGAAGAAGAGGAGACGAAGGAGGCACTAGCCGCCTTCATTGAGGTGCTACTGCCAGGCTGCAGTGTGGTCAGCATTCAAGAGGTAAATTCTCCATCTCATGTCGCTCGTTCTAACTATAAATCAAAAGCATCAGGTGGGAGGTTGGTGAAGTGCCATCATTGTTGTCAAGCAAGGCACACTGTCAATGAGTGCCAGCAACAAAGGCAGTGAAAGGGCTGAAGTCATCTACATCGATATTCATCGCGAAGAAATCATTCACGTCAAGGAAGGGAAGCAAACGGTGAGACCTCTTTTCCCTAAAGAAACTGCAGTCAAAGATATAACTCCAAAGTGGCCTAAAAGGGTTGCTCGAGCCAAAGGCAAGGAGAAGATAAGCAGTCTGGAAACACATGACCCCGAAGGGAGAAGCATCTGGCCAAGCAAGTGCTTCAAGCTCAGAAATCTAGGTTGTACCCACTTTGTCAAGGAAGAAGTCATCCGAAGCTAAGCGGCAGAAGGTCGCCTACCGATTTTCACGACGCATGCGAGTGCTACCAATCCACTTCGACAATCCGGAAGAAGAAGTGGTAAGAAGATTCCCATGTCCTAGAGAAGAGTGGTTCGGCTACTGCTCTCACTGTTTTGGGAAGTGAGTGGAGGATCTTCCTCCTCTCCCTGTACAACTTATCCTGAAGAAACTCTCTACCACGGGAGAAACCCAGTGGGTTGGGGACGAGTTGCAACTGAATGGAGTAGAATTCATGCAACACGCCGATTACGAAAATTACCTGCAATTGCTGTTAGCCAAGAGGCTGGGAGTGGTCAGACGCGTCGCCATCACCCCGTACATGCTAAGCAACGAAGGAAAGGTAGAGCCCATGAAACGCGATGACCTCTTGTGGATGTGCCGACTCATCAACACTGGCACGGTAAGAGTATAAGTAAGTATTCCACCCTCTGTGCATGATGGAAAATGGGCCGACGGCATTCCCGTTCAGATTCCTGCAACATATGCATGTGAATATCTATGTAGATAGGAAAGTCTTCTACCAACAGAAGATCGTACACCTATTCGGTGCGGCAGTACTAGGAGAAATCCTCAATTCCCCAAACCCTATCATTCTTCCTATATTAGATTACCATCATTCCTTTAATGTCTCTATTTTTATCCTATTTTAACCTATCCACCCACCCCTGTAAAAAGCCGCTATGAGCCGCTACTGTTAATGGTTTTAAAAAAAAAAGGTTTGTAATTTCCTGAGTCACCACCATGGCAAGCGTTTCTTTCCCCACGTTCAGTGGAAAGAAGGGAGAGGATCTCACCACCGACTTTTTGGATGATTTCGACATTGCTTGTGTCGTCTCCAACAAAGATGACGACGTTTCACGACTTAGAATTTTTTCTCTGCTGATGAAAGTAGAGGCCAAGTCCTGGTATAATGCATTGCCCCAGGCTACCAAGAATGCATGGGATGTGTTAAGGGCTTCTTTTGTAAAGAGGTTTGGTGGAGGCACAACCTCGGAGAAGCTATGGCACCTACTTACAGAATTAAAGCAGGGAGGCCTGCTGGAGTATGCCACCTACGAGTCCAAATTTGTGGACTTCTGGAAGAGATGGGTTGCCTCACTGGAGGAAGGTGAAGGAGCGCCTAATTTCCTAAAGAAGGACCGTTTCATTGCTGGTCTATGGTCGCCGCTTAGAGAGAAGGTGAAGGTAAGGTTTCCTGCAACATATGAGTTGGCAGTCAAATTAGCCCGCCTTAAAGACAAGAAGATGCGCATGCAAGCAAGAGTAAACGAGTCAGAGGAAACAAGCTCGGCCCAACCAACCCTAGTGGCTGCAACAGCCAATCATAGAGTCCAACCGCAGGAGGCATCAGAAGAACAGCAAGACCTGATGAGTCGCATCACCACCCAACTAGAGAGTTTATCTGGGCATCTGGTGCAGCAAGGGCATGCATTTGGCAGAAACCCAGAACAAGGAAGGGGACAAAGAAGGCAGAACCCAGAGTACCACTGTTACAACTATGGGGAAGATGGCCATGGAATGTACTACTGCCCACACCCGAGGAGGAAGAATTTCAATAGAGGGGGGAGATAGAATCATATCTCTCTGCCAAGAGCAAGACCACCACCACCTAGGCAGCCAAGACCAATCCCACCAGTCCAAATCCTTCGGCCACCTGTACAACAGCAACCACCACCCCAATCTCTCATTCTGCCACTACCCCCACCACCTGCTTCTGTGAACCAAGCGGTGAGTGTTATTAGCTTGGAGGCTAATGGGAAGGCGAAGGTAGAAGAATCAGCTCAAGAGAAGCACAAAGGAAAAGCGAAGGTAGAAGAAGTGGATGCTATGGGAGTGAAACGTGCGAGGCACGAGGAGGCATCTCAAAGAGAAGAAAAGATGAAAGGAAAGGCCGAGTCTAGCAAGCAAGCAGCTAAACCGTGGCGGAAGATAGACATCATGGACTTCTCACTATGTGAGTATGCAAAACCCTATGACTTAGTTCAGGATGTGTTAATGCAATGCCCGAAGATAACTTGGCCCCAATTACTCCACCTTGCACCCAGAATGAGGAGGCAATGGACGCAAATGGTAAGTACCAGGAAATCAAGACCCAGGATAGCTAGGGCTATCTCTGGGAGGGATCTTGACGACATCCTGCCAACCATGGATGCTCACATCAAGGGGCAATGAATTTCAAACGTCTACATAGATGGTGGTGCGCAAATATGCATCATGAGTGAAAAGATGATGCACCATCTAGGTCTAGAGGTAAGTAGGTTGGCACCCTGCCGAGCCAAGATGGCAAACAATGTAAGAGTGAAATGCGTAGGCATTGTAAATGCGGTCAAAGTAAAAGCATTCAATACAGAAGTGGAGGTAGACATCTTCGTCATGCCAATGAAAGGGGAGGGCTACCCCATCATTCTTGGGAGGCCTTGGCTTATGGCTATGGAAGCTAAACAAGACTGGAGCACCGGGATGATCCAGATGAAGGATGCTAAAGGGAAGTCCATATTCTACGACATGAGGACTGGAAAGCAGCGCAACATGATCTTGGAGGCTTCAGAAGACGAGTCCACCAGCGACGACTACTCGTGTACCTCAAGAGAAGAGACGACCACCACCAATGGAAGTGACAGTAGCATCGAAGTAATGGGAGTCATTCTTAAAGACCCAAACA
Organism: Adiantum capillus-veneris; assembly: GCF_014529385.1. Classification (NCBI taxonomy): domain Eukaryota; kingdom Viridiplantae; phylum Streptophyta; class Polypodiopsida; order Polypodiales; family Pteridaceae; genus Adiantum; species Adiantum capillus-veneris. Next base: position 19,426,321 of record NC_140939.1, on the reverse strand, counting down.
GATTAACACAATCTGAAACAGCCTCGACAAACCAATAGGGATCATCAGGTATGCAGTGCTTGGAGGATGCAGGTAAGCTACAAAAAATGCTCTCAAATGAGTTAACCAATGGAGAAAGAAAGGAGTATGTCTCCATGCTAGGTAACTTCACTACTTTGTTCATTGATGGCTATGATAAGATCACAGGAATTACAGTAGTACAACACCACATAAAGCTCAAGGAAGGCAGTAAACCCGTAGTACAAAAGCTTAGAAGACTTGTAGTAATCCAACAAGAGGCATTGCTTAAAGAAGTGAGAAGTTTGCTACAGGCAGGTTTCATCTATCCTGTCAAAGACTCAGAATGGGTCTCCCCAATAGTAGTCACACCAAAAAAAAATGGTAAGTGGAGAGTCTGTGTGGATTATAAACCTCTCAATGCAGCCACGAAGAGGGACCACTTTCCCCTCCCATTCCACGATGAAATACTCAATGAAGTGGCAGGTCACGAGTGATACACAGTATGCGATGGCTACTCAGGATACTTCCAGATTAGCATTGTGGAGGAGGATCAGAAGAAGACAACCTTCATCACACCTTGGGGATGTCTTGCCTACAGATTAATGCCATTTGGCCTCACTAACGCCCCGGCCACGTTTCAACGCTATGTGACTTTTGTTTTCCAACCCTACTTTGGAACATCAATACGGGTTTTCATAGATGATTTTTGCATTTATAGCTCACGAGCCCTTCATTTAAGCAAAGTCTATGATGGCTTAACCAGGCTGCAAACCTTGGGTGGCCAACTCAACATGGACAAGTGTCACATTGGTGAGAGCAAAGTCACTCTCCTTGGTCATGTAATTTCAGCAAAAGGAATCGAGGCTCTGGTATCTTTATCGTCACCCACCACCGCCAAGCAGCTGGTTTCTTTCCTTCAGAAGGTAAGATACTTAAGCAAGTTCATTCACCTGCTTAAGTATCTTTCCTTCAGAAGGTAAGATACTTAAGCAGGTTCATTCACCTGTTATCTCAAGTGATCCTTCCCCTACAACAACTCACCTAGAGGGATGTCTTCTCATGGAGTGAAGAGAATGAGCAGTAGTTTACATGGTTCTGGCACTAATGTTTGCTACCACAAAGTTCCGCTCCTATCTCCTGCCTAGACCCTTTGTAATCCTGACAATGGAGGAGGTCTTCCCATATGTAATGCGACACATGGATGTCTCATCTAGGATCTCAAAGTGGTTAATTAGACTAAAAGAGTTTGACTACACCATGCAAGTAGAAAACTCCACAAGGGCTAGTTTAGCGGGAATTCTCACTTATCGCCATTATGAGAAGAAGCTGAAGGTCAACACGGAAGCAAAGGAAGAAACACCAACGATAGAAATTCCTAGGCTAGAAAGAGCTCACTCTCTTTTCTTTGACAGAGCATACAAGAGAACAATGGATCAGTCTACAGCACGCATGGTCATTTTCAATGAACGGCAAGAAAGAGTATTCTCCATGGGGCAGTTATTACACTCCCACTCCAACAATGAAGCAGAATATGCAGCCCTAATTCTTGGGTTGGAACAATGTATTTCACAAAGAATTCAGCTCCTAAATGTGTTCGGTGACGCTTTGCTTTTGATAAGGCAGATAAATGGCACCTGGGATTGCAAAATCAGGTTTTACTTGGTCAACTTCACCAAGTTAAGGACCTTCTAAAGAATTTTGAAGCAGTGAAACTATTCCACGTCCCCAGAGCAGAAAATCAAGAGGCAGATGCGCTAGCTAAAGAAAGAATACAAGACTATCCCGTAGGGGCGATCAAATTAAAACTACCCCTCTTCCAAGGTAGTGATGCTATGCCTGATATCATCAGTTTTCTAGATACAGGAGAATGTCCAGCAAGACACACCAAAGGCTAAAAACAGTGGCTAGTAAGGAAGGCTACTAGGTACCGCCTTATAGACGACCACTTGTATTGTAAGGGCAAAGATAAAATTCTCAGGCGGTGCCAACCTCCAGTGAAATCACAGAGGTAATTTCAAGTTGCCATGACGACGTCTGCGGCGGTCATTTTGCTCTAGATATCACCAGTAGGAAGATTCTACATGCAGGATACTTTTGGCCTAGTTTGAACAGGGATGTACACCATTGGTGTAAAACATGTAAGGCTTGTCAACAACTGGCCAGTGATCGCACGTTGACCTACGAGCCACAAACCCCTATCATCTCATATGGTCCTTTTGAGAAATGGGGAATAGATGCAATCGTTCTTTTACCAAGGGCCCAATCAGGTAAACTGTACATCATAGTGGGTGTAGACTACATGACTCGATGGGCAAAAGCAACGGCCACCACCCTCATTACAGCCCAAGAGGTGGCAAAGTTCATTTTTTAGCATATCGTTTGCCGTTTTGGCACTCCTCTTGAGATAATATCAGATAGAGGACTAGGATTCATAGGTGATTTGGTGAGAGAACTGATGAAGAAGTTAGGCATCACACGTCGGCATTCCACACCATACTATCCACAATGCAATGGTCTGGTAGAGAAGGTAAATTGAATGATTTTCAAAATCATCACAAAACAGGTAAACAACCACACAGGGGACTGGGATAAACATCTCATGGCAGCTCTTTGGGCCTACAGAACAACGTTTCGAACATCACTAGGTTTCACTCCTTTCCATCTAGTTTATGGGAAGGAGGCAATTCTACCCATTGAGGTACAAATAGCCAGCTTACGAGTCTTGGCTAGCTAGACATATCGTCCAATTGTAAACCTTCGAAACCACATCTTGGATCTGGAGAGACTCCAAGTGGATAGGGAAGAAGCCATCAATCATTATACAGCACAGGTAGAACGACGTCGGCTCACTTTCAATCAAGGGCTTAAAGAAAAGGGACTAGACAGAGGCATGTTAGTACTGCGATATGACAACAGATTTGACACTAGAAAGGATAAGAAATTTCAACCCAGATGGGAAGGGCCATTCATCATCAAGAAACGCTATGACAACGGCAGCTATAAGCTGATGGAAGCAGATGGGAGAATTCACAAGACTAGGGTCAATGGATGGAGACTGAAAAGGTATTTTCTTAGGTTTCACCCAGAATTCGTGCTAAACATTCCATAGGAGGGAGAACCCTCTAACTCTACAGCTGAGGAAGAAGAAGAAGGGCTAGAATCATGAATGCCTCTAGCCAAAGGGAGAGGGCTAAAAAAACCCCACCCCCCCCCTCCCCCCCCCCCCCCCCCCCCCCCCCCCCCGGCCAGGCGCAAGCTTTGAGCACTCACCCCCGACCCCTCTCTCGTGCTCCCTCTATGTGAGCCGCATGGAAACACCCCCCCCCCCCCCCCCTCCGCTCTCCCGTATTCTTACACTCACCCTTTACATCCCCCCCCCCCCCCCCCCCCCCCCACTCTCATTAACCCCTTACCTTGGCCCGCTAATATTCTTCCCCTAACCCCTCCCCCCTCTTCCCCACCCGCTCGCCTCACCCTCCCCTCAGCCTCATTCCCTCCCCCTTGGCCCGCTAATATATTCCCTCACTCCCACCCATTGACTTGCTCCCCTCACTCTCATTACCCCCTTACCTTGGCCCGTTAATATTCTTCCCCTGACCCCTCCCCCCTCTTCCCCACCCGCTCGCCTCACCCTCCCCTCGGCCTCATTCCCTCCCCCTTGGCCCGCTAATATATTCCCTCACTCCCACCCATTGACTTGCTCCCCTCCTCTCGTCCTTAAGCTCCCATGCAAGACAGTAGATACTATTCCCTCTCTCTCTCTCCCACACATCTCCCCTATCCCACTCCATTGCCAGACCCCCCCCCCCCTTCCTTCACTCTCTTGTCCGGCGGCCCACAAGTCGCATACCTATCCCTCGCTCTCCCTCACTCCCTCACTCTCTCTCTCTCTCTCTCTCTCTCTCTCTCTCTCTCTCTCTCTCTCTCTCTCTCTCTCTCTCTCTCTCTCTCTCTCTCTCTCTCTCTCTCACGAGCCTCTGAATGCGCCGAAAAAACACTCCCTCTCTCTCCCTTATCCACACACACTCCCTCCCTTACACACCCTCTCTACCCACACACCCTATCCCTCGCTCTTCCTCACACTCTCTCCTTCTCTCAGCCCGAAGGCGCGGACCACTCTCTCTCTCTCTCCCCCTCTCGGGCACTCAAGCCACGCAAACCAATCTCTCTCTCTCCTTATCACGGACAGCAGGAGTAGAACCTACCTCTCTCTCTCTCCACACACACACACACACACACACCATCACTCTCCCCCTTTGGCGTTGTGCACGAGCCCACAACAGAAACTCCCTCTCTCTCTCTCCCACCCGGGCGCTCAGGCCGCAGCAGACCGTCATCCGCTCTCTACACACACACCATACCTACACACACTATACACACACACACACACTCTCTCTCTGACCCCATCTCCCCCCCCCACATCCGCCTCGCGTAGTTTAGCAGGAAGCCGGCCGTCAACCATCAACAAAAAAACAAAAACAAAAACAATATATATATATATATATATATATATATATATATATATATATATATATATATATATATATATATTGTATATATTAAAGCCCCCTTCCCACGCACGTTTACGTGCACACACATACATATATATACACACACATCCGCCTTCATGCACCAATACATACACACATATGCATATACGCACCGCACCACAAATACAAAAAAAAAAAAACAAAGGTTTACGACTACGACACTGACAAAAAAGAAGAAGGATCCAAAGCACGCGCCGCCAACAACAAAAAGAGAAAATGCACCGAAGGCATGCCCCGGCCGACTCCGAAAGAAGTACGCTTGACATCGATGCACCGGCAGCACACCATTCATCGGCAACACGCAACCACGACGCCATTCCAGTAATTTATAGGTTATTTTCATCATTATCTTCAGTTTTCACCCAAGCCATTGTAAATTTTCTTTTTTTTTGTAAATATCCTCTCTCTAGGTGATGGTCACAAAGGCCCACCTAGAGATTCCCATCTTTTAATAACCTCCCAAAACAAAGCAAGGGTCAACCACACTGGGCCCACCACTTGCTTTGTCTCCCCGATTAAGCTTACCCTAACCACACTGGGATTACCATAATCCAAGCAGCCAACATCTATAAATTGGCACTGAGAGGTCACTATCTGGGGGGGCAATTCATGAAGAGCCAAGCATTTGGTAGAGTGTAGTGAGAAGGATTGACACCATCACCATCACGGGAAGGGGGTCTTGTGTGTTGGGTTTGCCTTGGCAATTGCACCATGCGAAGGGAACCACATCCATCTCTCGACTCCAATGGTCGATGCACACACGTATACACGCTCTTGGTAGTAAGTATTCACAATCATTGAGTCATCTTAGAGAACGCACCAAGTAGGTTGCACCACCTCCTCTCCCTATCTCTCTACCACCACGGCATGCCACTTTGTAAATGTTGCAGAAATGATTCACCCTCACACCCCCGAGGGTTTTCATCATTTGCAAATTTCTCTCTCTCTCTCTCTCTCTCTCTCTCTCTCTCTCTCTCTCTCTCTCTCTCTGTGTGTGTGTGTGTGTGTGTGTGTGTGTGTGTGTGTGTGTGTGTGTGTGTGTGTGTGTGTGTGTAATTTTGCGGTGTTCACATCATCATAGTTTGCATCCTAGCCACTCAAAGTTAGGTGGTGCCCTCTGTTCACTTTACCGTGTGGCAGGCTCGAGGCGCGCCATTCGGCCCCCATCGTTTTAGAGGCCGTCGGGGTTCGGGGTCCGCTTTGCATCCATCAATACCTTTCAATACTATTGAGACTAGCACGACTATTTTTTATTGGGGCCGTTCCAAACTTGTTGCAATCAGTGATACTCTCTTTCGAGAAGAAGATTTTAGCAAGTTACTATCGTCAATTTCTTCAAAGCTTCAAGCCGCCAAATAACAGAGTTATGCAGGAAGATGCACTCAAGGACAAGCTGGCATCGGTTTTAGGTTCAAAGAAGCTCAAAAGCACAGGCCATGTGGCCAACAAAGCAAGTCAATTCACATGATTAATGAGGTATGCAGTAGATTTTTCATTTTTTTGATAAAATTTTCAAAACATGTTGCCTAGCTATGGCATTCAACAGACGTGTGTGAAACTTAGACACCCAAACACAAGCACAGCTTGTGACAGTTATTATAAGCACCAAAATTTTGATTACATTGTTAGCAAGGGACCAATGATTGGTTTGAAGACCACAATCAAGCACGGCTTGAGTACAAAATACCTCGATAGAACACGTTCCTCAATCAGTAATGTCTTAAAATCTCAAGGAGATCGGCACGGCCTATAGCTAGACTTGATGAAGGGTGCAAAGTTGTTCGACATGGCCAACTATTTGTAACCGCTAGCAGACATTGGAGGGGAAAACTTGCCACGAGCCTGCACATTTGATAATTTAAGGTATGCAACCTTTGTTTTATCTATTGCCATGCTACAGGCTAGCATGGTTCTAGGTGTCGCGCTTGATGGCTTTCCAAGTTGGTGATGTGAGGGCGCTTTGGGAGTATATATGGATGATCTTTCAATTGGTGCTAGTATCTATCAAGCCAAGGGGGTTTTGTAGTCTATTGGAATCCATGGCTATGAGCCAGAAGGACTGCAGTTAAGAATTACCACCTCAATCAGGAAAGGGTGAAAATTTACTCATGTGAAGCAAGGCTTCAATTTAGGCATCTCGCATTGAGACTTCCCACATTTGGAATATGCTATGAGCATAAAAACTTGGAGGGGACTTGGAAATGTGTCTGTAGGTTATTTCATTATGTTCCAAGAGGACGTACATGGTAGATAGGACAACTCTCTTGTTCGCAGTAGATATGGTTATGAGCCAGCTTTGAAGGAGCTTTACTTTTAAAATTTCACAACAATTGGCTACAGCAAGACAACCATGTTAGACAATTTCAAGTTTTTATATGTTTTGATCTTTAAGATTGGCAAGGATTGTGTGTTGTACAAAGAAAAGATTAAGATTGGCAAGGATTGTGTGTTGTACAAAGCAAAGTCTAAGATTGGCAAGGATTGCGTGTTGCACAGGTTAGAAGAAAGGCTTCTAACCTGTGCCAAGGTATTGCCCATTGCCTTGGGATCAAGGGCATTGACACACAAGTTTGGGGAATTGGCAATACATACGAGTACAGATTGTGCATGGCACTTAGGATATCGGTTCAGTCTATGACACTAGCTACTCTACCAATAATGAGGTAAGTTATTGATGGCTTTATAAAACAAAAATGTTTATTTTGTTGATGTCAATGCAAAACAACCCTAAAGGGAACCTAAATCAAGGACTTAATTCATAGGCATAGTTCCATACTTACGTCACCCTAGTACAGTCACGACCACATACAAGGTAGGTGGGTCAAGATGTGACTTATGTTACATCTCTCTATGAGAGTGTCGTACAAGCACAATGTTGCATGCTTATAAGCTACCAACCAAGAATAGGCTACACAAAAGCATATGCAAAT